>NC_133376.1:27505390-27540436 GCF_049309525.1 Garra rufa
ATATATATATATATATATATATATATATATATATTTATATATATATATATATATATATATATATATATATATATAAATAAAATAAAAAAATAAAAAATGGTGAGCTACAACATTTTCAAATACAATAAAAAAAACTTAGCCCTAACAACTTAAAATGCTTAGTGTCATTATTAATATTTATTTATTTACTTAACTTTAATAAGAATAGATGGGGATTCTGTGGGATGTCCTCATTAAGCTTCTCGGTAAACATGTGTGTAGAGCTGAAGGGACAGTGACGAGATGCTTTCTGCAGAGCAATTAAATGGTGTTGCTGTCTCATGGAATGCAATCAGGGAAATCGAATCTACAGGTATCCTCAGTGGAAAGAACGGGATTAATGCACAGGGCTGCCTCGGCATTGCATGGCTGCTCTGCCGGCCGGGAGTGAGCTTGTTAAAGTTGATTTATTAGGTCTTGGTTTACACAAGCTTTCCCTGGCAATGCAAGGTCAACTGTAATGGCCCTCTGAATGTGAATAAATCTACAGCTAAGCTAAACCGCCGTCCTCTCTCTTTGTTTGCCTCTCTCGGGTACATATGCCTGCTAGGACGTAACTTCAAACTGATCGATCTCTCAGTATGCAAGCTTTTTATTTACATTATCATCCTACATTATGATATTCCATCTGAGCGTGAGAGAAAAAGAGAGAGAGTAAGGAGTAAGCAAGGTTTCTTGTGTTGAACAATAGTCAGTTTGAGGAAGCCACATTAACACACTTAGCAGATCACTTTACCATATGGCAAAAAGGAGGAACCTTGCCAAAAACAAAAGCCTCACAACATCACATGCCACAGATTGACAGTTCATTCTCACATTTCAAAAGGGAAAATATCTAAAAACAACAACAAGAGGAAAAAAAAGTCCCCAAATCAGTGTTTTTTCCTTTTCCTTTGTCACTTGCTCTATTACAAGTTGTGCATATCAAACATTCCCTATGAGGCACAAGGGAGCAAATTTATTTGTTTTTGGATGTGAGGCATGTACAGGGGGGAAATCATTTCTTTCTTGTCGGCAGAAGTTGTTGATTCTGTTTTGACGCCGCTCCATCACGCCTGCCTGCCCCCTCCTGACATCCAGGCACACAAACGGCAGATCATACGGAAGGGGATGTCAGGAGACGAGCATGATAACGGATGCCACACTCCCCACGATCGCACTTTCGCACAACAAACGCGACTGCTGCGGACGAGCGCGACGCAGTCACAGCTTTTTAGTCACAGCCCTTTCGACGAAAGATTCCAGCTCGCTGTCTGCTTACGACCACTTTTGTTGCCGCTTCTAACAAATGTCCTGTCTGCGATGCAGCTTTTGTCTTTTCTCTGCGCTCCACTGGCTGTTTTCTTATTAAAGTAGTATGTTCGCTAGGGACCGTGCTATTTCAGGGCCTTTCAACATTCCCAAAGCATGAAATCTGTGCAAAAGTATGATAAATCTTTCAAAGCCCTGCAGGCCCGCGCAAACACGACTGTCAATAAGACAGAAAAGTTGGAGAGGCTGTTAACAACCATGAGAGCCCAGAGTTGAGGCGGGCCGTCAGACTGAGGTGGATGGGTGATGACTGCTGTCCACCCCGCTGCGTGGGGTGACCAGCGGAGGGGCCAGTGCCGGGCCGAGCCCCGAGCTTTCAGCTCCACTGCCTTCGGCTAGTTAATGCTGCCTGGAGCCTCAGCTGACTCCAACAGCACCAACCCATTCACTCTCACAAACCTCAGTCCTCCGCTTTGGGCATTTCATCCTACACCATCAGAAAGAAAAGTCCATCACTTTTGACCACATGAGACATGGCTGACAGGCTGTACTCACAAACACACATCCAAAGCAGACTAACACAAACATGCCCAAATCATTGTAAAAATATTCAATAATCATAATAAAAAAGACTATGTTCTTATGAATGTACACTACCAGTCAAAAGTTTAGACACACTTCCCCATTCTCTTTGATGGGGAAGTGTGTCCAAATTTTGACTGATAGTGTATATGTATGCATGTATGTGTGTGCGTATATGTATACAGAACTGGTGCAAACTGCTGTCCCACAATCAAAAAACACATTTAAAAGCATTCAAGAATTCAAATCTTAGATGTTTACTAAGATCCTTCTATTATCTATTGAAACCCACAATAATACTTTAAATATCAGTAAGCTTAATATATATAAAATCATTTATTTGGTATTTTCAACTGGGAGGTGGCTGTCCCAAACCCTAACCCCTAAATTTAAACTTATGAAAATGATATTGAATTTAAAAATGACCAAAACAGTGTATGTTTTAGTCCATCGACTGAGACTGATTTTAACTACACCCCTACATTTATGATCATGAAATATTCCTGTGTCACTCTTTCTCATAGCTACATAGTGAGTACATAGATATTTGAGATAAATGTGTTCAAAAGTCTGAAAATCTGTGAGTAACTTTAAGGAACATCACTACCAAACACCTTTTTGCTTGCAATTAAATCACACTTTTTGAGTGTCATTCCATAACATTTAGTTTTTATATGTGTACAGCTGTTCAAAACTGTGCTAACTAACCATGGGCTGATTAGCATCTTGAATTATCCACTAAGATGTTATAACAGTGTTTGGTTCAATGTATATTCAAACTAATGAATCCTTAAAAGAGAAGTTCACTTCTACAGAAAAACATTTCAGGATTTCCCTCCATATAGTGGACTTCTATGGTGCCCCAGAGTTTGAAACTGCATTTTCAAAGTTTAAAGTCACAGGCACCAAAGAAGTCCACTATATGGAAAGAAATCCTGAAATGATTTCCTTAAAAACAGAAGAAAGACATGGACATCTTGGATGACAAGTGGGTGAGTAAATTATCTGTCAGTTTTTGTTCTGGAAGTGAACTTCTTCTTTAACTTTGAACTCTTTGCCTTTAAAAAGCAAAATTGCACTCAAGTTAATCTACGCCAGGTATAAATACCTCTATCCATTTGACAGTTTATCAGCATCCCTCCACCACCCCATCTTCTCACTCCGAGTTCTTACTACACTTTAAGGGGTTTGGGCCATTCACAGCACGCCAAACACACATTACATACTTCAGCTAATTATATGTAAGTGCGAACTTGTGAAATGTTGTTAAAACTGTCCTTATTACTGATTTACCTCAGAAAAATAGTAAAAGCAAAATCTTAATCGGTCAGTGTAATCCACCTTATTAAATTACATATTACTGTTTCGGTATTGACAAATTTAGGGAGAGGATATATATTACCAAACTTTGAGAAATGAGATTTAACTGCACGATTACTAGAAATGTGTACCTTGGATATTATACAATTTGCATGCTTACTAAATTTGTTGGAGACAAAAACTAAAAAACCTATTTCAAGATGTTTTCAACTATGACTTTGCACTATTTTGAAGAATGGCCCATATACTGTATAGACACACACACACACACACACACATAAATACAAACACTTGAAACAACAGCAAGTCAATACAATCTAAAAAGACCAAAAACTACACCATTCCAGCTTCGGGTATTGAGTAAAAGTCTCCTTACACTCCTAACAAATTCAAAAAGCCATGAAAGGTCAAATTCATCCACAGAGCGGTGGGCAACCTGCCAGACATGCCCACTAAGGTCAAACATTTTTTTGTTCTTTTTACTCAAAAAACACCACTGCAAAGTCTGAGTCCAATAGCTGTGCACCAACATCGATCCATAAGATCGTGTCAATTAAACAAGAAGTTGGACAAACAGCCTTAGCATTACCCAAATGCACCTTCACAGTGTCAAGTTTGCCACAGTCAAGATGTTAATAATAGCTAGGCCAAAACTGAAATACCCCCAGTCTCTCAGCACTTGCTCCTCGGCCATAAGCATTGTAGAAACGCAACGCTGCCGAGACCTACCGGTCAGATTAGCATTAATCTTTCAGCTAATATGGTAAGTTTAATTTTAGGAAATTAACTTTCGCCTACAGGTCTCCTCAGAGCCAAAATGAATTACATGTCAAGCTGTAGCCGCCGGTCGTACCTAACTCTGTGGCAAAGCTATCCAAAAGCTCATTGTGTATGTAAATGCCTCTAATTGGAGTTGGCAAGCGAGTGTAACGATGCAATTTTTGTAATGATTTCAGTTTCTCTTGTGGAACATTTAACATAAAAAGACAAATGCATAAAGACCTGTTTAATACAAAGGGATTGGCTAAATACAGGCATGAATTGCTGCTTCTAAAATTACAATTGATTAAGTACTTGAAGTTATTAATTTGAAATAAAAATAAATAAATAAAAATCAATGTACCGGACAGCCTGCGTAATTTCGTCGAAAGGAAAACGGCAGTCGAAATAGATGCTTTTGTCAGACAAGCGATCTATGATGAAACCCAATACCTTCCCGTTACAGTAAGTGGCTATAAGAAATCGTATCCCCTGTGTTAATACCAGTTGGGTGCCAAGAGGTGCATAAAGCAGACTGGAGAAGGGGGATATTTCCGACCTAATGCAATTAATAAATAACACTTTTCAGCAAAGAGGTCATTAACACAAGTTACTGGACTGTTTCCTGCTCTTGTCAGAAGATCAGGCGAGTACACACTGTTTCACTGAACACTTAATTATCAGGATTGGGAGGCTTCCTTGCAACTCAGCGGCAACTTTTCCAACAGTTTTCCCCTGCTGATTACCCAGTCTTCCGTTCTCATTCAAGCCCAGTCATTTTTAACATGAACACAGCCAATTTCGTTCTTACTTCTGCAATTAAATGTGAAGTATTTTACTGATGAGCCAATGTGGGATTCAGCGAGCATCACAAAGGCCGATTAGTATGTGCGCCTCAAGGGTTTAATTCCAAAGACAAATGCTTTAAAGCACCATAAGCCGAGAACAGTCTATTGCTGTGATTAGGTACGACTTTGTCTGAGCGATCAAAACGAATCCATTGTGGACAAAGGTTAAAACTGTGATTTATTTTGTAAAGTCCAGGAAACTATCTAATGACATTTCCTAAAAAATACAAATGCTAGGCATTAAGAAATCGGCAGTAGGAAACACTTGCCTCCATTTTCTTGTTTTCTAAGAGTGCCAGCCAAAACTCTGTACAAACTACAGATGCTAGCCTAACATTGTTCAGAGGTTAAGGGCTGGCGAGCGGAGGCTCAAAGGTCCACCCTGATCAATGAGCAAGTGGCTGCATGTAATGAGAGACCACACCGTGGGGACGCTGCCCACTCAAAGCGAGGGGCAATGTAACGTGATTTAGAAATTGTCTGCTGCCACAAGGTCCCCATCGTTTCCTGTTTCCACTGCACATCCCTGAGGCCTCATTCTGCAACACAACAGAAAATAAATATTGATTCAACAGGCCTCAATGCCAAAGTAAGACGAAATCGGAACATGTGAGGGAGGGAGCCGAAGTACACTACCAGCTAAGAAATGCTGGAAGGTTCGAGCCAAGGAAAAAACGTGGAGACAAATTAAGAAATTAAGTACCATTTCAATGAAGGTACGGCTAAAGAAAGGAACAACTAACTTGGCTCATTTATTGAAGCAGACGTGCCAGTATTAAAATCTCACTTAATCAGCTTTCGGCGACGGTGTGTTGGGGATCTGTGAACAATGTGTCGAACAGCTTTGCACCAATGGGAGCAGCTGTAATTTTCTGCAGCCCTTTGCTAACTTACAAGTAATGGGTTTATCTTTGTAGACTGCCCGTGATTGATACAAGCTCCCCAAATCTCCTTAGTTCCCTCTGACGGAGTCTAATAAATACAGGTCAGACGTTCTTCATATTCTTTTTTGCTGTTAATTCTCTGACACTCGTCTAATAGGATTTATGTGCTGCTCATTTTAATTGTATTGGCACGCACAGCGAGTCTTTAAACCCTCCTGTTTATCTCAGACACAGTTCTCACATTCAAACCCCATTCACACCAGCTCCACCTGAAAGAACAGGTGCCAGTGCACCGCCGTGGGCTGCAAAGAGGCTAAAGAAGAACAGAAAGAATTCTTCAATAGAACTCAACAGAAAAAGGCCATAGAAACACATCCAAGGCAATGCATTGAGGATGACCTTCCACAGGAGTGCCGTAAATAGTTGCAAGTAATGTACACCGTGGCTTGACAATGAAGAAATAATGTCATGACTATTGTTGATATTCAGGCTTGTGTGTCGTGCGAATCTTGCTAGAGCTTTCTGAGAGCTTCGAAAGTCTGTACATACATAAAAATAAGATAAATAAATGCATGCCAACAACAAGACACAGGATATGACTAGCAGAGTGTCACTATAGAATGTATATGTACATATACAGTTGTGCTCAAAAGTTTACATACCCCTTCATATTTTCATAAGGACAATTGAGGGACACGGCTATTACGAAAGGTGAATACATTTACTGATGCTTAAGAAGGCAACCCAAGGCATTAAGATCCAGGGGGTGTAAACTTTTGAATTGGATAATCATAGTAAATTATCCTTATATTGTCTCCTGGGAAACATGTAAGTATTTATGTAGCTTCTAAAGCGCAGTACTAAATAAAAAAAAAAGGTCTTTAAACAAAATTAAAGAAAAATGTACACAACATCATCCTGTTCAAAAGTTTACACCCCCAGACACTTAATGCATTGTGTTGCCTTCTTAAGCATTGGTAAATGTTTTCATCTTTTGTAATAGTTATGTATGAATTCCTCAATTGTTCTCACTGTGAAAAGATGGACCTCTAAATCATACAGTCACTTTTGGGAAAGTTTCAAATATGCAGAAGATGCTGGAAAACCAAATAAAGTGCAGGAACTAGAGGATTTTTCTGAAGAACAACAGACAGTTAAACTGCTCAGGACAAACAAGGGACTTATAAACAACCATCACAAAACATGAAAACAGCCGTGGATCAACCAGGAAACGATACACAGTATTAAGATTCAAGGGTGTGTAAAGTTTTGAACAGGGTCATTTTTACATGTTGTCTTGTGGAGTATATATAAACATATATTTGTGGAGTATATATAAACATATATTTCTCGTGTGAAATAGCTTATTCAGGACAGTACTAAGTGAAAAATAGCATGCAGTTTTCATGATCGCTTTTATTTTGATAAAAAAATTTTAACATATTTGCATATTCTGGGGGGTATGTAAACTTTTGAGCACAACTGATGAACTGGGATGAACAGATTTATTACTGTGTTGATTGGGTGTCCAGCGCTTAATGTAATTTGCATTGTCCTTTCTATTTTAGTGAAAGCTTTTCATCTCAGTGCTTACGTTACGTCTGGATCTAGACCCGGTCATAACACTGTGTCTTTGTTCTATATTGACCTACAGTAAATAAACAAGCACCATTTGAAGTGACGGATGAGGCCTGATCGCCTCTTTGACTTTCAGTAAAACTGCAGCCCTGTTCGAGTATCAAGTTAATTGGTGTCAGTAGCCTCAAAAAGGGCTCTGTCAATCCAGAACTAACCAAAAGGGAGTCTTCTCTTCCTGTTCTTTAGTTATTAAAAAAAAAACTTTTACAGGAAAATTCCCATATGTAGGAGAAGGCTCACACAATTTTCGATTTCAGCAGCGCTCTTCCTGACTTGCCTTTAATTTGGGGTGTAAGCGTCAAACTTTACCGCTCAGGGGAACGCAGTGAAACATGGCTGGTGATACATTCTCATCATCACAAACCATTGGCAAATGCCTCCTTAAATAAAAGGTGCAATAAATCAGTCTCAGTCTTGGACAAGACGGATGTGATGCGAGCGTGATGAAAGGAACAGACCACTCTTTAACTAACCCCTAGCCATTTGCTTTTCTGAAAGTTGCGAACGAGTTTAGTTTCTGAGATTGAGAGCAGCTAGTTTTAGGATCTGCCATTAAAATGAAAACCAATTTAGATCTTAGTACCATCAAGACATAATGCATTTAGTGGAGGGAAAAAAAAGATAAAAAGAGATGTGATTCTTATTATCTAATTAATCCTAGCATGGCCCAAGGTTATTTAATTTGTTGAAAGATCATTAACAAGTCCTCATCCGGCAAATAAAATAATCAGGATCTTAATTTGCTCAAATTCAGGAAAGGATTCCAATAAACAAAGGCGGGTGATATTGAAGGCTGGAGATGGCCGTGGAGCTGACGGAATTAGGGGAGCACTAATAACAGAGAACTGTGGGCAACTTAATGGCTCCGACAACAGTGACAATCATTTACACATTGTGCCCACATGACGCCCCATAAACAGGGAAACAAAACATTAAATTGTCAGGCTGAAATGATGGGTATTTAAGTGACTGAAACATGGTGTGAGGAAATTGTTTTTTGCCTGGGCGCTTTATGTTTGTCTATCACCGCAAACAAACACCCCAAAATAGACAACTGTAATTCATCAAACTGAATTAAAAACAAAAAGAAAGTTAAATTGGGGAAAATTGTTTAATGATTATCAGCTGTAAGATAGAGTGATGATCTGGGAAGCGCAGGAGGAAATTAACCCAGTGTCCTACAAAAGAAAAGCACACTTTCAGGGAACGTATTCAAGGAGAAAGTCAAAATTTGTTTTGTGTAACACAATTGGTGCAGTTCAGAAAACAAATATCCACCCGCTGTCAGTTTGTGCTGAAATGTAGAAGTAAATGAAGCTTTCATTTGCACCCTTTCTTACTATCCATAATGCCTTGATCACGGGGAGAAATGCATAAATCATTCCGGCAGATCCTGTCTAAGCCTGCCGTGGACGTTTCCGGTGCTCTGACCACTATATCCTTAACATCCATCAAATGCAGCCATTAAAAAACCAGCACATACAAAATCTGCTACTTAAAAAAATCAATCTGTCCCAACGATCGATTTCTTATGTTCCCGAAACCAGCGCGGAATCGATAGGTTGGCGGGGCCGCTTGAAGGATGTTACGGCTATCGCTATGGTAATTCTGAATCTTAAAGTCTACTTTATCTGCAGAACCCACCACATCTGCAGGACCTGTCATCTGTATTCCGCAAACCTTGAGACAAGATTCATGCCTTCTCATAAAGTCCTGCATCTCCCACCCTGGCTTCCTCTTAGATAATGATACAACACAGAGATCACTTTATTAAGGCAGAAGGTTTAAAAAAAATAGGTGCTGTAATACTGCACACAGAGTGAAATGAAAGAAATAAGTTTGGTCACAAAACAAGTGTTGAAGAAAAGAAAAACCGATCTCAAAGAATGCAGGTTGTTTACTAAGAAGATAAATGTTCCCAACTGCTTTTTTCATCCAATTTAAACAGTCAGCGGGTCCAATTTAAATAGTGACCAGCATAAAAATAAAAAATAAAAAATCTCATTTAATGTCAGCATAACTCCGGGGAATATTAAATTCACTTTCTGGTAATGAAGTAAAGTTTCCTTCAGCAGAAGTTTCTGAACACCACTTCAGAATCTAACCGACCGGAGTCCTGAACTGTCTGTCGCACATACAGATTTCAATATAGCATGCTCTGCATATGGATAAAACTAATACATCAAAGAGACTTACTCTCTCTCTCTAAGATTAAATCCCAAAAAGTTTTTAAAAATGTTTTTCACAAAAATGTTGCACACAGACGCCAATTCTTTGACATGCAGTTAATTAATTCAATCATGGGTGACAAATACACCTCTGAAAAGCTATTTCCACAATGCAATTTCATTACCCCCACAACTGAGAAACGCAATGTCAAGTGCATGGCAGTCCAGAAAAGATACAAGTTTCCTAAAACTATTCATTAAGTATGATTTCTGAAAATTTCTGACTGAAAATTAAAGCAAAAACCTAATTGAAATAATGTTTATTAATGTTACTCGATTTTTATGATTACGAAAGCTATTAAAGCTGCATGCTGAGTTGAAAGGGCCCTCGCACCCGGGCTCACCGCCACCCAGTGGCTTTACAAAAACAGCGAACGGTGAGCAATATGCATTTAAAGTGATAAATATAGGCGGAATATGTCAAACTCATTTATATGTGCCAAACGTCCTGCTGCCAGCTGGTGGTGCTATGACTATAACTAAATATTGGCATCTAGATGTCTTCAAGCTAGGACTTTGATCAAACATATGAAGTTAAGCATAGATTGAACATGGTATGTTTGAGTTAGTGTAAAACAAGTAATTTCCACTATAACAGAATATTGGCCTTTAGATGTGTTCAGGCCAGGACACTTATCGAACGTGTGAAATTTGAGACATATCGGACATTGTCTGAGTTACAACAACTTCTATTCCCATGGGAAAACATCAAACATCGAAATCTCAAGATCTTCACGATTTAACATTGTAAAAGCCTTTAGAGCAGACTGACTGAACATAATGCTGATGTCATTAAATCTCTAGGAGGAGTTTGTTAGAGCATAAAACACGCCACTTTCAGTTGCCAGCGTGTGGCGCTATGACTACAACTGAATATGGGCATGGATTCAGAACGGGACTCTTATCAAACATGTGAATTTTGGTGCAGATCGGACATTGTATGCCTGAATTATAACAACTTGCTGTTTCATGGCGAAACAACAAAGTTTGTCAGACCGCCACGGACATGCCCTTCAATGAAAAATCAAGATCTTCGCAATTTAAAGGTCACAATCAGGGATGGAAATTAGTACCCGCCACCAGCCAAATGCAGGTGATTTTGTGTTGTGGCGGGTAAACTCGCTTCACCCACCGGCCACCGTGGCGGGTAAATAAAAATAACATACTTCAACCTGACGGCGTGAGGCGGTAATGCACCTTAACGTTGGTTGCGAACTGCCGTTAAAATACACGAAGAAGAAGACGACGGACACTTTTAGCGGAGGCACACCTTCAATAAAATGTGGCGATACATCACAGGCGTTAAGAGGTCTGTTAAAATATCTTTACAATCTGCTTTTGAAGAAATATATTGTATTTCGTGCTACAGCGCACATTCTGTCAGATGCAATTCATGGCGCGTCTTTCTCAATATACTGTACAACGCGGCATTCATTCACATCAGATGATAACTCGGCGGCAGAGTTCCACTCACACAGGGGCGTAATTTCCACTGGGGACACGCTTTTCAAAATCCCGTTGGTGTCCACCCAAATGGTTTTGTTAAGTAATCTCTTGTATTTTAGAATGCACGCTCTACGCTGCCGAGAGTTTCGCGCTATAGTAAAAACGAAACCAAAAGTAAAACGTGCACGCGCATTCAAAAGCAACTTTAATACCCTGCGGTTACAGAGCGACTCCCCAATGCGCGCAAATTAGGCTACATAAAATATCTAGGCTGTTATAGTATGTGGGCTATAAGTTGTGTAGTTTCGAAGATAGCTCTGTATCATGATAGAAAAATTCGGTGAAAATGTCAGTATTTTATTGAGACTTGAGATTAAATAAACTGCTCAAGTATAGTAGATCTTGTAGTATTAATTTTCACATGCAGCTACACATTGTCGGTTAAAAACATAAAGTGGCTGGTAGATTTTGAAATCCACCAGCCACACTGGCCGGTGGACAAAAAAGTTAACTTACATCCCTGGTCACAATGGGCTTTAGATTACACTGACCAAATTTGGTGTAGATATGTTTAAATCTGTAAATCTGAGTTTGTTTAAATACAACACCTGAAAATGGCAAAAACAGAACAAAACTTGCAGAGAAAATTCTAAAATAACAGACTTCCTGTTGGGTTTCGGACTTTGTACAGAGGGACTTTTTTGTAGGTATTGGTGTGTTACATGTGTCTACCGAATTTCACACATGTGCATGAAATGTAGCTCTTGTAGCACTTTTTGTTTTTGTTTTATAGGTGGCGCTATCGAGCCATTTTGAGACCCCCACTTCTGAAACCCATATCAGATGTAAATTTTTAACACTTTTGGCATGTGTACAAAGATTCATGAGTTTTCAAGAATGTTTAGGCTTGCAAAATAGCTCATTTTGGAGAAGAAGAAACTGATCAAATTACAACACTTCACTGAGCAACTTCTTCCTTCAATTGGTGTGACTTAACATCTACACTCCAACAATTTTTAAAATATATATCAAATACAAAAAAGAGTGCACTCGTACATGTGCCGGTGTTGATCAATGCAATAACAACTTCAAACAAAAACTATTCTTGGCAAATGACTTACATTCTAAAGCACTATTTATGCACAACAACAAACACAAAGACCTCCAAATGGTGCTCAAACTGCTATGTAGCTAATACAAACACATCTGTACCTTATAAACGTATTACACAAGATTGTATAATGCATAGGGCCAGTGTTGTTTTCGTTTGACGAAATCATTTCGTTGACGCCACTTTTTTCCATGACGATAACGAGACGCTGACGATATAAAATTGGCTCGTTGATGACTAAAACATGACGAGACGTGTGTGAGTTTTCGTTGACGAGACGAGAATAGACGAAAATGTTAGTGGGTGGTCCGTCAGGCGTTTAAAATGCATGACATTTCTGCTTATTGTGCATGCCAATTAAAACCGAAAAATATCTGCCGCTATGGCAAGCCGTTTTAACATTAAATACTCTTTGCCATACTACTATGGCAAGCCGTTTTAGCATTCCATCCTTGTTTGTCTTTTATGTTTTAAAACATTCCTTCATTATTGTAATTATTGGTAAAAATAGTCGATCCGGAAGCTCACATTGTGTTGAACTATAGATCTGCTATTTTCAGAACTTATAAGTGACACTACCCAACAGCAAAATACTTACTGACCTACATTAATTTCTTAAAAGACTACTTTTTCCCCTTTTTTTGACTAAAACTAGACTAAAACCTTTTTGACTTTTCGTCGACTAAAACTAGACTAAAACCTTCTTGACTTTTCGTCGACTAAAATTGGACTAAAACTATCACATATAGAAGTGACTAAAATTTGACTAAAACTAATAACCATTTTAGTCCAAAAGACTAAGACTAAGACTAAATCTAAGATGGTTGTCAAAAACAACACTGCATAGGGCAGAGATGTGCATTTGTGCTGTCTGAGAACGAGAAGCACTCTTTATTACTAAGGCAATATCCAAGAGGCCTATAACTTTTAGGGAAAAAGTAAATGCAAATATGCATTTGATTTTTAAATACATGTTTTAATTATGGCACACATTGTGCATGCATAACTAGGAAAAACAAATGTAAACTGAAGAATATAGCATGATACTGTGAACAAATTTAAAACTAGAGTGCTTCAAATTTCTCTGTTTATTATTTATATATTATCCGCAAGATAATCAGCCAGCATTTACTTAAACATGTCGTTTCTGTACGTTTCTGTTATTAGACTCTTTCATCAGCGGTTTCTATTCACCTGGAAAAACAAGAAATGTCAACTGATTACTTTTTCCACCTTAACTTAAACTCTGTTGAGACCTGACAGTGTAATCAGAAAATAAAAAAGACAACAAGTCCCAGTGTGATCTTCACAGAAGGGACAGTGCTGGCACAATCATCCGCCATAGCCCACCATGGCTGGAGCATTCGGCTTCCAGGTGTTGGTGTGCGAGCGTGTGTGTTGGCAATGAGGTGCGTTTTACTCCAGTGCTGGAGGAATCCCATGCCGCTCTCCTCCCTCTCTCTCTGGCTGCCAGGGTAAACAAGCGAGGCCGTGTAAATACCACATCGCCTTATGATGGCTCAGACACGGGAGACGGAGGATCCCCCCGCTGCGGCAGCCAAGCTGACAGTCAGCCAGATGTGGAGGAGCTGCCCAGATAATACAGCACCACACACAGGATGTTCAGGCAGGGCTTTCACTGGATCCCTTGCCAATTCGCACGTCGCTCAAACGCACACATACATGTACATGCAGATGAGCATCTGAACCAACAGCATGGGTTCACTAACTCACTCCACTTACTCACAGAACTGTCATAAATCCACAAACATCCAAGAACAAACATGGAAGAAACTTGTTCCTTGTTTCTGTGTATGGTTTCCCTTTGAGCAGGTTCCAAGCATCCCACACTGTGTTTGTCTGTAAGTGTGGGAGTACGCACACTCACGAAAGCGCATGGAGGCCCCAGGCACCCAGGCCCACATACATTGCTACACAGCTCAGCAATCATACCACTGTTCCTTACATGATGCAATTAAAGCAGAGCCCTTGCAGGACTCAACATGTTTACCCAGTGCTTCTCCGTTTTGCTGGTGTGAAAATTGCACAATTATCATTTATTTTTTACATTGTTTTTCTGAGCCTACAGCTGTAAATGTGCAAGTAAAAATGCTTTATGACATGTGAATTTCATATTTTCATTGTGGTGTAAATATATATATATATACAATAGGGTTTAAAAGACTGAGATCACACTAAACATTTGAGATTTAGCATCTGAATTAAACCTGGAAATGAATGAGAAATAGAAAAAACAGTCCGCACTGTCCTCTGATATTGTGCATGTGGAAAAACTTCTTTGTTCAATAAATTTTCACAGCACAAGATTCAAAAATCTCAAAAGACTCAAAAATAAAATGTTGCGCTTACATTAAAATATAATTAATAATACATATATAAGTATAAGTATAAAAGTATTGATAAGTCTAACAATTTGAATATGTATTATTAGCAACAATAGTAGTAGTTATAAACTATTATTATTATTATTACTACATTCATTCATTAAATGGAACCAGTCCTTGCTTATCTCAGGCCATTGGCAGGAGAAAACACCCTGGACAGATGGCCAGTCCAATAATATTATTATTCAGTTCTCTTATATTTTATTTGAAAATATTTTTTTTCTTTATTTTTACACCAACATTTTAAAACTTCACTTTCACATCTGTGACACTGAACATGTGAAAAACATATTTGTTCAATAAATTTTCTCAGCACAAGATGCTATTGTTAACATTAAATCACGCAAAATCAAACAATACAATTTTGCACAATTTATGTACATTTTCCATTTTGACTAAAAAATAATGTTATGCTAACATTAAATATAATTTATAACAGATATATAATTTATCATTAATAATTCTAACAGTTTAAATATGTGACCCTGGACCACAAAACCAGTCTTAAGTCGCTGGGGTATGTTTGTAGCAATAGCCAAAAATACATTGCATGGGTCAAAATTTTTGATTTTTCTTTTATGCCAAAAATCATTAAGAAATTAAGTAAAGTTCATGTTCCATGAAGATTTTTTGTAAAATTCCTACTGTAAACATATCAAAATGTAATTTTTGATTTGTAATATGCATTGTTAAGAACCTAATTTGGACAACTTTAAAGGTGATTTTCTGTCTTTTTGATTTTTTTGCATCCTCAGATTTCTGATTTTCAAATAGCTGTATCTCGGCCAAATATTGTCCTATCATATATATAAATCTCAGTTTTGTCAAATTTAACCTTATGACTGGTTTTGTGGTCCAGGGTCACATATGTATTAGTAGCAGTAGTAGTAGTAGTAGTAATTAATTTATACTATTATTATTATCATCATCATTCCATTCACTAAATTCAGCTTTTTTCAGGCCATTGGTGGGAAGAAACACCCTGGATAGATGGCCAGTCCAATAATATTATTATTCAGTTCTCTTATATTTTATTCAACAATATTTTTCTTTATTTTACACCAAAATTTTAAAACTTCACTTTATTTCCTGAATAAAAATCTGGTCTGACACTTCTGCATCCCCAGTGTGCCAAAAAAAAAATGCAATCATCTAATCTCTTTTAAAGGCCAGGCACTGCTCTTCAGGTTTGGCCTTTAAATAATCCACAGCTGCAGAGATGGAAGGGAAAAAACAAGTTGTTTGTACTGCTTTGTAAATGTCTAAAGACTGTATCATGTATATGCATTGTACAAAGTCTTTGCAAATTTATGGTGTGCATACAAATGCTAATCAAAACCTCGCTCTTATGTGTGAAGTCTCACTCCTCGACAGAACAAAGAGGGCAGAACAAAGACATCTGTGAGAAGGCCAGTGACGAGCGAAATTATGCAGTAGCATCTCTAGGACACCATCTCCTCGTGTGTTCTTCAGTGCCTGGATGCAGACAGCACTGCAGGAGAAAGCTCATCCGGGATTCTGCTCGCCTGTTTCTGTAGAAAATCAGAACAAAGACGCAGACGCGGTTTTGTGGGCGAAGCGGGCCCGTATTTCAAACTCTGCCCTCCAATGCGTCAACAGACAAGAGTTTCACTACTCATCTTTAAACCGTGCACTGAGAAGTCTCTTCACTCAATACCACTTACTGTCTTAAAGGTGGTGGAAGAGAGACACATTCCCTCTACAAAGAGCATAAGTCTGTGACGGAGCTCCGGCGGGCACGGGGAAGCGAGCATTAAGAGATGACAGGTATGTAAAGCGAACCTCTGAAGTGTCAGAAGATCCGAGCGCTGATGAGAAGACCAGCGACTCTGACAGCACATCTGAGACTTTAAAATCTGAACATCACACAACCGCTGTAACCGAGTTTAACGCACTCTTGCGCTGCTGCTAACATGTGTACAGCTTGTATACCTGCTTGCATTTATCTGAGCTCAACGCGGAGATGCATTGCGACTGGGTGTGTGTTTAGGGACAATAAAGGCAGAGCGTGAAAGGAGCAGGTGTAGCGCAGAAAGGTAAAGGAACGAGGGACAAAATTATAACCTATCTGCCAGCGCAAATTAATGATGTACCGGCGTCTTAATCACCTTTTGCTCTTGACAAAGTGCCAGGGGAATAATGATTAGCAGTAATATAAATGTAAGACTTCCATCTCTGAAGTTGGATGGTGAAATCAATGGCAGGCACAGAAACTGCTGCAAAGCAATCAATCACCTTAACTTTTCTGAATCCACTCGCAAGCCTTCCTCGCCTAACGCAGCCCAGAGGGACTTACGGGAAGAGAAGACAAAGGCATGTCAATAGGGCCCGTTTTTCCATCAAATGCACTCCTTAATCACACACCCTTTAATGCTGTACGGTGTCTAACTCTCCTCTCCAAACCGATAGCCAGTTAGCTTGAGAAAGCACACATCTACCTACTCGCTGCTCTGAATGAGCCCTCATCTATCTCCGCCAAACGCTCGGATCTCCATTAAAGAGTGTGTGGAGAGGTGGGGGAATGTTTACTCTTTATTGATGCTGTTGTCTCCATTGTCTTGGCTAGGCTTGAAAAAGCTCCAGTCATTACTTTCTCTTCACCCTCCTTCTCACTCCAGTCACTGCTCATCGCAAGTCATTGTTCAAACAATTAGCTCGATAAGACAAAGTGAGGGTGCAAAAGGATGTTACGGAGAAATTGAGAGCAAGCACCTTCAGCTGCTCATCTCATTCTATAAAGTACTACACCGAATTCATTCGAGAAAACAAAGGAGTCCGCAACTTCGGGGCTCTTTTCAAAGTGTTTCACAAAGAAATTACAATAAAGCCTTTCTTTAGCACAATAAAATGCATCAAAACAGCTAACTTGGGGTGCGAAGACAGTGCACTTTTGAAACGTGTCACTTCATCGGCTTTGGAGCCCAGCTGCACTTCCTGCGAACAAGTAGCATTTAACTTTCTGGGGCAATTAAACACGTAGCGCGGGACAATAAAGCTGCGAAAGCGGCAAAAGGAAGTCTATGAATAAAGATAAAGCCAAAATTGTCATGACAATAACGAACCGGCGCCTACATCCCGTTTAAGATGACATGAAGGATATCCATCTTAATTGTTGTAATTACTGGACCCCCAGCAGCGAAGGTCTCCGAGTGTGGCAAACACACCCACGGGAGAACATCTTGTCTTCTGTCACTTCTGGTAAATGGCTCTTCTCTCTGACGAGCTCAACTCGTCGCCTCTCCCCGTCTCCCACTCACACATCCAGCTTGATAGCAATTATTTTTGAGGCCATCCCTGGCAAAGCACATTATTTAGATTTTCACTTACAATCGAGTTAACTCGCACAACTCTCCACCCCTCAGTGAGGAAACGAATCGCTTCATAAGGGGGGAAACGAATGATGTTTTCGGAGGTATTCGCCCAGATTTCTGCCATTTGTATTCTAAGTGCTTGTTTATGGGAACAGGGATCCGGGGCATATCCTTGGGAAAATGAGCTACTTTATACCATTTAAATATATTACAGCCAGAGGCTCTGCACATTTGAGGAAACATCTATGCAGACAGCAGTTAAAATATACAGGGCGAGATGAATACCCAATGAGTGTGAGGGAACAATGCAATTTCGGAAGAAAGGTCAACCGAGGGTCACCACGTCAAGCAGACTGTGCCCGTTTTTCTCTCCGATTGAGAAAGCGTGTCATCCGCCGAAACTCAGTGGAAAGAATGTACAAGTTCTATTTTAAACTCCCCTGAAGCAGCATGTTTGCATCAAATCCTAAAGCTCGCTCCAGAAACGTCTGCGAATGCTGCAGTGGCATTTTTACGTCTTTTGAGGCGAGGGGGGCTGATCAGATCTTCAGGCTGTCGAGACTCGATGTTCCGCGTATCTCATTCTCTTTCTTTTTGGGAGCGGATTCAATGGAAGCTCCGTCGAGCCATCATTTAGCCCTGCACCTGTCACTCAGTGGGTGAATGCTGGTTTAAAGTCTCACTGGTTGATGCTCTCTGACTCTGGATGACAGCTGCAAGGCGAATATTGAAGTTTCTCTGTTGGTCTTTGATGGAGTCTGTGTGAGTAAGCATCTGATTTCCCCCTGCACCTCAAGCCTAGAAATTGAATCCGACACACTCCAGGACACACCTCCTGAACATGCCCTAAATCACACTATAAATATACATTATACACTACAAATGCATGAGTGTTTGACTGATATTGGTGTTCGACTTAAAAGAAGACTTCTCTTAGATTAGTCTAACGTCACATATAAAACCAAATGACAGGGGAGAACATCTTGGACATGATGCATCTTAAAACTTATAACTCTTAAATAAGTAGCTGAAGGTTTTTATAACTGAATACAGCACAGAAAGCTTACAGTTACTGGTATGTACGTATCAAAAGTACAGGAAGGTGTGTGTGTGTACTGCACGGGGAGGTGGGGCTGGGGGTAATGCGTGTCAAGACACATTAGTCTTTAGCGCTAATGTTTCAGACGGATGGAAGGATGAATAGAAGGACGGATAGGCAAGCTGACAGTAGAGAGACACTAGCAAAGGAAGATGATGGCGTGAGGAAAATTCCCCCCAGGATTGGCAGCGTGGAGAGAGGAGTCTTCTCTATTTATAGAGGTGGGACTGGTGAGATGCTCGTGACAGCCATCCACTACCAAACCAACAGCCTAACTAAACCCCACGGAGCCCAGGAACAGCAAACCAGAGCTGCTCACTGCATGCCAGTTAGAGATGATCACAACTTCAATAAATCATAATCACCATCACGCCAGTTTGCTCTTATAAGGCCCTTCGGGCAAACTCCTTTAGGGTCCTCCTGTTTACAGGAAAGTCATAATTTTTTAGAGCCATGCAGCTGGATAGCCCAAGGTGAATTGTCTGACCTGAAACAAATAGACATGCCATGTGCTCAAGGAGCCAAATATACAGCCATTAAGGAGGCATATGAGGAAACCAAGTCCCTAGGTTTTTTTAGTCCATTTTAAATTCAAATATTTATATTTACAAACGCATAATTGTTTAATTAATTTCCAAATTGCTCAATAGTAGTGATGTTTTAAAAAAAATGAATTGGAAAAATAGAACAATTTTTACATTTTAAAGTTACATTATTCTATCTAAGGCACTTTGAGAGTTCAAAATCAAGAACTCAAACCCATGTTCTCAACTAAGAAAACTTAATTCAGAAAAAGTGAATTGACTTGTAAACTCTTAAAAATAAAGGTGCTTCACAATGCCATAGAAGAACCTTTTTTGTTGTTGTTGTTGTTTAAATGGCTCTATCAGGGTTCCTGCAGATATGAACAAGTGAAATTTAAGACTTTTTAAGACCTTTCTAATACCACCTTATATGAAATTTAAGACCTAAACCTGTAATGGAAATAGATATTATATTACATGCATACATGCAATATTTAATGTGTTTAATGTAAAAAGTAAACAAAATTTCATGGCTGTCATGAATTAAATTTATTACTACGATATACAGTGAACTTTTCATATCAGCAGATACTATTCCACACAAAATATCCCCATAAAAGTACCACTAGAAATATCTGATGTAAAAAAATATATATTTTCATCAGTGCTCTATTAGCTTTTACATCTTAAATCTGCATATTTGATTTATCTTTACAAGGCCTTTTTTTTTTTTTACTTTTATGCATTACCTTTGAAATTTATTTTATGAATGTATCAATAAATTCTAAGTGGCTGTTAGCAGTGAGATTACATAATTTACACTGCAAAATTAAAAGTCAGATTAATGTTTTAAATACATTTATTGATTTATAAATATATAAATTAGAAATGTTGGGTGTGGAGGCATACTTTTAAACACACTAAACTACCAGCAGGTGGCGGTAAGTCACTTCATGAGCGAGTTATTTCAACTGATTTGAGCAAAACGTTGCTAGGAGAATGCTTCTGCTGCGATCCTTGTTTGGAACTATTTTCGTTGGTGAAACAGAACAAAACAGTGGAAATATTTTGTCTAATATGTAAGTAACTACTTGACTAACTACTTGTTTATTGAGCTAAAGTTAATGTAACATTTGTAATTGTGAGAATTTTCAGCAAAAAGCTCACTTGGTATATTACTGAACTATATCATGTTATAAATAAACTATACATTTTAAATTTTTACCTCAGTGTGTTTCTTAGAGTGCTGTTACATTCATTTGTTTTAAAGTATGTCACAAATAGACCAGAAATACACTATCCATTATCAATTTCTGTTTACGTTGAATGTATTAATATAGGAATCTTTCTTGCCTTTCGATGCTTCGCTGGTTGTTTTTGTCACTTCAGTTTTAATCAGGCGGTTTGTTCGGTCGGGCAAGTAAAAAAAAAAAAAAAAAAAAACATTTTAAAAGTATCTCAAAGGCTGGCAGTCAGCTAGCTCGACCTATATTTATTATTTTTATTGATAACATTATTTACAGAAAAATGTAGTTCAACCTGTATTCTGCTACTGCGATTCTGTCTGAAGACGCAGTAACTTCCACAGAGGGAGAAAAAAAATCTACAGTTGTTAGCAACTGGCTTTGGCCAAGCCGTATATTAAGTTTTTTCAAGCTAAGTATCGCTAAATTTGCACTTCCCCATAGCTAAAAAGTTAAATCCATTTTACTTCTGCTGTACAATCCAAGAAAGACTCGCGCCAGACAGAAAGCTGATTAGCTATTGCATGCTGCTCTCATTTGTAGTTTAAATACAGCAAATTATATTTGGAATAGTGAAATAAAGAACTACAACACCACGGAAACAACAAAAAGAGAATTTAAATGAGCATTAGAGGTAGCGTTACATGGACATCGGAAAAATAAGACCTGTGTAAAATTATTTAAGACCTAGAGCAGCGAATTTAAGACTTTTTAAGGCCTACAATTTTGATTTTTAAATATTAGACTTTTTAAGACCCCGCGGGAACCCCGTCTATAAAGAATCTTATAGAACCTTAAAGAATATCTTTTTGTTTCACAAAAGGCTCTTTGTGGAGAAAGAAGGTTCTTCAGATTATAAAAAGGTAAGAACAGGATGTTACTTTTTAAATAACATTTGACTGAATGGTTCTTTGTGGAACCAAAAATGGCTCTTCTATGGCATCGCTGTGAAGAACCTTTCAAAGCACCTTTATTTTTAAGAGTGTACCTGGACTTTAAAGAGGACTCAACCCTCTTTTTATTTGTGATATACTGTCTAAATTACATTCATGCTGGTGTTTTAGGAAGTCAAACAAATTAGAAAATAATAATAATAATAATAATAATAATAATAATAATGATAAAAATGACAGTAATAGTAATAAACAATTTCATCTCAAAATGAAAATGAATACTTCAAAGGTATATTATTTTTACTTAACACTACAGTAGAAAAATTTCAATAGTTATTTCCTAATTTCTACACTTATAGATATTTTGAATTTGGACTGCAGTAACATTACCCATTTAAATCAGTAGCTGTCAGTAATTAAGCCATATTGCACTTTCGGTTTTTAGTTCTTTTGACAGATATTGTGCCAAAGCATAATGGCCCAAAACACAAAATTAAAGACCTTTTATGTTAGAATAAGAAGTTTAAATGTATTTCAAAAACTACACTTTTTTCCCGGAAGACCTATCGTTTCATATGGTCATGTGACCTCAATAATATTGAAACAGTTTTGCTAACGCAATACCACAATATTGATAATTGATAATGTCTCATAATCTGTATCAACATTAATATCATTATCATTTGCCAGGGTAAGAAAGAAAATGTCCCTGATACAACACGGGCTTATAGTGAACATTCATGGAGAAATAATATTAAATTATTTCTCCAAGGTTCATTCAAAGTTCTCATATTACTGTAAGATACTATAAACACTGATGGCTTGGGGGAAGAAAAAAAAAACAGGAAAATGTAAGCTCTTCTCAGAAGGTTGAAAACACTGACAAATTGTTCACTATTCTTTCTTTGTGTTTTTTATCTAATGGGATACAGCAGTGCAATACAGAAAAGGAAGAAGCCAATAAACAGTGGTTTGTGTGAAACATCTATATCTGTAGATATCATCCTATAGTAGATATGGTGTATGTATGTTTAATTACAGTTTTTGGTGGGGTTGCAAACAAAAAATAAAGTATATATGGCACACTGTTATATTTAGAGCTGTAAAATATCTCGTAATGGTTGGATATATAATATGCTTGTAATTTGCGCTGCAGATGCATTAATAAAGAAGTCATCTTGTCTAATTTAACTTCAGTCAACTTGTGGCCGAAAGCCAAGCGTGAACAGTGCCGGAGCTGACAGTAGCCCAGGGTCCTAATTATGAAAAGTAAAAGAATGATTAAGTTGAGTGCTGTTTAATGACTTTTAACACATTCATTTTGAAGATGCTGTGGGCGTACACTGGCTGACTGCAGATTTGAGTTTTAATTCACTCCCACATTTGCAGACCTGTAATCCATGCGCAGGTACAATTATCACTGGAAGCATACACAAACATGCAAAAATATACAAAATTATTCATATACAGCACAACAGCTCAACAAACATACAGTATTAACAGCCACGTGATCTATTCAAAATGGATGTCATGCTTGCATAAGCACATTCCCTGGGCTGTTTGCAAGACAGTATTAATTTGTTCTTTTTTATTTGAATTATGAGGTGCCTATACAATTTTTTAGGCTGTTTCTTTAATATTGCTGGATAGTTCACTGCCAATGCCACTGGCCCCAAGAGTGGAGATGGGGCTGTTTCACATTCAGTTCACACCAATGAAAAAATAATCATTACTGATTCAGTCAATAATGAGACAAGGACATGGCAGACAGAAACAGGACAAAAGGAGACGGTTGTCTGTATTAAAAGACGTGCACACGGTAATGGCAGTGTTCATCTAGAGCTAAACAGGGTGAAAGACGTGCGAGAACAAGAAAGTTTTAAAGACTGACAGTTGAAAGAGAGTGTATAATATTTTGTATCAATATACTAGAGTGCTACAGCAAACCTTCAGTACAGGCAGAGCTCATGCCGGAAGCTGTCCACTGGCACTAGTGCAGAATCCTCAGCCTTTTTTTTTTTTTTTTTTAACACAATACTGAATTCTTTTTTTAAAGAACCAAAGAAACTGCAAAAACAAGGCCAGATTAAATTTCACCATAGAATAACAAGGAAAAAACAAACAACGAATGACTGGATGGAAGATTTGCAAGCTTTCTCATTAGTGTAATGTATCCGAACATTTTACCTTTATTATTTCTGTAATTGCCATTAGTCTCAGTGTCAAAAGATTTTTTATGTTTTTTAAATAAGTTTCTTTAATCATTGAGGCTGCATTTATTTGATTAAAAAATACAGACAACATTTAATATTATAAAATATTATTACAATGTTAAATAACTTTTATTTTTTAATTTTTAAAATACATTGAATAGTAATTTATTCATGTTATGCGAAGCTGAATTTTCAGCACCATTACTCATTACATTTTTTTAAAGTAAAAAAAAAAACATCCTTTATTTAAAATAGAGATCTTTTGTAACAATATAACACAGTTTAAATACAGTTTAAAAATTTGGGGTCAGTACATTTTTATTCTCTTTTTTTTTAAGAAATTAATACTATAATTCAACAAGTTCAATTGATAAAAGGTGATAGTAAAGACTTATATTGTTATAAAACATTTCTATTTGAAATAAATGCTGTTTTTTTAAATGTTTTATTTATCAGAGAATCCTGAAAAAAAAAAGAATCACAGGTTCCAAAAAAAATATTAAGCATCACAACTGTTTCAAACATTGATAATAATAATAATAATAATAACAATAATAATAATAATAAATCAGCATATCAGAATGATTTCTGAAGGATCATATAATACTGAAGACTGCTGAAAATTCAGCTTTGCATCAGAGGAATAAGTTATATTTTACAGTATATTAAAGTAGTAAACTATTATTTTAAGTAAGGAGTAATTTCGTAGAATTCTACAGACCGAAGTCAATTATTCCGCTTATACTACAGTTACCACACTTCAAGACATCGATCAAATGATATATTTGAAGACATCCGTCTGGTTTTTATCCTTAAAACGCTAACCTGAGTTGGATTAATTTCTTACGCAGCTCATATAACAGCTTCGTTGCTAGTTCCAAAACGTCATTTTAGAACTAGTAACGACGCTTGAGCCGTTGATAGCAAACTAATGCAGTTAATAATTAAGCAATAAGGTACGAGAGGCCGTGCTGTATCGTGAATAAATCACGGCTGAAGGGCGTTGTTAGGCACGACGCGAAGCGGTTACCACACAATAAAATATTAAAATCAAAAATATATATTAATTTATATATATTAAGTTGTATGTTTTCATAAAGTAAAATCATTAACTGCCTTCTGCTGTAAAAAGTAGTCCCTAAGTGCTGCAGCTGTGTTTACGTTGCTAAGGGTGGTTGCTAACGGTGTGTTCACACGGGGCGTAAGCGTCAACGCTTAACGGAAGGCGTGGCTGACGTTTATGGTCATAGCAGCGTCAGCCAATGAAATACTGCTCTTGAACAGGATGAACGTGATTGGCTGCCGCCTGGCCACTGTATTTGCATAGAGCGATCTGATTGGCTGACGCGGCGCTTCACTGGCGTTGCTCGCGGCAGAAGTTGAAAATTTCTCAACTTCTGCCGCGAGCAACGCTAGTGAAGCGCCGCCGACGGATCCACAATTCTTTTCGGCAACGCTTGACGTCACCCATTCAAAGTCAATGGGAAGCGTTGACGCTTACGCCCCGTGTGAACACACCGTAAGGGGGTTCAATGATACACAAAACCGTTGAGTGAAGCGGTCATAGCAGTGCCGTATCATGAATACGACACAGCTGCTGACCAATCAGAATTGAGGAATGGAACTAACCGTTTTATAATGAAGTTTAGACAGACCGACAGACAAGCAGACGGACAGAAAGAGTGAGGGAGAGAGACTAAGTGCATGAATTACCTCTCTCAAGTCTGTGTGTCTCTCAAGGGTGACTGGCAGCATCGTCTCTACTAACAGTTGAACTTTAAGTCCATTTTCTTCAAGACCACGCCGTTGTTACCTCGCTTGTGAGAACTGTCATGTCGTTTTTAAGTTGTTAATCGTCAGAGCAGCGCTAACAACATTAGCGTGAATGCTAACGCGAGTGCTAACTGTATGTGTGTGCGTCTGTGAGTGAGAGAGAGAGAGAGCGAGAGAAATAGAGTTTGTGCTTTCCATACATAATAAAACGTAATACTGTGGAAAAAACATGGACATAATCTGTCGTTTTTATCCTGTTGTTTACTGTGTTTATTAGTTTGGCCAGTGTCATTGTGGGTTTTGGTTATTTTGCTGTTTTGGGCTGTAAGGACCTTTGAAATAACTGAAATGTGTGGCGAAGTGATATAGACATGTACTGCGGTCAAAAGCTGCCTGGAACTACGTTCGCCGTGCGTTTCCCTGAAAATAATGCACACCTCTAGAACGTTCGCCAGCCAATCAGATCCAAACATTCAACGGCTCTGTAGTATAAGTAAGGGATAATCAACGGTTTGCCGAGCATTAAAGGATTTTAAATGCACCTCCGCAAAGTGCATTTTAAATCCTTTAATGCACGGCAAGCCGTTGATTATCCCGCTTATTCCATGGTCATTTGCCAAGTTATAGACAATTTAAATCTAGGATTGATATTTGTGACCCTGGACCACAAAACCAGTCTTAAGTCGCTGGGGTATGTTTGTAGCAATAGCCAAAAATACATAATATGGGTCAAAATTATTGATTTTTCTTTTATGCCAAAAATCACTAGGAAATTAAGTAAAGATCATGTTCCATTAAGTTTTTTGTGAAATTCCTACTATAAATATATCAAAATGTAATTTTTGATTAGTAATATGCATTGTTAAGAACTTAATTTGAAGAAGTTTAAAGGTGATTTTCTCAGTATTTTGATTTTTTTGCACCCTCAGACAGTGATGGAGTACTCGAGTCCTGGACTCGGACTCGAGTCCGACTCGAGTCACTATTCTTTGGACTCGAGTCCGACTCGAGAATCCACTCTCTGGACTTGTGACTCGACTTGGACTCGCGGATTGATGACTCGTACTTGGACTCGGACTCGAGGATAAATACAATCGGACTTGAGCATTCATAACTTTGTTTTTGACTAACTATGTTATAAAAAATTATATAAGGTGTTAAACTTTTCCTGTTTCGTGCCCAAGACCGGCCGCGATCTCCCTTCACAGACACTGCTACCTCTCGCTCTCTTTGCTTGACAACACACTCACTGACGTCACTCACTTTTACGCTCGTGCAATGAATGATGCATGATTCGCGGGCTAAATGTTCACATTTGTAAAATGCAGAAAGACGTGCCCCGGATCGTGAAGTTCGCCTACGCAAATTTTGCTTCTAATGCTGGAAAGAGCAGCGCTATGTTATGTGTGTAATCGCACAATTGAGGAAAAGACTGGGACAACCTCAAACTTTAACTGACACCTGTCACGGATGCACCCAGAAACATAAGCAAAATGCTTTCCATTGCCTAACGTTAGCTTTTTTCAAAAAAATATTATTGACTAATGCATATATGATAACAAATAGAAGAAGCTAGGGTTAATGTATGTCTGGTTCAGATTACAGCATTTTTTTTGTCTGTTGATAACTTAACGTTACTAGTCACTGTGCCGGATCAGATTTTTGCGATATTTGTCTGTTGCGATAGTCACTGTGTCAGATTAAACATTTTTTTTGCAATTTTGACTCTTATAATCCTGTGGTGTCGACAAGAAACATGTCAGACGTTACACGTTGCTTTCTGACCAGTCGCTTGCCGTCACACACACACACACACACACACACCCACACACACACACACGTTAAATAGTTCTGTCACACACACAATCTCTCTCTCTCTCTCTCTCTCTGCATTTCGTATTGATTTTTACGTTTTAAGTATCTTTAAAATACAGTGTCCTGTAAAATGCAGGTTTCTTTTTTTCGCTGAGTGTATTTCTGTAATACAGTGTTAAAGGATTAGTTCACACAAAAATGGAAATCTCCTAATCATGTACTCCTCCCATTGCCATACAGGATCTTTTTTTTTTTTTCAGTGGAAAATTTTATTTATTTTTTTTAAAGAAAATCATTTCAGGATGTTTACTTAATGGACTTCAATGCCAACTCAGTTGGGTGTTCTTGTTTCTTCGTCAGGGTGAGTAAATTATTAGGAAATTTTCATTTTGAGGTAAACTAATCCTTTAATGTTACTTATATATCAGAAATATATAAAAAAATATTTAAACTATTAAATATAATCGTGCCACAACTGGAGACATGTAGACTCGAACACTGGGGACTTGAGACTCGACTCGGACTCGAACTCTGGTAATGGTGACTCGACTTGGACTCGACTCGGACTCTTCTTTGGTGACTCGGACTTGGACTCGGACTCGAACACTGGGACTCGAGACTCGACTCGGACTCGACAGTTGGTGACTCGACTACAACACTGCCCTCAGATTCTAGACTTTCAAATAGGCGTATCTCGGCCAAATATTGTCCTATCCTAACAAACTATATATCAATAGAAAGCTTATTTATTGAGCTTTCATATGATGTATACATCTCAGTTTTGTAAAATTTAACCTTATGACTGGTTTTGTAGTCCAGGGTCACATTTGCAGTGCAAAATTTGACCGTATGGAAAAAAAAGACGGTTATTTTCATCAGTTATGACACGCAGCTCTAGCATTCTGCCCGCTTCAAATCAGACAAAGAGATGAAATAGTCCGGTAAGATCACATTTATTTGAATGAATTATAACACTTGTTTCAGTAAATTATCGATCGACCAAGAGAGAGAGTGAAGGCGAGAGAGAGATGACAGTTGTGTGTGTGTGTGTGTGTGTGTGTGTGTGTGTGTGTGTGTGTGTGTGTGTGTGTGTGTGTGTGTGTGTGTGTGTGTGTGTGTGTGTGTGTGTGTGTACCTGCCTGCGTGCTGTGCGTCTCTCTCTACAAACAACGAATTCATTCAAAAACAGCAGTTTTACCATCTCGTTGCAGAGGAATATAATGTAGCGATCTAGTATCTAGTAGGGCTGGGTAAAAAATATCGATTCTCCGATTTTAATCGATCTTCAGTTTAACGCAACGATATCGATTCGGGAAATCCCCGAATCGATTCTTAATGCACGTGCTTCACGTAAGAGGATATGAATATTCACCTCTCGTCCTGAAGGTGTCACTAGTGCTCCTGCTGAGAGAGTTTTCTCAACTGCTGGTGATCTAATCACAGCACAAAGGAGCTATCAGAACATGTTGATCAGCTGCTTTTTTTTGCAGAAAAATCTGGTGATCAAAAATGATAAGGCTGTAGTTAAGAACTGTTAGTTTTATGGACAGTTAGAATGTTTTGTATACGCAGACAAGGGCTTTATAATGGGCCTGTTTTGAATTTAGAAAAATGTTTTATTTCTTAAACATGTTTGAAGTTCTTAATAGATTTCACTGTTGCACATTTACAGTCTTTTTATTTTTTTACAGTAATGTGCATTTTGCAGTTTGTTTACATGGTGTACAATGGATGCACATATTTATGCCTTCTTGTTACAGTGTTCATTTAAAATAAAAGTTGTTTAAAATAAACAACTGTGTGCACCCTATTATTAATGTAGATGTGTATTTCAGTAATAAACTTAAGTAGGAGAGTTTCAGTTACCAGAATTTCTATCAAAATATGGATCCCATGTCTGCAAAACTAACATTTTAAATGAAATATTGATAGCTAATCGATATCGAATTGAATCGAAATCGGAATCGAATCAAATCGAAACCATAAAAATAAGAATCGAATCGAATCGCCGAATTGGTCACAATACCCAGCCCTAGTATCTAGGCTGTTTTAATAAGAATCGCGGGCGAGCGCTCACAAGAAGTTTATGTATGTGCGCAGCACAATGCGATCTTCGACCTCTCTCTCTCTCTCTGCGTTTGCATGCATCAATTAAAGCAGCGCATTAATATAGAACGGTGATTAAACTGACTTGGGACTACCTGTGCATTAAACGGTTTTACTGCATACCTGCCAGCCAATCAGAATCCAGTATCCAGACATTCCATGGAATAAATTGTAATAATATTTCACAACATTGCTGTTTTGTCTGCATTTTTGACCAAATAAATGCAGCCATTATGAGCCTAAGAGACTTGTTTAAAATACTGAAAATCGTACGAATCCCAAATTTTTGAACGACAAGAGTATATATTTCTCATTTTCCTTAGTTTAGCTTAGTTTCTTTAGCTTAGA
The DNA here is from genome assembly GCF_049309525.1 of Garra rufa. NCBI lineage: Eukaryota > Metazoa > Chordata > Actinopteri > Cypriniformes > Cyprinidae > Garra > Garra rufa. The sequence continues at coordinate 27,535,249 of NC_133376.1, forward strand.
TTTTGGTTTAGTTATATATCTCTCTCAGGATGAGAAATAAGATTTGAAATAAGAAATAAAATATAAAAACTTATTTTATTCCAGCTAGTTCCCATGGCCACTTTTTTCTCTTTTCAATAAATGTCCAATAATTTCTTTAAGCTCAATAAAATGGACCATTTCTTTATTCTATACTTTGATTTTAGGGTATTTTCGCGACTGTTATATTTCCATTATCTTTTTTAATAAAAGCTATATGGAACATCTGAGGTGGGGGTTTATAGCTTCAAAATTACTCACAGCAAATGGCCGTCAGAGTGGAGTGCAGCAAGCTCCCTTTGGCAGCTCAGGAATCGCAGACACAGCAGCACAGCTCATAACACACCTGGATTTACAGGTGTCTGACTGTCGCTGATGTCAGTTTACAAGCATACAAGCACTGGGGACGTGAGTCCGTCGAAAAGCAGCCTGTGACTAGTGGAGTGATGTGAGGAGATTAGAAACAGCGAGAACCACCTGCAAACTCCCATCTCTCTCTTTACATTCTCTGCCCACTCTACATTTTTTCTTCTACAGCTGTATAAACTGCCCAGCTCAACTAATTATGGATGATTTAGTCTGCCATGGTGGGTTTTAAGCCCCATACAGATGCTGGTGGGAGCCTAGAAAGTATAAATTGGGCATTGCTCTTCACAAGAGAGAGACGTTGAAGGACTATGAGAGACAGACACTTCCCACGACATAAACAGAATTAACTAACTGTGTAGTGTAGACTTAAGGCAAAGACAGTCTATGATTAAATATGAATGTTTAAGACACTGTGCTGTGCTGTGCTGAGCTGAGGGAACAAACAAACAGCACATTTGTATTAAGATTCCTATCTCTGGTCTGCAAACCCATTATTCAGAGTGATAACCATCGAGGATCCTTCCATGGATGAGAATTTGACGGCACAACTGATAAAAGCAGACTTCCAGCATAAAAAAAAATGTTCACTGAGCCGTTAAACGTTAAAGATCCTCCACACTTCTGTGCCCCCCAAACAGAGTTAATAAATAACTGCCCTTATAATTCATTTACTGTCTGTGCAAAAAGAGATAGATTCATTTTCATTAATGAAATGCAGAGAAGAGAGGAGAGAAGGGGAAAAAAAACAGATGATTATCTTTTTTCCAAGCCGGGCTTCTTCCTGTCTGTAATGGCTCACTGTGTCTCTTGTGTTGGAGAAAACTGTGCAAGCTTTCAAATGAAAATGAAGCCGGATATTCCACAGTGTATCAGTCAGTGTGGCAGAGTTTTGAAGATGCATGAAACAACCTGAGGCCATCAGCAGTTTTTAAACCGTGAGAGTCAGCAAAAAAACCTCCCAGATTTTTTCGCCCTCTCCCTTCAGCAAAAGCCAAAATCTTTAGACGGACCAATAGCATCTGTTTGTTATTAAGGTTGCTCCGTCCACTCTAAACCCACCTATTCAAATATGAGAACAAAAAACAGATCTTCTGAGGCCTTGAATGCATGAATAAGGAAGCTGCAACTAACCATCTTTTTTTTCTAATTACACTTGAGAGAAACTTGAGAGCTCTGTTTTGCCTCTTTCCTACAACTAATGCAAATGTACATTTCAGCACAGGAGAATACAAACAATGTGCTAAATTTACTTTGCAATGACATTAACATGAGAAATAGCAAGGATTAAAATGTCATCATCGACTGTACAGAACATAGTGTGCTGAATACATTGTTTATGGTGGCATGGATTATTCAGTAGATAAGCTACTCATAATATTCATGTGACTTGTGTATACTTAGCTACACAAGAAATTCTAAGGATATTTATGCCATACATCAAGACTGCGCTAAAGTTCAATGCCGCGCGTATAAGAACCTTCACACGCCAATTTGTCTAGCAGCAACATCCACAAGAAAAATAAGCACTACAGCTATTCAATCCATCCCTCTTGTGTGTGCGTAGCCCCTAACACTACATGCTGCAGTCTGAGAATTGTATTTTGACTCTGGCAAAAATATTTCATTTAAGTCAGAGCTGTATGGGGATGTCTTTGAAAGAAAACATGACAGCATTTTCATGTTTGGAGGAACGACAGATTTCAGCTCCAGAAGAAGTCCTTGAAACTCGAACGGCAACAGTGCATGATAATGGGCTTATCTAAATTCAGAGGCCCATTTGTCTGGCTAATTATTATTTCATTGACGAAGCAAGACAACACCTTGCTTGTCCTCTTTCATCCTCGGTGGTGTGCTAAAATGTTTGGGCAAATATTTGAGCAGTGTTATCATTTGTAGTGAAAAAGACAGCACACTCGCCACAGAAGTCAAAAAGAAATGTGTTAACTGTGCCTTCACGAACCGATTAATTTACTGACTTGCATTTAAAATGAGCAATCAGTTCCTCCATCCATAAAATGCAATAAAGCCAGACCATTGTTCTGTGGATAAAAGCCAATGGCAGTATCCACATCATTATGTTCCTTTGATATCCTGTTTTAATTGTTTCAAAGAAGAGAGACTAACAACTGGCAAACGCAGCGGGTTCAAGCTGTGGGCAAGAATATCAAGGACCCAAAAAGACTAACACTCAAAGCGGTAAAAGCTCTCGATGTAATCAAGAGAATTAGCCACTCCCTGAACTCCTACAATCAAACGGACATGCTACAGACTTCAAGACGTCTACAGAGCAATAACCATTAGATCAAGCATCCATTTGACATCAGCTGATCAAGAACCGTGTTGTAATGCTTCCCGAACACAAGGTGAATTCATCATCTTGTGCGAAGCTAAGCGGTTTTAAACAAGAATCACAAGGAGAGGTCCACCTATAAACAATTACCTCATCCACTTCACATTTGAGCCCACAAATCCCTTTGTTTTCCCTCTCTCATGCAGAAAATTATTTGTGGGTTGGAGGAGTTGGACTGAATGAGCTGCAGGTTTAATTTACTGCCTTTCATTTCAAGAAGATTTGCCTCTCCCAGCCGGGGAACAAACAACCGCCATCCATCAAGGAGAATAAAACTTTTTAAATAGCTCTTCCTAAACAGTGGGCTTAAGATAGCCAAATGTTAATAACCAGCTGATGAAAAATTCATCAGCCCAGAATAACACAATTCACCCAAATACCAGCCAAGTACACTATAATTAAAGCGACGCCACTCTGTTTTCATGAAAGACAGGTTTTGGAGAACAAAATCAAATTAAGACGGTCGGAGGGTCCTGCAATTATTAAAACCATGCTTTTCCACTGATAAATATAAAACCTTGTAAGAAGCAGAAATGGCTCATGATGATCAACAATTAGTCAATCAGGTTGATGATTGCATAAAAGATGCATACAAAAAATAAAGACATTATTATTGTTCTTATTTTGAATGATTTTGAACTATACAACAATGTAAAAATATAACTTTTTAAAGGGATAGCTGACCTAAAAATGCAAGTTCTGTATTTAATTATTCACCCTCATGACATTCTAAACTCGTAAGACCTTTGTTCATCTTTGGAACATAAATTAAGATATTTTTGATGAAATCCGAGAGCTTTCTAACCCTGCATAGACAGCAATGTAACTGAGATATTCCGATACTTAGCAACATAGTAAGGATGTTAAATGTTAAAATGTCCATGTAACATCAGTGGTTTAACCATCATTTTCCAAAGTTAGGAGAATACTTTATGTGCGCAGAGAAAACAAAAATAATGACTTTATTCAACAATTGTGACCCATGCTGGCAAAAATAACTTTTTATTCTCACATTCTCCATTAAAAAACTTTCAAAATTATATATGACTTGTTAGAATAAGACAAAAAAATGACTGAGCTACAACCTTTTGAAGGCGCTAAAGTCAGCAGAGCTGATTTTGAGAAAAGTCAAGTAAAAGTTTTCTAAAGATTCCAAAGCAAAATCACCAAGTAACGCTGCATATTTTCCTCTAATTCTTTTCTTAATAATAATTACTATATAAATAATCACAATCGCTATTTTTTATTTTATCTTTGTTATTAAAAATAAGAACAAAGAATCATATACACAGTAGTTTAATCAAAGACTATAAGAATACCCAAGACTCGTATAGTTTTAAATAGGGCAGAATGCAACGCTCATTATGGCCGCAAAGCCCCACCTTTTTAATAAAATAGCCAATTGTTGATTAGTAAAGTCAGTGCGTCACTGCAGCTACTGTTAGTCCCAGTTGCTATAGAAACAATCATCGTTCTGAGACGAGCGCTTAGTACTGCGCATGCGCACTGGCTGATTTAGCCTGGAAAAAAGCTTTCTTTAACGCTATTGGAGCAGAAGGAACAATATTTAAGAGGCAGTTCTTGACAGATTTAATTGGTAATTTAAAATATGAAATTTAATCTTATCCCTTGTGCGACCTTATGGACATTTTTGTCCATTTCAGTTCTGTTTTTTGTTTTAAGTGTGCCTGTGTTAATGCCAACTGCATAAATCTTGGCTCAGGTGTGTATTATTGAAATTTTAATATTTCACCCTCATTTCCTTCAAAAAATTAATTTTACCCTCTGTACAAAAAATATTCACACTCAAAACCTTAAGGACAAAAATGTCCACATTGAAACCCATTAAAACTGCAATTTTTTAACCCAGGGCCATTTGACTATAAAATGATGCAATATTTGCTAATAGGAATTCATTCTATCGGCAAGGCTTCAAATTTTTTATTTTTACCATTTTTTACTAGATTGTGCCATTTTTTTTTTTTAATTTGCCATATAAAAGAAATACTCACTTTTTTGTGTTTTCTGCTTGTGCATATTATAGTCTATTATAGAGTCAATTGGAAAAAATAAAGCAGCTATAATTGTGTGGTATGTTGGTAAGGATGTCAGAGTGTGGTTTGCATGTGTTTACTGAAGATTTTATGGATGTAATTAGTTTGAAAGAAATTATATTGTACAGGCAATCAAAAATCCCACTCCATGTATATGAGTCCCACCCTTGGCAGGGTCATAGGGCCATGTCAAAACTATGAATAAGATCAAAGAAGGTTAATGAGCTTTGAGGATTTTTCTTATTCACCCAAACACACATCTTAATCCTTGATTGCACTTCTTTATTTGTTATTGTTTTTGTACAGAGATAAAAGGTGAGCTTGAATTTGATGTAGAAGTTCAGAAGCCCCTAAACACATTGTTTTTGTTTTCACCACAAGAAAATGCTGATTGTTT
>NC_133376.1:27540936-27655085 GCF_049309525.1 Garra rufa
AAAAACATTCAGCGTTCTGACATCGTGGTACTCTCATGAATGCGCATCGAAGACTGACACGGAAGAGAAGAAATTGTTGAAAAAAATATATAATTTTTTTCTTTGTGCACAAAGTGTTCTCATAGCTTCATAAAATTCATGTCACATGGACCATTCTAACGATGTCCTTACTACCTTACTACCTCTAGGCCTTGAATGTGGTAGCTTTGTTGCTGTCTATGTAAAGTCAGAAAGCTTTTAGATTTCATCTGAAAAAATGTATTTGTGTATATATGAATGAAGGTCTTACGGGTTTGGAACGACATGAGGGTGAGTAATTAATGGCAGAATGTTTATTTTATCCTTTTAACCATCATGACCCACGTATGCTCGCTTATATAGACATATATTCAAAAGAGCCTAACAAATGTGAATTAAATGCTGAATAACAGGAAGTGGAAGCTATAGGAACAGAACATACATGCTTGGCCAATGCAGCACATTATTATGCAGCAAGTCGCTCCGTACAGTAGTGGCCGGGAATCACCCCTGTGAGGATTAAATTCAGTGAGCTGAGAGAAAGGGAAAGGTGCTGGTTGTGAAATAAGAGAGTCCAGCGCTCTCTCCGTCCTGTTCTCCGCCTCTCTCTCTCTTTTTCCATCTTAGAGTGAATAGGCAGAGGACGCCTCGTTGATTTTACTGCACGCCATCAGAAGCTCCACAAAATCCGGCAGAGGTCTGGAGGCCAGGCAGAAAAATAAAGCAAGGGATGAAAAACTCAAGAGCGGTTGAGTTCACGCGAAAGGGAGGGAGTGGACGGGCGAGGCAGACAGACAGGAGAGCAGGGTATTCCTCTTCCCATCTGTAGGCCTGAAGGCAGGAAGCAGGGGCATGGGATATGGCTCATTACACCCAGCCTTCTCTTATCACTGCCACTCTCCATGGAGTCATACCCAAACACAGCTAGTAGGGCACTTCAATTCCCTCTCTCGCTCATGCACACATACACACGTTCCCCTTTCGCTGCCACAGATGCTGGGTCTCAGAACACCGACATCATTATGTCATAATACAATTTGAGCAATCCATGCCTAAAGGACATTCCCTTTTGAAAGCATAGCAAATAACCGAGCCGTTTCTTTATGTTCTTACGAGACAGCAACAATTTTCCGATTCTATGTCAGAGAGATCCACTGACATAAAGATTGGCCATTGTGACACACGCATTCACTTCCATTTGTGTTCTGAAGCACAAACATTATATAGGAAATTGCTTTGCGTCTCGTAACCTTTGTCATTTCAATAGCATATATTTTATTACACTGCACTACATACACAGTTTACCACAGAGGCCATTTTGCACAAAGCACAACGGCTGCATTATCAGGCCTAGACATGACAGCCAATCATCTTTCAGTAACCATTATAATGATCAAGTCCATTATAATGACACAACATCTGGAACAAAGACCTCTAATAGCTAACAGCTGCCGGGTGGAATGACAGCAATTAGTGAGCCATTGACACAACACTCACCCTCTGCTGAAGTGGACAATGTAATTTAAAGCTAGCTTTCACAAACTTTAGTGAATTAATTATTAATCAAATGAGTGAATCATTTGTCTATCTATTTGTAATATCACTAAAAGAGTGTTAATCTTTATTGAAATGCTAACCTTGGTTTCATAATTTATATAATCCATGAAATGCATTACATTTTAAAGATGAGGACCATTAGGTACATTAGGTCAATAGTTGGCTGAGGCCTTAATAAGCATAGAAACAATGTGCAAACAAGCTCGGACAGGACTTTACTTCAGAGTAGGGCTGTGCAATAAATCGCATGCGATTGTCATGCGTATCTCATCAGTAAAGCCGGTTCTGTGATTAGTAGTAAATCTCCATCACGTGCGTTCAGATGGCGCGGTATTTAAAACACTAAGCCGTAGATCACTGAAAAGCTATGCAATATCGCGTTCAAAATCGAATGCGATTCATCTGCGATTTTGAACGTGATATTGCGTAGCTTTTCAGTGATCTACGGCTCAGTGTTTTGAATACCGCGCCATCTGAACGCACGTGATGGAGATTTACTACTAATCACAGAACCGGCTTTACTGATGAGATACGCATGACAATCGCATGCGATTTATTGCACAGCCCTACTTCAGAGCCACTAAAAGCATCTGTGTGATCAGGCTGCCCAAAGTTAGAAGAAAGACGGTGGAAATTGGGCATCACCAGCTTGTATTGATTTGTCGAAGACTGAAAGAGACACTAGTGACTAGCCAATGGAGGTCTACTAAAAAGCCTGAGGCAGACTTTGAAAGTGTCAGTGAACTGTGTAAATGGCCTGTTGAGGACAAACTGGATTACAGGAATATGGAATATTACATTAACAACAAGCATGACTCTTTGTTGGATGTAATTGAATGTAGTAATAAAAAATTTAATTGATTCCTATAAAAGTCAAATTTTCATTAGTCATTCTTCAGTGTCACAAAATAGCATAATGAGATTTAGAAATCATTCTAATATGCTAATTTGCTGATTAAGAAACATTTCTTATTATTATCTATGTTGAAAACACTTGCTGCTTAATATGTTTGTCGAAACATTTGATACGGTTTTTATGATTCTTAGATACAGTTGAAGTCAAAAGTTTACATACACCTTGCAGAATCTGCTAAATGATAACTATTTCACCAAAATAAGAGGGATCACACAAAATGCATGTTATTTTTTATTTAGTACCAACCTGAATAAGATATTGCACATAAAAGACTTTTACATATAGCCCACAAGAGACAACCTGTTTAGTAATAGTTGTTCATGAGTCCCTTGTTTGTCCTGAGTAGTAAAACTGCTTGCTGTTCTTCAAAAAAAAAAAAAAAAAATCCTTCAGGTCCCACAAGTTCAGCGGTTTTTCAGCATTTTTGTGTATTTATTTTGCCTAAATCTCTCTTTTTTTCATTTAGTACTGCCCTTCAGAAGCAACAGAAGATACTTACATGTTTCCCAGAGGACAAAATAAGTGAAATTTACCCTGATCTTAAAAAGTGTTTCCTTCTGAAGCATCAGAACGCTTGAACCCTCAGTTGTCCTCAGTGTGAAAACATGGTTCCTATAATCATACAGTCATTGTTGAAGTAGTTCAAACACACAGAAATGCTGAAAAACCACAGAATTTTTGGGACAAACAAGTGACTCATGAACAACTATCACTAAAAAAAAAACAACAACTGTGGATCATTCAGGTAACAACACAGTATTAAGAATCAAGGGTATGTAAACTTTTGAACAGGGTCGTCAACTGTAAATAGAAATGTCATGTGCAAAAGTAAAGATTGTTTCTTGAGTACCAAATAAGCATATTAGAATGATTTTTTAAGTTCATATGACACTGAAGACTGCATTAACAGCTACTACAAATTCAGCTTTGACAAGACAGGAATAAATGACATTTAAATATTTTAAATAGAAAATACTCACAATTGAATCATTCAATCTGGGTGTCTGTGCACCTTGTTATGCACAACTCTAATTAAGAAACTACACATGTTGAAGAAAGGATGTCAGAAACTACTTTTTGAAATAAACCATCTCCTAAAGCCTCCCTACAAAACATCTAGGACAATTAAACATGAATGAAAAAAACGAGACAGAAAAACATGGTTATTAACTGCCTCTGTAGGTCTTTGGTGATCATTAATAAATATAATTACACCAAACAAAGAAGTCCAATGGTGTAACGTCAGCAACAGACAAAGACCCAATTTTATAATCACGAACCATTAATTACATCTAATGAAAGAAGATATAAGGACAGGGAAAAACTAAACCCTGTTTCCTTTTTTCCTTCTTCCTTCTCTTCCAAGCAAGTCCTTTTATTGGCACAACAGGGGCATTTATTTTCTCACTCTCACGTTTAGTCATAGATATGACATTCTGCTTTTATTTTGCCTAAATCTCTCTTTTTTTCATTTAGTACTGCCCTTCAGAAGCAACAGAAGATACTTACATGTTTCCCAGAGGACAAAATAAGTGAAATTTACCCTGATCTTAAAAAGTGTTTCCTTCTGAAGCATCAGAACGCTTGAACCCTCAGTTGTCCTCAGTGTGAAAACATGGTTCCTATAATCATACAGTCATTATTGAAGTAGTTCAAACACACAGAAATGCTGAAAAACCACAGAATTTTTGGGACAAACAAGTGACTCATGAACAACTATCACTAGTTGATAGTTGACATTCTGCTTTTATGCCCTCACTTTACTTATAATACATAAAGGTTGCTACCTTTGAAAGTGTTTAGTTGTTTTTAAAATATATTAGTGGTTTTAAAGAGTCTTCATATTTTTATATAAGCGATATGCAGATATGCCAACCACAAAAATAAAAATCCTAAAAACTCCAGGTAAAAAAAAAAATAAAAAGTTATGGTAATGCCAAAAGAATGGCATTAGCATGCTGAGTTTTGGGAATAGCTAAAAACGAATCTAGATCATCTGTAGTCGACACTCCAACTGCACTATTCCACAGAGACCGTGACAAAGAGTGTAAAAAAGCCCAACTACTGTAATTGGTTTTAAAATGGTGGAATTCATTACCGTTGTGCTGCATGTTCAGAAATGCAAACAGGAAAGAAAAAACAGTCACTGGAGGCTTGAACTGATCTGCTTAAAAGCCATAGGGAGATGAAAGGCATAATTCAAATGACAATTTTAGCAGCCTTAGCTCATTTATAACAGAAAGTTGAATATGTTGTGAATGTAACTGGCATATGATATGAGCTCTCTTTTCTACCATTGCCTTCACTTTTGTTCTACCGGCAGGATAGAGACTACGAGAATGGCCAACATCCAAAAATAGATGAAGAAAAGTACACCTGACGTCTTTCCAGAGTGAAACAGGCACGAGTTAAATCACAAAAAGACACTTTTGGACAAAGTTCAAAACAGAAACATGTGTAAAATGACAAATGTTAAATTAAAACAGCCTAAAGTCCATTTACACTTATTTTAGACTTCCAGTTCATTAGTCACTATCACTGTAAAAAAATATTTGTTGAATCAACTTAAAATAATTTGTTACCCGACTGCCTTAAAATTTTAAAGGGATCATTGGATGCCCATTTTCCACAAATTCACATGATTCTTTAGGGTTTTAATGAAAAGTCTATCATATACTTTGGTCAAAAAATTCTCAATAGTAGTGTAAAAAAAAAACACTCTTTTAACTTCTCAAAATCAGCTCTGCAAAAAATCAACTCATTTTATTGCATGGACCTTTAAATGCAAATGAGCTCTGCTCACCCCGCCCCTCTCAGCTGTGGGATTATAAGCCATAATGTTTACTTTAGCAGCATTTACCCACGTTTAAAAGTGAGTTTTGCATCCGACGACCCCTTTAGGTTCAATCAACTCAAAAGTTTAGTCAACTTGAAATATTAAGTTGTTAGATATTTGAGTTGATTCAACTTAAAATTTTAAGGCAGTTGGGTAACAAACGCTTTTAAGTTTAAAAAACAGATTATTTTGTTAAATCAACTCAAGTACAAATGAACATTTCAAGTTGACTAAACATTTGAGTTGACTGAACTTAAAAGTTTAAGGCAGCAGGGTAAAAAATTATTTTAAGTTGACTTAAATTGTTTTTTTGTTTGTTTTTTTACAGTGTATAGGGAAATAATGAAAATAATAAGCAGTAAATGGTAAAACTGCTTGCGCTACCAATGTAGTTTACCAATAATATGGTAAGACACAACAATTTGCAATATCAAGCAGCAAAACAAGCAGTTTTGTACAGCTAAAAATAGCTAGACATGGACGGGACCGGAAGCCAGACCCATAAAATTTACAAATGGCCCAGTCATACGACAAGAAAAAGGTGCATAGCAACCATCAGTTTTATCCACACACTAACCTAAAATATCTCTCACATCTCACAAGTGGTCTATCCACAAATCTGATCTGTGAGAAGTAAAATCTGTATTTGTATTTAGACTTTATGTGTGTCCTTATTTGATTCAGGAGCATTTGGCACAGCCACCCGAAGAAAGAAGCGATAGCATATGGCTAAGTTTAAAAATTAATGCGCAGTGTTAGAGAGAGCACCTGAACCACGGAAAGGTGGAGGGGCAGCATATGTGGATGAGACAGAGAGAGAAAGAAACACCTCTACCACTCTGACATTGACTGACGAGGAAAAATTCACAAAATACGGGGTATGAGACGAGATGACTTGCTAACAGTACCGTTAGACTTTGCAAGAACACGCGTTACTTCTAGAAGAGCTAGTTGAATAGAATTAGCTTGACAATGTGTTGTCAGCAGCATGTTTTATGACATGATGAGACCAGAGGCGCCAGTATAAATTATTCAGATGCGATTGCATAAGCAGGATGTCGATGAAGGGCGAGGCAGCTTGAGCCACCTAGCGTCCAACAGGAGCTAGAAGTGAAAAAAATAGAAGTCTGTCAACACCTCTTCAACTCAGAAAATTTGAAAGCACACAAAAAAGACTTTTTCGTGAATGTATATTGGAGATAAAAAAAGTATCGATTAAGCTAGTCCATATGAATACTGTTGGTAGGTTTCAGATACTTCCCCTCTTTAAAGATCAAACCTCTAACAAATGGCATTGTAGCCAGAAAGTGTGCTGTGCAGGTCTGAGAGAAACCCATTAGGTCAATTCCATGGCAACAACATGTCTTTTTTCTCCATCTCACACACAAAAACCGCTGTGGAACTTCATTTTAAAGATACTGACTGCCATCTAGTGGCCATTGAGATTTTCTCAAGGCATGCACTGCACCATTTTGGTCTGCTCCAACTTCTAGCCTCTCTGGAAACAGACAGTTAATCATATGGATTTATACACTCGCATGGCAAGACATAACTGAAAATGTGCAAACAGCATGTCTGCTATAAATACACTGAACAAAGCACAAAAAAAACAACCAGGAAAAGCTGACATTTAGGGAACACAATCAAGAACAAATAAAACTAAAACGCAGCCATCTTGAAGGGTTTATTTCTCCAGAGCCCCCTTGAGAAAAAGTGCAAGGCAGACTAAACGGTTTGTGACCCATCCTTGATCAAACCACAAATCGTTAGGTTTGGCCATTTGGGGAAGTGCTTAAAGTGTGTTTGATGAGCAGATAATGACGGCTCACTGCTGAGCGTCCAAGGATGACGACCATAAAATGTGCAGCCACGAGACAAGCGCCACACCTTATTAGTGCCGTGATTTGCCGACGGGGCCGCGGGGAGTCTCGGAAGGAGACGTTGGGGTTTTAAGCAAGGGAAAACCGTATTGATGGAATCAACCAGGTACATAACACTAGTCCAGTATCTCTTTGACTCCTACCCAAATAAGCTAAAGAGATAGCTTTTCATTAGTTCAAAGCAGCGAAATAAAACAAAGAGGAAATTTGTGAGCAGTCACAGCACTGTTCTCCACGCGCAGTTCCCCAGCTGCCTGCGTTTACCATTAAATGTGGCCATACTGTGTTCATGGATTTATGGTTCAAACGAAATTATCTAGGCGACCACCCTAATTGTGAGAAAAGAGCTGTCCAGAAACCATGGAGCATGTGCCAGACTTAAACGCCCAAAGTTAACGAGGTAACTTTGAGAAAGAAAAAAAAAAAACAGATCTCAAAGCTCCTACTTTCATTAAAGAAGTTCACTTCCAGAACAAAAATTTACAGATAATTTACTTACCCTCTTGTCATCCAAGATGTTCATGTCTTTCACTCTCCAGTCATAAAGAAATTATGTTTTTTGAGTAAAAACCTTTCAGGATTTCTCTCCATATAGTGGACTTCTAAGGTACCAGCAAGTTTGAACTTCAAAAAAAGCAGTTTAAATGCAGCTTCAAAGGTTTCTAAAGGATCCCAGCCAAGAAATAAGGGTCAAGTTATACATTTATTTTAACCTCAAATGCTCATCTTGTCTAGCTCTGCCTGAACTGTGCATTTCGGTTCAAGACAGTTAGAGTATGCCGAAAAACTCCCATCTCATTTTCTTTTCCAACTTCAAAATCATCCTACATCGCTGTTTTATCTTTTTTTTTTGTAAAGGGCGTTTGATCTTCTTTGCATGTTCACTTTGTAAACACTGGGTCAGTACTTCTGCAGCAATGGAGGGCAATTTTAAAGTTGGAGAAGAAAATGAGATGGGAGTTTTTCCACATACCCTAACTGTCTTTAAACCGTAATACACAGAATAACTGATAATTTCACTAGACCCTTCTTCCTCGGCTGAGATCATTTAAAAAGATGGGTCTCGGTCCGCTTCCAAACGAACTCTGGTTTGGTTCGAATGAAATACGAAAGCAACACGGATCAAATACTTCGAATGAAGAACAGGAAGTAATGATAATATGCGATGCTATGCGACATGATTTCACGAAGGGAACAAACAGTGTATCCAAAACAAAACGAGCAGAGGGCAAACATGGAGCAACAAGGAGGTAAAGTGTCTTTTTATGAGCTCTTTGTGAGTTTGCATGTGGTGAAAATGAAATCATATGCATGCAGCAATGAGCACGCTAAGTCCAGCAGACGGCATTGCGTGTATTCGACTTAAAGCGGCGATCAGCAGACCAATCAGTGAATGGGTAATTTGATGTCATACACCCGCAGCACCGCTTTAAGTCGAACGCACCTTTTCCTTTGGTTTGGAGTATTCGGTGAGTTCCGTCACAAAATATACGTCATTCAACCTGACCAATCAGGTTGTTAAAGTATCACCATGCCTTTAGGTTTGGTATCTTTAGGTTCACTGTCAAAAATGCCAGTGTGAATGATAAGAAGAACAGTACCAAATGTATCATCATCTCTTTTGGTCCGGACCAAATGAACCAAACAAACAAAACTACAAGTGTGAACACACCCTTAGAGCCTTTTGAAGCTGCATTTAAACTGCATTTTGGAAGTTTTGAAGTTCACTATATGGAGAGAAATCCTGAAATGTTTTCCTCAAAAAACAATTACTTTACGACTGAAGAAAGAAAGACATGAACATCTTTGATGACAAGGGGGTGAGTAAATTATCTGTAAATCTTTGTGCTGGAAGTGAACTTCTCCTTTAACCTAAAAAAGAAAAGCAGGGCTCGTACGGCTAAAGTGATGACACTGATGTCTTGGTTAAGGCTGTGGTAAAAAAATGCTATGTGCTATAAATACATCACATCTAAGACTTGAAAAGGGCAAGAACGTGAGGAAACGGTGTTGAAAGGTGGTCAAGGAGAGTGATGGGACAAGCCATTACCAGATCTTCTGACCTCATAACGAAGCGGGAACATGCAGTCCCATCTCGCACTCAGAGTTGAGAGGAGGACGAAGGAAACTAATAACATCTAGGTGGACGGAGTGTGATCTGATTGACCGCTGGAACGAAAAGAAGAGAGACAATCGAGGCAGGACAAGGGAATATATTGCACTAGAGTCGCAAAGACGAAGACCAAATGGGCTCCTCTCATACAGAAGTGGCGTACAATCAAGCACATATGCGCCTACACACAAACAGGGCCCATCTCTTTTCCCTTTAATATGAGAACACCATGTCCACTCTTGGCTCCCTTTCATCTTCTCTTCATCATAATGAGATACTGCTCCCCTCTTTTGAAGGCAGGAGCGCTGATTGTTTGTTTCCCATTGAAAGGAAGGCCACGTGACATAATGCAGCAGTCAGTCAGCAGGCAACGAGACCTTTTCTGTCACCGGTGGGAGCTGGTATTGACATACGCCGCCAGTCTATCAGGTCGCAATTTTTTACACACATCCTATATGACAAGATATTCGTCCTTCTGGTGCGTATGTATTCTCTGCCATGCCTTACAAAAGACTTCTGTGAGCTTGTGTGCGATATAACGTTGCACGAAGAGAGAGAGCGTTTCAAACTGTCTGACTGATGTCGGAAGCACATTTATTAGTGTTGGCTATCATGAAGAGTAGTTTAAAAACAAAACAAAACTGTAGGCTTTATATTAAGGTTTGATCAAATAAACGCTACCTTTAAGTCCTGCCATTTCCCATATGAAATCAACAAACCTAGACAGGGTCGGTGAAATACAAACAACTCCAGTCCCAGAAAGGACTGGAAATAGTATTAAAGGTAAATCAATTGTATCGTACTTGACATTTCTATATTAGCACTTGACTGAATGGCATTAAAATTGTATGCGAGGTTGTGGTTGCATCAAGCAAGCAACTGAAGCATCAGTCGAGACCCCACAGGAGATGAGGTTAGGTGTTGCGATGAATATTGTGCTAGTGTCAATCCGATTTCAACCTGGAGAAACTTCAATATGCCTGAGCTTGGAGACGCAAACAAAACTGAAATTCGTAGGTCTCAGAGTTGATCCCTGGGATACAGCAACAGGACCTACTCAGTCTTCTAGATGCAGTCTCTGAGCAGCTTCTGTGATGAAAAAAGGCTGAAATAAAAGACCTTCATAAAGCGTGAAAAGGTCTTGTATTATAACCCGGCTCAACCTTATAGGTCAATTACTAACATCTCTGCTGCTACTCTATTAACTTGCATTAAAAGGACTTTAAGTTAAAGTTAAGCATCTGGGACATGTTGTAATTGTGACTCCTACCTCGGTTTTCACTGCCAATTAATTTCTATCAGCACATTATTAGTGGTGTTTTCTAAAGTAACACTGCTAAGTAATAAACTTCATAACTCATGTCCCGACCGTTTGTGCCGCAGGCATGAATGATACCTCAAAATCACACAGCTTGTTGGGGAGAGGTGTGCAATTACTTTTCTAAGAAATCAGACTTACAATTTTCACCTAGTGGATGATAAAATTGTTGGGGGAAAAAAACTCACAGACTTGCACAGAAGGAGAGACAAGAGCTATACCTACAGACAAGAATATCATTAAGTCACAGACTCTTGTCTGGCTTGGCCTTTATTATGCAACCACCTAATAACCAACCAGAACACCCTGGCAACCATTTAGCAATGCATTAACAACTATTCATAACACTCTAGCAACCACATTGCAAGACCCAGGCAAACACCTTAGCATTATGTGTTTTACGCTGGCTATTCTCACTGTCTTCAAAAATAATTTAAATATAAAAAATACCAAAACATTTATTTAAATAGATAAGGTAATAAAACACACAGAACCAATAATGCTATAACTAAAACTATATAAAAAAGTGGTTGAAATGTCCGTTGAGTGGTGCTATAACTTTAATGCTCTGTGACGTTTTAAAATAACGTACCATCTGCACTACACCTAAACCTATGTATGAACAAAAGTGAATGTGACGTAAAAACGCAATTGCAAGCATGCCATTTTAGCTTTATTTTCGATCTCTCATCTTTTAGCTCTTTCATCGTGAGTCATGTTTTTTCCACAGGATTCGTACTCAAGGATTCCGCATCCTAAGTCCAATTTCATGCTGGCCGAGCTACCAAGCAAGCTTGCTATGTCCAGAAAGCGAAACATATGGAGCTGTAATCATAACTGTGTACGAAAACGATTACAAGTGCTCGCTGTTTTACCGCCTCTAGTGTTCATTTCTGTTGGAAACTGCAGTGATATGTACTCATTGGTATGTATTTAGTGTCTAGGTAAAAAGATCCCACAGATAAGTTTTTTCCTTATGAGATCAGGTACATAATAGCACATAAATTGTAGTTAAATACCTTACAGAACTGTAACTGAATAAATTATTACTAAAACCTGCTGTTAAATCGGATGCTTCATTAGTGTCCTTGCGTTAACTGAACATTTACTGACTAATTTAGAAAAAATTAGACAAAACCATCATATAAAACATTTTTTCAGCACAGTTCATCCATCCTAATTAAAATCTGTCTATAAAAATGATGAACAGGAACCAAGGGGGTTATTGGATTTATTTTTTCCATAGGGCACACGTCCTTGGTGCTTTAAAAGACTTCCTATCAAATCAGTTCAGCCTCAAGTACACAATCAACATTAATGGCCAAACTGAAACAAAGACACCCCCCACAGACGCTGACCAGTGCCAGCGAGAAGCAAAGCGAGTGAAAGAAAACGCAGTGCACCCTCACTGCAAAAAAAGCCTTTAAACAGGTGCTTACAATGAGCCTGTACGACCGTGGTAGAGATGAGCCTTGGAACAGGAGTATACTGGATATAAAGTCTACCAATGAAACAAGTGGAGCCCACACACAAATGCCAAGGTTATTCATTTGCCTAGGAATACAAATTCTGTGGAGTATACAGAAGCGAAGGGGAGACCAAAAAAAAGCGAGGGAGGAGTGGCAACGGGAGATGGAGAGAATGAGAACTGTACTGCTTCCACTAAAAGACTCTGAGAGCCTGTATAGGATACTCAATGTTACCCTTATTGCAGCACACAGTGAAGACAAAAAAAAAAGAAAACAAATTAAACTAGTTTTTCAACCAATTTAACATCAACACAGATGCTGCATCTATTGTGTCTGGCATATTTTCTCACTAACAAGACTTGTACACTTAGGACTTAAAAATAGTTCTGTATTCTAGACAAAACTCTAGATGGCGCAGGATGATGGGCCCCTTAACGCAAACTGATATATTCACAGCATTCAACTACTTGGCACAAGCTGACTGGTTCATGTTGCATACACAGCCAATAAACGTGCTGCTTTACATTTAAAAATTCCTCCGAAATCCTCCACCTTCCCCAGCTCCACCTGTATCTGATGCAGGTTATTATTAGTGCTGTTTAAAATAAAATAAAAATGAATTAATCACATATTTTTTTCTGAAATTAATTGTGATTAATCCCACCTAACATTAAAGTTTTAAACAACATAAAGGCAGTATATTTTTAATATTTGTTAAATATTTTTTTTTATGACTGAAGGTATCATTGATACCAATATTATTGATCTCTCTAGGAAATTGTTCTTTTTTCCTAATATTTAACCATTGACTATAGCCATTCAACATTACAGTATAATTGAGAGCTATCAATTTTAACATTTATTAGACTCCTCATTCTGGAAAACTTTGCCTCTAAAACCACTGCTGTCAATCAAATTGCAAGTAAATGATTGAGAAGATGTAAGAAACTAGCTTTGCGAACTAGTCCTAGGTTTTTCGCTCAATCTGGTAAAAAAAACACTGCAGTACAATTCTCTGGACTCTCCATCTCAATAATTATTAGAGATGCACTGATTGATCGGCTAGTGATCGGAATCAGCCAATTTTTTTGCATGATCGGCCCGGAACGGTGACCGGCCGATCAATTTCTCCTCTTGCCGATTCCTAGCCGATCCTTTCATTGCCAGCGGTGCATGCAATTACGTCACAGCCACGCGCGCACTCACAGTCGCGTGTAAACATGTCTTTGGTGTGAGTGAAGATGACACAAAGATCGCAGTTTGTAACATTTATAAGGCCAAAATACAACGTGAGGGAACAACCACGAACCACGCGCGTGTTTGGACATGTGGTAGATCGCGCCCCCGCTCTGCATATTTTGCATGTCTCTGTTAGTTAACAAACCTGATTCAGATAACCCGCTCGTTAGAAGTAAGCTTCGTGAATGAACTGTGTTCCGATTGACATGGTCCCTGCAGTGTTCATTGCTCCCTACTCCCTGAGCAGGGGATATCCGTTGAAGTTTACTACACTTTCATTCATTCACATATTTGCGCTACGCCACCGCATACAGCGTCTTCACACACTAATAGTTCGAAGCGAGCATATATGTTACATTTGAAGGTAATTTAAGCGTGCACGACGTGAATTTAATTTGTATTTATTTACAGATGCATTTATGTTACAGCTCTCTAGTAAGTTTCATCTGTGTGTGAAGACGCTGTATGCGGTGGCATAGCGCAAATATGTGAATGAATGCTACGAAGTGTAGTACCGCTGGATTAACTGATGACAAGGCAGAAATGGTATTTATACCTGTTTCAAGACACAGTGCACTTTTTGTTATTAAAGTTATTGTTGTGAGAGGATCCTGTAATTAATGTTTTAAAAAAAATCCATATAAAATTAATTCAAGAAAAGTAGATTTTTGTATGCCTGCTTTGTTACTTATATTTTATTTCTAATGTTTTCGAGGCTCAGAGCACTTTAGTTTGTTAAAGTTATTTTAATATGAGAAGATGCTGTAATGTTTATACATTTATTTTATTACAAAATAAAAAAAACATTGAGGAAAAGATTTTTGCTAGTATAACTATATACTATGTTAGTTACAGGAACTAATTTTATACCTTTTTCAAAGGCACAAAGCACTTCAATTTGTTGTTAAAGTTATTTTGTTGTAAGAAGATCCTGTAATGTTTAAGAATTTATTTTATTATAAAATAAATTTAATTAAAGAAAATATTTCTGTATAGGCCCATGCTTTCATTACAGTTCTTAAAAAAGCAACAAAGAACAGTTGTGATGAAAACCAATAGCTAAATGTCATTTTTCTTCACCAGGGTTTTGCTCTTTTTCACATATGCTTTTCAAGGCCCTTTGGTTCCAAAGAGAGTATTTAAGTACAACACACTTTAACATGACGGAAAGATCCATGCCATTTCACCCGATAAAGGGCCAAGTCTTTGTCCCATGTGAAAAGAAGCTAAATCATTTCTAAAATACAAGCTTTGTCCATTATTCTCTCGCCGACAATACCGGGGATTCTCGGAGAGCGGCTGAACTCTAACAGCCCTAGCAGACTCCAGTCCCTGAGGTCTCAGTGGCTCCTCTCTCTCACTCTGCCCACAACTCTAAACGTGTCGCCATGTTTCCGTGGAAACAGGCAGTCTTTCCTAACTGCTGGGCTGACTGTGTGATTATTGATCTCCTCCTGAGGTCTAGAGAGGCTTTGCAGGTCAAGTCATGTGACCTTAACAGGTAACGGTGGAACAGTCTTCAGGGCCAAGCACCGACTGGGTTTCGTGTGTTGGTTGTGTTTTATTTAAGCACAGGGAGCCGTGGTCTTCCATTCCCACTCGCAGAGGGGTTCATCAATTCCACGGCGATAAAACGTGGCCATTTTGACACACAATCTATCATCCTCAGCCTGACAATCAAAGCACAAACATTCCTGATCAATCGGACACCGCGGAGGGGCGGCAGGTACGCCTAGGCCCCCTTGGGTCACCATCATCATCGCCATCAAGCTGTGCTGATACAAAACTGCTGAAGCGCATGTGACTCAGCAGCATGCGGACACGCTGACCAGCGAATTTGAGCCCTGTGAGAGCGTGCCGGAGAAATTTCATCCCTGAGGGAGACGTGGCTCAGGCAGGTCGGTCTGCCTCCAAACCGCACAGACAGCGTGGAAATAGCAATCTGCCCAGCGAGAGGGCGTCATCTTGGCCCCACCGAACGCAGTTTCCACAATAAAACCCAATAAAGGTGGGATATTGGGAAAGAAAGAAACAAAAACAAGGAGAATGAAAAAGCTGACAGCTTCCCGGCAAGCTCTCACCCTCTCCCGTCCGTAGGAAGTGCTTGCAAAAGTCAGAGGAAATGGCAGGAAGTACAGGAACCTCTGAACTGTGAGAAACTTCTAAATGAGAAGACTTGTTTGTGGTGCACGCTGTCAGACAGTTCTTCGATAGAGACAATCCCAGAGTAACCTTCCTGCTCCATCCTGAGAAGTGATGCAACATTCAAAACATACTTCCATGCTCATCAGCATCGAGCATGTTTTATTGCCGACAGTTTATAGAAAAATCACTCGACGCACAAGCGGCATGAGAGCATTGATTGAACGGGCCATTTCGCTACAAATAAATGAGTCTGTTGCGGCAGCTTATTGCTGTATTGTAAATAACAACATTTACCTGCGCTACCTTATCTTCGAGCTCCCTCACGTACATCTACGGGCCTTTCTCATAGCTTCGGCAACACAATAAAACAGCATTTTAAATGACAAGTGACACTTGCGGAGGCAATAACGGAGCCCCTCTAAATAAATAAAATAAAACAAATAACAAGCAGCCTCATATGGGCTATGGGACCGCACTACATGAGAAATAGTAGAAGCCAGTCTGCAATTACAGCATTACGGAGCTGTGAAATGAGGAAACATTGCCATCGCCCCGACAGTATATATTTATAAAGATTATTACCGTCATTTTGGAGAAAGTGGGGGGGCGAGGGGCGAAAGTAAGTGACAATAACAACATGAGCAGCTATGAACATTTCAGAAACAATAGTGACACGCTGTAATGTGACTGGGACAAAGACATGGCTTTGCAAATGGGCTGTGCCGAACGTCCCACTGCAAAATGGAATGTATTTATAGGATGGGGGGGATGGGGGCACACTCAATATCTTTTCCGCTGTTCAATCAACACGGAACGTGTGTGTGTGTGGGAAAATCTAATTAAGTGATACATTCTCAGAACGCTGTCTGGGGGGAAGAATGAACACAATGAAACCCATTTAGATACAGAACATTAGAATAAACAGATTAGATCACAGATTATGATTATTTGCCTAAAAACTATTGCTCATCCCTGGTGTTACAATATTTAAATGCTAATATCTGTTAGGCAGTGATCCATTTCAAAGAAAAACTGCTTAAACTAACAAAAAAGGTCCTAGTTTATTCTCGGAGAGCACAATTGAGAAATCAGTCATTTCTAAATGTGCAATTTACATGCAGGGATTGGGAAGAAGAAGAAAAAATGTAGAACTTCTTCAAATTATAGTCCATAAACTACACTAATGCTGAAAATAAAATAGAAATAGAAAGCCATAGAAATTACTTTTCAAGATATTTTCACAAAATGAAGAAGAGAGAGAGAAAGACAGCAAAGACAGAGAGACCGCACAACAACAAATCAAAAGCGAATAAATAATTTTGCTACTTACCGCAACTTTGCTCCCAGTTATCTGCATGCAGCGGTCAGCGGAGGGTAGTTAATGTGCAAAAAGACACAAACAGCACAATCATTAGTAGGCCAGAATCTCTCCGGTACTATCTTGCTCAAGTATTAGAGCTTATACTTAAATCACTGGCACACTGGCCCTCTCTACTAGGCTGCCTACTCAGCTGAGAATTACACACAATTTAACAGGGTGGAGAGAGAGAGGGTTTAGACGGACACTAAAGACAATGTCTGCCATTTTGATGACTGCTTGGAACATAAAGATCATGATGAATTGATCTCTGATTGAGTTTTTAAAAGCAGCTCGCTGGTCGTTTTACATTATGACTGAAGAGAAACATCTGATAAAATGTGGTCCTAGACCACAAAACCAGTCATAAGGGTCAATTTCTTTGAAACTGAGATTTATAAATCATCTGAAAGCTGATGAATATGCTTTGCATTGATGTATGGTGTGTTAGGATAGGACAATATTTGGCTGGGATACAACTATTTGAAAATCTGGAATTTAAGGGTGCAAAAAAACTCTCAGTTCTCTAAATGAATTTCTAACAATGCATATTACTAATCCCAATTAATTTTGATCTATTTACAGTATGAAATTTACGAAATACCCTCATGGAACATGATCTGTACTTCATATCCTAATGATTTTTGGCACAAAAAAAAAAATCGATAATTTTGATCCGTACAATTGATTTGTTGGCTATTGCTACAAATATACCCATGTGACTTATGACTGGTTTTGTAGTCCAGGGTCACAAATGATAGATTCAGATGTTTTAAAGTACATAAAATACCCCACCTTAACAATCTATTGTTTCCAAACTCGGATCATTACTTCATGATAACCAAGCGGTTTCTATATTAAATGTGTTTTTGGTCAGGCAATACAAATTAAATTTTGTTGATTTTTACTAAATTAACCCAAATGTTGTATTTTATTCATGAACAGATGGTCTCCTAAAATGCCTCCATAGGCCAAAAATCAATCAAATGTCACTGGTACTTTCTATCAAGTGTCAAATTATACATCATAGCTCAGAGTTCAACAAAGTCAGCATTTTTTTTTAATATTGACCATGCCATAATGACAATTGCTAGGCTGAACAGTTTTTTTTTCCTTTGAGAGGAGTCAACTGAAACTGATATAAAAGCAGCTTTATCTTAAATGAGTATTATTCTCACTTCTTCGGTAATACCAAAGGCGATAGTTTCTAAATATGACCTGCTTTTTTTTCAAAAAAAAAAGCTTGTGCTTTGTTTTAAACAAACTCCTACGATTATGGTTTAAAATCAAGGTTTACGACTATAATAAAGTCAATTTGAACAGAGTGCTACTTTCGAGTCCAATTTTGTATATCCCAAGCAAATATGCTCATATGAATCGTTAAGGCTTTGGGTCTTGACCCAAAACAAAACGTCATCTGCTTTTGCTATCACCAGACGTGCTGGACGGCTGCCAAATATTGTTAGCGCCGTGCCGTGTTTGGCTGGGTTTTGATGAATGTTGTATTTTTACTGCAGCCTGATCAAAAGAACAGACATTATCTTGAAACCACATAAAGAACTGTCAGGGAGGAGCCTGAGGGGAAAAGCTGCTGCTAACATCAATTTACACAAGTTTTGCAAAACAACACCTCATTGTCACTTTACTGTGGTATTAATGCTGTCAATTCCTGAGGAGCATGGAGAGCGGGGAAAAAAAATGAAAACTTAAACCTGATGACGGTAATTGTTGTAATGCAGAATTAGGCAGTCATGTAATATGCTAATTATGAAGAAGCTCTATTATGAAGTAGCTCCTGTAAACAAACTTCTGAAGAAATGTCATCTTATCAAGAGACGGGTATTTATATCCTCGTCCCAGCTCTTCTCATGACCATCAAATGCTCCGTGATACAAATCTATTCATTTGGTTATTTATTTATTAGCTCCTGTATCCTAGACAGGATCAGTACATCGCTCAAAAACTGTCATGAATGATTACAAGAACTTGTGCTGTAATTAAGTTTCCATTCCATTTCCGTGTCTCACTGCACCACAGTATTGACAATGTTCAGGTGACTATCCTGGGTAAGACATCTTTTCCTTCCCCCTCAAAGACCCTGCCTAGACACATTCTGTTTCTTACATGAATCATTTCATTTAAGAGCCAAACAGTCAAAGATTTTTATGACACTGACAGAGCGAGAGAGAAATAGCTGTGTTAGTTGTAGACATGCATTGGCACTCGTAAGGACAATGACACACCTGTCAGACGCTAAAAAAAAGAGAGAAAGCATTTCATGAAAAGTTAATGGTCAAGGACATCTGTAGAGCATCAAGGCAGCATTAGTTTTTTCTGTATGTGGCTTACACTTATGCTCAGGTTACATACTCCCTGGGAAATTATTTAACAAAAGATATTTTTTACAAATACCATAAAAATCTTTAAATAATAATAAACTAACAGATATTTACACTAATACTTAGAAGTTTTGATCAGTAAGATTTTTAATGTTTTTAAAGAAGTCTCTTGCTCATCAAGGCTGCAGTAGTTTAGTTAGAAAGTCAGTTAGTTAGAAATCATTCTAATACGCTGATTTGTCATTAGAATTATTAATGTTAGAAACAGTTGTGCTGCCAAATATTTTTTTGGGACCTGCGATTCTTTTTTTTCAGGATTCTTTGATGAATAACAAGTTAAAAAGAACAGCATTTATTAAAAATATAAATCTTTCCTAACAATGTAAATTTATGCTATCACTTTTTATTAATTTAGCACATCCTTGGTGATTAAAGTATTCTTTCATTTTCAAACTTTTGAACAGTGTATATTGTTAGAAAACATTTCTATTTTAATAAATGCTGTTCTTTTTTAACATTTCTTGATCAAAGAATCCTGAAAAAAAAGTTTCACAGGTTCCAAAAAAGTAAGCAGCACAACTGTTTTTTAACACTGATAATAAATCAGCATATTACAGTGATTTCTGAAGGTTCATGTGACACTGAAGACTGGAGTAATGATGCTGAAAATGTAGCTTTTTATCACAGGAATACATTCAAATAAAGTTATTTTAGATTTAAATAATATTTCAGTATATTAAATTTTTTTCTGTATTTTTGATCAAATAAATTTAGCATTGATGAGCATAAGAAACGTCTTTAAAAAACATTAAAAATCTTACAGATTATTTTTGAGTGGCAGTGTATGTAAATAGTTATGTCAAACAGCTTTATGCAGAAAAATAAAATAATTAAAAATATATAATACATTTTCTTTAAATAACTTTTTTTTATTTTTAATTAATAAACTAAATAAAATCTATGCGTATTTATTTATTTATTTTAGACAAATAAAACAAAATTCTAAGTTTCTGTGAGAACTACGTATTTAAATATTTGTAGTATGTATGTAAAGTAGTAGTAAAGTATGTATTTGAGTATTTAAATGCAATGGCACTTTCCCTTAAAAAGACATTACATGTTGTGGCGGCAGTCGTTTAAAAGTCTCCTACCGAGACCCCCTGGAAAGTGTGGTGAGGGCTCTTAGTTTTGCATGCTGAAGGACTCAAATGGATACTTCTACGAAGAAAATGTTTGTTTCTCAAAAAAAAAAAGCCATGCAAAGGACTTAATGATTATAATAAATGTGCATTTTATATATATCACTTTTCTTTGGCAACCAGCTATTCAAAAGTGTTCAGTGTGAACAAACAAAAAAAGGTGTGAGCATATAATATAATGAAAGCATGCACAAATGTGTTGCAAGGAAAGAGGTGTTGGCTGTAAATAATAAAAGGAGCTGTAAACCATGGAGCTGTAAGTTTCTGTCACACAAGCAATAATATCTGAGCTATCAAAGAGGACAGACATCGCTTGTGTGAAACTTCTCTTTTCCTCCGTCCTTCTTTTATTTCATCGCTCTGCCCTCCTGCCAGGCAGGAGCTGTGGGAGTCTGCCGCACACAGACAGGCAGGAAGGCAGGCTGCGACAGGAGTGGATCGGATGGGTTTGTTTTCCCACTAATATTTGCTCTGTAAAGCTGTGTGCTGAAACACAATCTACTGTAGGCAGATCGGCACACTCGGGGAGATAGCGGCAGATTAAGTGGGATGGATGGACTCCGCTCTCCCTTCTTTTATTTAGACGGGTTTGGGTTATTAATGCGGAGGTGTGCAGAGGCCGTCTCCGTGCTGTCTGCTCTTGGCCCCGCTCACCCCTGCTAAATTACACCTGCAGCGGCTCAAGCGGAGACCATGGGCCTCCTCTGCCGCCAGACCACCACTTAATTACTCCCACTCGCCAACCAAAGAGAGGACACTGACCCAGTGCAGTCGGAGACAGACAGCACAGGAGCCACTTTCTCTGGACGTGTGTCAGTGTGTGCGTGGAAGCATTAGTCCGTGCAACTCGCAACTCCAAAACACCCTTGGTAGCTACTCGATATACAAAGAAAGTGCATTCGCACAGTGATTGCGAGAGTGATCTCTAGGAGGAAAACAGAATGTGAAGGTTTTAGTTACAGTAGTCAAGTGAAAAAACACTTGCAGCAAAAAGATCCTGCCCTCTTTTGCTTCTAAAAGATGTTGGAAATCATTTTTAAACATTATTAAAGTCATCATGGAATCAAAATCGAACTATTTATTTTCTCAATACATATGCTAGGTCTTATTCTGCACTATGTATTTATTCATTTATTTATTAGTGACCCTGGTCTATAAAACTAGTCAGAGTATTTTTTTTTTTAAATTGAGATTTTTACATTTATGCATCATCTGAAAGCGTTTTCATTGATCAAACTATTTAATATAATGATATAATCTGAGATTAAAAAGATATTGAGAAAATCACCTTTAAAGTTGTCCAAATGAAGTTCTTAGCAATGCATATTACTACTCAAAAATTAAGTTTTGATATATTTACCTTAGGAAATTTACTAAATATCTTTATGGAACATGATCTTTACAAAATATCCTAATGATTTTTGGCACAAAAGAAAAATTTATCATTTTGACCCATACAAAGTATCGTTGGCTATTACTACAAATATACTTGTGCTACTTAAGACTGGTTTTGTGGTCCAGGGTCACGTTTATTTATTTAATTTATTTATGTATGTTTATGTTTTAACACCATATAAGCAACGATGGCTATATTCATAGCTACATTAAAAGTATAATTTCAATACATCATTTACAATAATATAGCATTTGCTTAAGAAGCAATAATTATACAAAAAAAACATAAAAGTAACAACTATACTACTAATTATACTATAAAAAATTATATTTAAGATAAGATTTATAGATAAGAATCTCTCAATTTAATCTAATGTTGTCTAATATCATTTAAAATTGGACATTCTATTTAAATATTTGAACTAAAATTAATAAAAAATGAGTGTTTCTAACCTTTCAGTAAAATAACCAGGGTTTCCACTCTTTTTACATCTAATGTCTATTTTAAACTAATGTCCAAAGTCTAATTTTAAACTAATGTCCAATATTTTTCTGTGCTTCTGAATATTTTTTTTAATAAAAGAAAAAAATTAAAATAAATCACTACCAAAACTGCCCATCTTTATTCAAAAAAAAAAAAAAAAAAAACTTTTACGCTTAAGAAAAAAAAAACAGTTTTATAATATAATTGTATTTGGATGACTCTGGGGTCCCTGAATAACATTTCTTAAATGTAATTCTTAAATGTAAATCACCAATTTTTCAATCTTTCCCCTCCAACCAGTTTTTATGATGCAAAAAATTTAAATGGATAGCGGCAATCCTACTGCTTTTTTTATTCCATTTGACTCAGAAACGTGTCACATTACAGAAGTAAATGGATACATATTCTGTTTCATGTTGATTTAAAATATTCATCACCGGAAAGAGCCATAAATGCTCTTTGACTGACAAATATCAAAAATCATAAAAAAAAACAAGGGCAAAGATTTTTCTGGCTTATTTTCAACAGTAACATAGTTTTAAAAAGGCTGAAAATTTGTGCTACTCCCACAAAATCGGCAGTATGCAGATATGGTATGCAGCTTGGTTACTAGCTTGGGCTGAATGTTTAAAAGAGGAGGAGGAGGAGGAGATCTCTGGGTGCTAGAGTTGAGCATTACAGGGAAAAGTGTGTTGTGCCTGTGGTAAACATCTCTTATCACATAAAAGCACATCTCTTCCCTAGAATGCAGAGCACACGTTCCAAACCTCCTCCTTGCTTGTCAGAGCGCTGTGTACAGCTTCCACAGTGACATGCTGCTGGTGAGTGCCTCTGGTGGTGCTGAGGGGGCTACAGGGGTGCAGAGAGACAGGAACCCCCCTCCCTCGTTCTGCTTTGAGACTACAATACTAATATGTGAATCATATTTCACAATGCATGCCAGGCTCGCAGGACCGACAATGAGCCTGCTGCAGAATTCAATCATCTCTGATTATCATCATTATTAATAATGCTGGTTAATTATCATAGCCGGGAGGAAAGCTAATGAAAACGGACGCTGAAGGCCAGCAAGAGGAGCCGTCGCCGTGTTTACGTGGAGCCTAACCTCGGTAGGACCTACTTCATGAAGGGAATGAAGAGAATTTGCCCCAAAAGCCTTGGATTACCCCGTGAGGCGGTGGCGTTCTAGCCTTTATTCATCTACGGTGATGAAAGAGCCATGTTTCAGCTTACCGAGCAGAGACAGTGATGCGTACCAAATTCTAATGAAAACTTGATCCCCGGCAATATGAAGCTTTTGGAAAGTGCAATACAACAAAAGCAGCCTGATAAGCACCCAGAAGAAAAAATAAATAAAAAAGGTGAGAGGAGCAAAAAATACAAAAAAAATAAAATAAATAAGAATAAATAATAAAAAAAGAGCTAAAGGAGGCAGCAATCAAAGATTTGGGGCTTTAGCAAGAGAGGCAGAAAGCAGATCAGGTTAAGCTCATTATTCCATAGTGTCTCGTCATGTGGTTCATCCCCACTCTCTCCTCTCTGTTTCTCTCTTTCTAAGACCGACTGCCCCGGGTTTTGTGGAGCACTTACAGATTTGGCTGTTGCTGAAATGTACTGGACCACCATCTCCCGTTTAGTGCTCAGGTCCTTCCCTCGCAGAGGGGCCTTGCGCTCTTCGTTCAGGTTCATATCCTCCTGTAAATTCAAATAAATATAATTCATACAAATATTGTAACATTTGCCTTTTTTTGGAAATAAACTCTAAAAATTGCTTTCACTGCACATTCACGACCACAGTAAGGACACTGTCCTATAGAACCAAGGTTAGATCGAGTAATGAATCCTTGATATATGTTCATCAATTCCATGACAAGTCAAGGAGATGTTGTATGCGCACAAAGAGTCTTTCTCCTGAGATACACCCAAGCTGCATTTCTATGGAGCCACACTGCCCTCTGGTGAAGAGAAAAGGGACTGTGTGTTCTATGCTTTCAGAGAGACCTGTGAGTGTGTGGGTGTCCACACAAAATAAAAAAAATAAAAAACATTAAATGACTGACAATGTAAATACTTAAGGAGGAAAAGGTGAGGGTTAGTGATTTCAAAGCTACTTGTACATCTTTTCATCAAGCTTTGTATATTTTTCTTAATTGAACATAACACTTTAAAAAAGCCACTTTTGAAAACTGTTACTGTGTGCGTTTGCTACATCTGGCTAACAGCACATCCACTGAATTGGTGATAAAGTGAAGGACATCTTTTCAAAGATGAACATTTCAATAGTTTTACATCAAGCCACTGTCTCTCTCCTCTCCCCTCACGTAAAACAAGGCCTTTAATGAATCAGCGAGCCCTGTTGATGTGGCATCTTAATTGGCTCCTTAATCCAGTTCCCGCTCTCCAGTATGATTTACCCATCATAATTAATTATGTCCTCAAAGCTTGGAATTATTAAATCAAAGGCCAGGGCTGGCATAATTGATTCCTTTTATGGAAGCAGCCGGATCCACTGATGCAAAGGTATAAATAAGTGCCTTTTTTTTTCTCTTTAGCTGCAATTTGAGAGTTGGAGTTGCTTCGTACTCCAACTTGAAACTCTATTATCTCAGAGCCGAGGAAACTTCACAACATCATTCACGGGAACAATAAAACTACCAATACAGACCATTAAAGGAGTAGTTCACTTCCAGAACAAAAATGTACAGATGTACTCAGCCTCTTGTCATCCAAGATGTTCATGTCTTTTTTTCTTCAGTCGTAAAGAAACTATGTTTAACGAAAACATTTTAGAATTTATTTCAATATAATGGATATCTATGGTGCCCCCGAGTTTGAACTTCCAAAATGCAGTTAAAATACAGCTTCAAGGCGCTCTAAATGATCCAAAGCGAGGAAGAAGGGTCTTATCTAGCAAACCGATCGGTTATTATCTTAAAAAATATATACAATTTATATACTTTTTAACTGAAAATGCTTGTCTTGTGTCAAAAAACTCCCATCTCATTTTCTCCCCCAACTACAAAATCCTTCTACATCGGTAAAGAGTGTTTGACCTTCTTTGAATGTTAGCTTTGTAAACACTGGGTCTGTACTTCTGCAGCGATGTAGGTTGATTTTGAAGTTGGAGGAGAAAATGAGATGTTTTTCAACAGGAATACACACATTTTATGCAGAGCTAGACCAAGATGAGCGAATGTGGTTAAGAAGTATATTAATTGTAAATTTTTTTAGAAACAAAACATTCGTTTCACTACATAAGACACTTCTTCCTCGGCTAGGATTGATTAGGGCCTTTTGAAGCTGCATTTAAACTGCATTATGGAAGTTCAAACTCAGGGGCACCATAGATATCCATTATATTGAGAGAAATTCTGAAATGTTTTCTTCAAAAATCTGTTTCTTTACAACTGAAGAAAGAAAGACATGAACATCTTGGATGACAAGAGGGTAAGTGCATTATCTGTAAATTTTTGTTCTGGAAGTGAACTACTCCTTTAACAATAAGAGAGTACAGTGTGTACGGGATGCGAGTCTGAAGGGCACAGAGAAAGAGTGCCAGGGAAATGGGAATCAGCAGATGTATCTCTCACTTTAAATTGTTGTGGAGAGTGGCCAAGTTTCCTAGAGGAAAAAAGGCATAATTTTTCATGTTTGATCTCGGTCAATTGGATTATTTTGCGGTGGGCTTCTGAGGAATTCTCCAAAATAGAAGCAATCCGCTTAGGTTTGTAAGGACAGCCGGAAGAACACTTATTAGTCAAAGTGCAATAAATCAAAATAAGCCAAATGCACTTTTGAGAGTCCAGCGGCATATACAAAGCCAAAAGTTCAAGGAGAAGCTATTTTTCCGTCAATCTGGAAGAAAGAGAACGGGATTGTCACAATTACACCGCCACTGATATTTCAGTGCATCTAGCGCATTTACTAAATAACTAAAATACATGCAACAGAAGGCAAAAGTACATTGGACGTCCCCCAAAACAGCTAGATGGCATCTAAGCATGCTGACCAAATGCTCCCCAAGTACAGTTTAGTAAGAAAGGATGAAGAGCAGTTGAGGGGGGGGTGATTGCAACTGCAGGGGTAACGGTCTGACCTCATCAATCCCAGAGTCCAGGCGAATCTCTGTCTATCTGAATGTTAATGGTGCTGGAGAAATAGCTGTGGTTGACTGAATGATGATGCAAACCGGAGGAGCTGGCATGTCACATCCTGCAAGCGCTGTTTCTCAGCACGAGAGACACGTTAAGAGCCCTCACCCGTGTCTTAACACGCCGTCACCCAGCTCATGAAAGGATTTACCGCTGTGCATTTTTATCAGGCCTTGAGTCCAGCTGCGCACATGCATGCACAATGGCAAGGACAGCGACACTGGCTCTCTCTCCTCGCACACGCATTAAGGCGAGAATATCATATGCTTAGTGCCACGGCCACTAACCCCCTTCATCAAAGAGCCAGGGCTTTCATTTGTCGAAGAGCTCCTGTGTTTACCAGAGCCCTTTGATGACTGACCACATTAGTGCACCCTTATTTTTCTTGCACCGAGCCATGCGCTGCACTGCAATCGCAGAGATCTGCCCACTGGCATTAAAGTGCATTTATTTGCATCCGGTCAATACTTCAAGTTTGTATATTGAAGAACGACCTCAAATTTAGCATTAACACTGATGATGTGAATCGATACCTGCGAGCGCCGCGAGCATGCAGGAGGGAAACGTGAGTATGAAAGATCTCCCACAGCTTCATGTATTAGGCTAAATGTGGTTTTGTTTCGCGGCTTATGAATCTTTTCTACATGGAGACCAACTGGCTAGCTGATCTATAATCTCAATGTCAATGGCGGCTGAAAGACCAAAGTGTTTTTCCCTCAATTGCTTCATTATGATTATTATGCTTTCAATAGAGAAAAAAGCCAATTCTGTTCTGTGCAACATGTTTCAGGCCTGTAAACCTGCCTGGCTTGTCAAGCAGCAAATTGAAGCCCAGGTTTAATGTTCCGCTATCTTGAGAACAAAAACAGCAATTGAGAAGTTATGTGAGTGACAGGCAGTTACTAACGCAACAAGAAAATATGGAGGGCCAAGAGTCTCTGGCGGGTAGAAGATTGGTGCAAACATTTGAAACAAATGAACAAATCAAACTGATTATAGCCTACCATGTCAGGGAATGCAAGGCGATTACAGAAAATGTGCTGTATGACTCAGTTCTACATATGACCAGGCCACCTGGTCACTAGCAGAATACATTTGAAAACAGTGGGAGATCAGCGTAGGTCTTACATTTTAAAGCTTTAAAGAAAGACACCCTAGCTGCCTGAATGCCATTACATAAAAAAAAAATAAGCGTGAAGGCAAAATTAGACACCAGGGGACGCTGTTCAGCTTTATTGTATGTTCTACCATCATATTAAAATAATTGTTAAGCCCAAGAAACTTATTCCCTCTGGACCACAATTCAGTAAGGCAAAAGATATAAATACCATGTTTGATATCAAAGATATTTGGTCCCAAGAAACTTAAGAACCAACAATGTTTGATGTCCAACCTGACGCAACGCCTAGAAATGCCCAATATTTTATATGAGAGCTACAGCAAAGGACAAAGTTTTTTTTTTTGGTTTTTTTTTTAATGATGACCTAAATTGTGTCTATTCGTCACTGGCTTAAAAAAATATTTTAACACACAAGCTAAATGGACAACATTTTTTTGATATATGCACATATTTATAAATTTCTAGTTTTGTATTACTTTATTACTTTTCACGCAAAGTATGATTTTACATACAAAGATTAATCAAGCCTAATTTTCACACAATTTCTTGCAGAATATTATATTATGGCTTCAAAAAAATTTAACATCATGCGCGATTTGAAAACTGAAAATTTGAAAAATGTGTGTTTTACTCTGAACATTTCACTTTGAAACTGCCGCAAAACATGCAGTAAGGTACGTAATTACGGTGCTGCAGAAATGTAATAGAGGCACGTATTTACAATGAGCCTGGGTTGGACAAAAACTTTGTATACATATACATAATGAAATCCAGGACTTTCAAGGACCATTCAAGCACGACTTTTTTGATGTTCAAGGACTTCAATCCGAGATCTCACTTATCAAGCAATGTCTTATCTTTCAAGTTCTAAAGAAAGATCAACAGATAAATAAAAATATATACTAATAAAATGATGTGCAAAGTTCCGATCTAATCTAAATTAAATGACTCACAATCCCACTCTGAAATCTCAATCTAAATCAAAAGATTCACAAACGTGCTCCGAAGTTCCAATCTAAATCACATGATGAATCAACATTTCAGAATTTGCATTAATTAATTTGCAAAATGATTTATGAACCTGCTCTGAACTCCCGATCTGAATTAAGTGATTGATGACGCAACAGTGACTCATTTTGTAACAATGGTTTAAATAATTTGAAGTTTCAAAAAGCTCCATTTTACCCATCACCATACGTGCTTTGTCAAATTATTAAAAGCGATGTTGAAATTCAAAAATGAATGTCTCTTTTAATCTGATCTGTTTTTTTATTGTGTAAATTTTGCGCAAAAAGAAAAAATTAAACACTTATATCATAGATATGTTGCATTTTAATAGTTCAAGCACTATTATCACTATTTTCAAGGTTTTTCCAGGCCTTAAATTTCAAAGTCAAATTCAAGTACTTCAAGCACTTGTACGAACCCTGATAACAGGAACAAATTGCATTTTAAAATACATTTTAATTTAGAAGAGTTGTTTACATTATTTCAGAATATTACTGATTCATTGCCTTTTTAAATCAAATAAATCCAGCCTTGTTTAGAATAAGAGACTTATTTAAAAATAATAATAATCTTACTTTGAAATGTTGGAAGATAATGAACTATGTTTGTTATTTTTTGTTACGCTCAACTCAAGCCAGCAAACCATATTATATCAAGTACCTGTAATTCAATTTCAATTTGTTCCTTTTTTATTCAGATTAGAAAGCAAAAAAAAATATCAATTGAACGCCATTGCAAGCATCACAAAGAACAAAACAGAGCTATTGTTCACCACCCAGATGGCAAGCAGTCCATTTCCCCACATAAATGCTGCCTCTTTTGAAAAATCTGTCAAAGAATTTGGCTGGCGGGGAGTCCAGTAATCTTTTCGCTTTTGACGCAAGTACAGGTCAATTATCAATGTGTATGGTATCAACCTAATGAGGTGTACAATCCACCATGGAGCCTGGAAGGCAGTTTTAGAGTACATAAAATGGGCACTGAAGATTCATTCTGCTCAGGTGCTGCGAAATTGGCAGAGCTTCCGATCTACAGACAATAAATCCACAGAAATGGTCAAATAATAAAAAAAAGCATCACAGACAGACTCTGCTGTGACAGACGCAGTTTGGGGAGAGCTCTGACCCAAAAAAACTAATACAAAGCAAACATTTTTCTTGTCTGGGAAATAATCCGTCCATTGTTCTGCAGCCAGATTTTGTTATTTGACTTGTCTAGGCCAAAACAAGCGTGAGTTCAATTGAGGCCAGTGTATGCAGCAGCCCTGTCGGTTTTGGTGTCTTGGGGATTGAAGGGAGTGTGTGTGTATGTTCAGATAAACAGAGCGGTAACTTCACAGGTAGGGTGAAGACTGCATTCAGCCCTCACCGCAAGTAAAATAAAACTGTTTAGACAATAATACGCTGCTTCTGCCCATCCGCAACAGTAGCTTGTTCTATCCTATGTGGCGGATGCTCTATTGACAGCTGTCAACATATCACACTTAATGACAGAATTAGTGAGAAGAGTCATGCATATGAAAGCTTGGTAGCTAATGTATATTCTCTCCCAGAGGGGAAAACGAACAAGTGTCAAGTCTAGCCAACGCTCAGTTAATGTAATCTGTCGGCAGAGAGCGCAAAGCTCTCAAGTCCCATTCTCCCCTCGTGATTGACAGCAGAAGTGAGACGGGGAAAGATAAGATGTATTTGAAGATCTATGCACCATAAACGTGACTGCGCTACTACAGAAACATGAGGAAACTAATGGCTATTATGAGTCACCACAGCACAGATCTTTGGTTTCAATTCCAGGTAGGAGCCATTATACAAATGACCAAAACAAAAAATAACCTACTACAAAAGTACTTCCTTGTGAAAAAGAAGCATACACTTTAGCACACTTAAATTAAATAAAAAGGTGCTAAAGTTTAAAAATAACTTATCACAAAAATAATATAATTTAAAAGTATGAATGTAATGTTTTGACACATAATTACATGTTAATCACAATTAAATGAAAATGTAATATAGGTAAAATGTATTAAATTAAATTAGCTGTAAAAAAAAAGTGCTTAAATTAACTTTAAAGTGTTTTTTGACACATTTAAGTAGAACTTAAGTGTATCTTTATATGCAATTTCATAATTATGTATAATGGTCTTATATTTATATTTAAAATACTTTAACTGTAACATCAAATAAAACACTAAATTTTAAATTATAATCAAGTACTTGTGCTTTAGTATGTTAATCAGCACACCAAAGTATACTTAATTACATTTTAAATCATTTTTTATTAAAATATTTAGTCATGCTTTAATGATTAATCATGATTAATCGCATCCAAAATAAAAGTTTTTATGTACATAATATATGTGTGTGTACATGTGTGTTTATATTTATTATGTATATATAAATACACATGCATGTATATATTTAAGAACAATATGTTGTGTTTATATATTAAAAATATTGATATATAATATAAATGATATGAATATAACTATATGAACTGTGATTTAAAAGTTTGGGATCAGTAAGATTTTTAATGCTTTTTTAAAAAGTCTCGTATGCTCATCAAATTTCCATTCATTTGATCAAAAATACAAAAAATAGTAATTTTACTGCAATTCAACATAACAGTTTTTTATTTGAATATGCTTTAAAATATAATTTACTTTTTGTGATGTAAAGCTGAATTTTCATTAGCCATTACTCCAGTCTTCAGCGTCACATGATCCTTCAGAAATCATTCTAATATACTGATTTATTACTTTTATTATCAATATTGGAAACGGTTATGCTGCTTAATATTTTGGATCCTGTGATACTTTTTTTATGATTCTTTAATGAATAAAAAGTTAAAAAGAACAGCATTTATTCAAAATATAAATCTTTTCTAACAATATAAGTCTTTACTATCACTTTTTATCAATTTAACACATCCTTGCTGAATAAAAGTATTAATTTCTTTTACGTAATGAAAGAAGGAAAAAGATTACTGACCCCAGTGTATATTGTTACAGAAGATTTCTATTTTAAGTAAATGCTGTTCTTTTAACGTTTTACTCAAAGAATCCCGAAAAAAGTTTCACAGGTTCCAACTGTTTCCATCAGTGATAATAAATCAGCATATTCAAATGATTTCTGAAGGATCATGTGACACTAAAGACTGGAGTAATGATGCTGAAAATATAGCTTTGCATCACAGGAATAAATTGTATTATAAAGTATAATGAAATAGAAAACCACTATTTTAAATTGCAATAATATTTCACAATATTACAGTTTTTTTCTGTATTTTTAAATCAAATAAACGTAGCCTTTATGAGCAGAAAATCAGCATTAAATATCTTACTGATCCCAAACTTTTGACCAGCGGTGTACATGTAAATATATGTAAATATTTTCAAAATATATACTGTATGTGTATCTTTGTGTATCTATACATAATAAATATACATACATAGTAGACACATATATTAAACAAAAACTTTTATTTTGGATGCAATTAATCGAGATTAATCATTGCCCAGAAGTAAAAACTTTATAGTTAGCATATTTTTTGTAAGAAGTATTCTTCTTTTCCACAAGGGCTTTGCAATATAAAAGCTTATTAAACCTAAGCGAAATCCTTGCTGAACTCATTTTTATGTTGCTGGCGAAGTGTTTGAGAGGTGAAATGTCACTGAGGAGTCTAGTTCTGATGGCCTAATTGACACCCTTATCATGAGCTCCACGCTTTGATATGCAACAGTGAAAAAGGGCGTCTGAGGTCATACAGTGCCTCGAGCAGTGCAGATCCCAGTGCAGATTGAAAACAAACTCACCATCATCTTCTCAAATAAGTCCACAATCTCTTTCTCTGACAGGTTCATGGAGCGCTCGTCGAAGAACGGCTGGGGCACAGGCAGCTCGGTCTGGGTGGAGATGGGGTCTGTGGGGTGCTGGATGAGAGGTTTCTCCTTCTTCATGCCTTGCTTTCGAAAACTGGTGATTCTGTCACGCTGGAAAGACAGTTGAGTTAAAGTGGTGCAAATGTCAGAACATATAAACACGGCATATATCTACACAGTGGAAATGCTAATACCGTGCAAGGCCTTCTGAAAAAAAACTGTTTAACTTTTTGACCTTGTGAAATACTTCTGTTTAGGGGTGGGACGATACAGGTAACTCACGATTCAATTCTGTGGCGATATGTGGCCCACGATATCGATAATATCGCGATTCACGATATCTACGATATTCAATATATTGGAAGAAATTTCATCAACGATATATCACGATATATGTGACTGAAAAAGAAAAAAATACCCATAATAAGGAAATCTTATGCATTTATTAATGCCAACATTTCCAACACTGTGCAAAGAAATATGAATTTGCATAATAACTCACTGCCTCCTGGTCTTAAATGTAAACACTGTACAGCTAGACAGATAAAAGTGCCTGAACATTAAAAAACAACATGAACATTAACTAACATGTGTAAACCGTGATCCTGAAACGTCAGTAAGTTACTGTAAAGTGCTTTATGTTAACCTGGACAGTGGTCTCATCAATGCATATTCTTCTTGAGGAACACTAACGCCTGTTTCACACATACTCCGTCTGCAGTGTGTATGCAGTCCGTGTGTGTTACGTATGCGATGCAGAAGCAGCACGGACTCATTTTGCTTTCACACAGGACACGTTTGCAGTCCGTTCCTGATCCGCGGCTGTTTACCACAAACACACCATTTATCCGTTATTTTGATTTCAAATACAAACGTGCTTTTTCAGCATTGTGATACTCTTTTATCACAGTACACTAATACAATTCTAGATATATTCACGTTTAAACTCAACGTATAATAAACAACGTAGTATTCAATGCACTTGCACAGCAACCGCGTGCAGTGTGAACGCTCTAGTCTAATCCGTTAACATGGGTGCGGAAAAAAATACTCAACGCATAAGCACTGCAGACGGAGTATGTGTGAAACAGGCGTAACTAAACAGCATGCTCAACTAGCGGGTGCGTCTTTGATTTGTTTTTCGTTATCTTCCGCCATTCTTCTCACTTCTCTTTTTTTCTGCGCTTCTTCTCTGATGTTGGGCGAATTCCAAACGGCTATTTTGCGCCCTTCAAGGGCACTTCTAGAAGGGGACGCCATTTGTAGGGACGTTCCAAACGAAAGTGAGCAACTTAATCCCTTCACGAAGGGCCCTTCCAGAAGGCCGTTAGCGAAGGGAACATTCCATGGTCACTTCACGGAAGTGATTTCCGTTAGTGATCACGTTTGCGCAGCGTTGTCAAGGTAACATTTCGTCAGTCATTCCCTTCGCCAAGGGAGTTCCAAACGGTTAAAAGAGACAGAAATGCCCTACTCCCTTAAAAGAACTCACTTCAAAGGTATCTGCCCTTCGGAGGGAGTAGGGCGTTGGGATGCGCACTTCCATTTGGAATTACGCCGTTGTAAGATAACTTGTGTTCTTCACTGGCCGCTGCTTCCGCCACTTTACGCCTATTTACTCGAACAGCGCCCCCCGCAAACAGAATGGTAGATATTGGGTAGTGACAGTGACACTGACGACGGGTAAATTAATCATTTGTGTTGTAATAAAATATCGATATTGGCCGTTAGTGTATCGATTATTTATTGCGACAGAGAGCACAACAATATATTGCAATATCGATTTTTTTTCCCACCCCTACTTCTGTTAATGTATTTCTTACTAAGACAGGATGTTTAGAAGAGCCATACAGGCATAAAAAGACAAAGGGTTTGTCCATTTTTTGCATGGGAAAAGACATTTAAAGCATTTGATTAGACAAAAATCTACGAAATTCAACATGAGTAAAAAAAGAAATACTTTTCTTTTAAAATTCAAAAGGATGCATTGAGTTGATCAAAAGTGACAGTAAAAACATAAAAACGTTCTATTTTAAATAAATGCTGTTCTTTTAAATATCCATTCATCTAACACTCAAAAAGGATTAGTTCACTTCCAGAATAAATTAAATTAAGTATCTTTCTCCATATACTGGACTTCAATGGGAACTAACGGCTTGAACATTCCAGTTGCTTAAATTTGTGATTAAGAATTATATATTTTTATATTTTTTTAATAAAATGACCAATCGTTTCGCTAGATAAGACCGTTATTCCTTGGCTGGTAACATGTAGAGTGCTTTGAAGCTGCAATGAAACTGCAATTTGGAGCTTCAACCTGTTGGTTCCCATTTAAGTCCACTATATGAAGAAAAATCATGTTTTCCTTAAAAACCTTCATTTCTTTTCGACTGAAGAAAGAAAGACATGAACATCTTGGATGACATCGGGGGTTGAGTAAATTATCAGTACATTTTTATTCTGAAAGTGAACTAATACTTTAAGCAGTACAACGGTTTTCAACATTGATAATAAAACGGACTGTATCTCGAGCAACAAATCAATATATCTAGGGCTGCCACTAATGACTATTTTTATACTGATTAATCTATCGACTAATTTATCAATTAATCGATTAATCTAAACAACTAATTTCCCACAAAATTATATTTTAATGCAGATGTTTTTGGTTATTACAATTTAATGGAACCATTAAAATGGAATCCAGAATAGTAATGGAAAAGAATTTGGTAAAAAAATAAAACTGTAAAAATCAATTAGACAGGATTTTTGATTTGAAAAATAATTTAACCATTAAAACAGAATATAGAAAAATTTAAATGATTTCATAGGCCCCTATAATTATAATTAGGCTTTTTTGTGGTAATAAAAATGTAGATGTAAGTGAACAACAGCCTTTAAAATTACTTAGAATACATATATGATAGCAATAAACAATAGAGCTAATGTAACGTTACATTAAGCGTTACAACAAAGACCTGCGGAGGGCGCCAACGCCCTGACAATGTTTTTTTTTATACATTACTAGCGATCTAATCCTCGTTTAATATTGACTAAACAACATTTAATTCAAACGTCCACTTAATTTTTAATATTTGGCCATACATTTACCACAGAAATGTTACAGCCACAGTAATTTAATGAATATGTGGACATCAAAACGTCTAAACTGAAGAGTGAGGGTTTAAACTTTTAGTTTGAAATCGCGATTAACACTTCTCCTGAGTTTGCATAGGTTTATAAATGATTTACCTTACAAATCAGATGAAATGGCGCACGTTGCCGTAGATGAACGATATAATAAATACAATCTCACAACAACATGCAGAGATGGAGTTTGAGACGCTCCAAACATATAAATGATGACAGTTCAGTTTCTGTGAGACGCACGTACGTAACGCACAGGCATGTACATAATTGACGCACATATATTAAACCTGCATCTCATATATTAATTTAACTGAATTCACAATTGTGATTAATTATGATTTTTAAATGAGCTTAATATGTAATGCAGTCTTGGAAAACTGTCAAATAATGCGTTTAATGGATTCTCGTCCGTGAAATGCAACACTTCCGGTATTTTGCCAGTTAGTGGACTCGGCAAAATGAAATCGAGGATTTTTAATCGCAACAGCCCTGTGACACTGAAGATTGAAAAATACATTTTGAAATGTATTAAAGTAGGAAATGTTTTTTAAAATTATAATGATATTTCATAATACTACTGTTTTTACTGTATTTTTGATTAAGCAATTGCAGCCTTGGTGAAACTGTCATAAATATACATGTATTTTTTTTTTAATTCCAAAACATCTGAACAGTAGTGTGATTTTTTCAACATTCAAGAGTATACTATCAAATAAATGGCCTCAAAACTAATGCACATAGATTAATAACCACAAAACTCCTTTTATGAATTCATGGGGGTCTTTTTAAGTTAGTAGAAGACAGTTCAGTTACTTATAAAGTTTTAAAATGTGGTTTAAAAGTTCATAGCTTGACATTTGACTCACCTGCTCTCTTGTTACTTTACCTTTTCAAGCTGTGCTTTTAAAAGCACAGGGTGATTACCTTTGTCACCCTTCAACCTGTTCATGTTCACTTTACAGTCATAATGAATACAGAGACAATATCACAGACAGCATTCTGGACTATATTAGACAGTAAGATGTGACAATGGCGTGTGTAAGGTTTCTAATTAGAAAGAGATGTGAGCGGCTTCTGCCGACATTCCAGTCATGGGTTACTGGTTCAGAGAAGAGTGAAAACAGACCATGCACTAGTAGTCACTGTTAGTCTGTCATTGAAAACAGAGAAAACATGCATATATGGAGGAATTCAAAACAAATGAATTTAAAGAATCAAAACACACTCTGTTGTAAAGTGCAAGTGTTCAAGGAGAGACCAAAGTCAAAATGAAGACAAGGTCTGGCAACTTGTCAAGTTGCCATGTGTCTGCTTGAACTCCGGCTTGCTGACCTGGAGTGAACTTTAGACTGATTGATTATGACGTACCTGATGACAGATTAAAAAAAACAAAACAGTTTTGCTTTTCTTTTTTGTCTTTGATCTCTCTTTGTCGTTCACTTCACTTTAACAACGCTCTGGGAGTTGTGGCGGAGATGAGAAAAAGAACAAAAAAACAAGAGAAAAAGAAAGACACATGAAATAAAAGAAACAGACACCTTACCATGTCATCAGCCAATGTTTTTATGTGTATGTTCTGTTGAAGGGAAGGGACAACATAGAAATGAGGGCCAATGAAAACTCTGCTGTGCCTTTGTGCATGGGAGAACCCATAACCACATGCAAAAAAAAAAAAAAATGACAGATTTATGCAAAAAAAAGCTTGATAAGCAAACAACCAAATGTAGCAGAAAAAGTTAAACCCACTGTTAGCACAACTCTGAATGCATTTACCATTTAAACAGACATAAACTAATCTCTGTGGCATGTAAATTGGAGTCTGTTCATTTAAAATATGACAGCAGGACTAATGAAAATAAATTCTTTAAATATATCACTTCATATCAACTGACCTTACAAAAGCAGAATAAAGCTTTGATGAGCAAGGCTAACTATAAACAGACACATTCTCCCCTAAATCACAGCAGAGACAATACAGGAAGAGGAAATGGACCGCTCTGAGAAAAATGATTAGGGAAATAGCACAAGCTTGCCAAGGATGGCTTTGGTCCTAGTCTGTCTCCTTTCAGCTCCATGTGCTCATTCTGCAGAATGAACAGTCTGACTATGTTTACATACATATATTTCAGTTATTCCAGATTACATTTAATATGATTGCAGATTCCAAAATAAAGTTTTTATGTACTGAAATCTGAAATCTGTCTAATATAAACATACAAATAAATACATAAAAAAACAATACAATTTACTTTATTAAAAAAAAAATAATAATAATAATAATAAAAAG
This sequence comes from Garra rufa, assembly GCF_049309525.1. Classification (NCBI taxonomy): domain Eukaryota; kingdom Metazoa; phylum Chordata; class Actinopteri; order Cypriniformes; family Cyprinidae; genus Garra; species Garra rufa. Next base: position 27,578,795 of record NC_133376.1, read on the forward strand.
GCATTAATTCTGATTAAACTATGAGATTAATTAAGATGCCTGTAGGCTAAACATAGCATAATATATTAAACTATTGAGCCCTGCTGAAAGACTGGTTTTCCAATCTAAAGACCTTTAGCCAACCAGATTAACCAGAATATTCATACTGTTCACTAGCAAAACAAGTCTAAAGAGCATTTTGGTAATTCTTTTACGATTACTATGCAAACAGCTTTAATATCCACATAAAATCTAAAAGACAATATGGAATAGGCTACTTGTATTTAAAAAATTGCCACACCACAAAACCATTAAACTGGACTAAAGGCACAAAAGTCGACTAAAATCAAGGGATCTGGAAAAAGACTGTTGGCTTGTCCGTCTTTCTTCAGTCATAAAGATATTAAGGTTTTTTCGAGGAAAACATTCCAGGATTTTTCACCATATAGTGGACCTCAATGGGAATCAAAAGGTTGAAGGTCATTTTTTTTTTTTTTTTAAGATTTATTTTTGGCATTTTTTGCCTTTACTGTGATAGGACAGATCAGAAATGACAGGAAGCGAGGAGGGGGAGAGATAGGGGGTGGGATCGGGAAAGGTCCTCAAGTCGGGATTCGACCATGGGACGCCCAGAGCGCAATGACGCTGTATGTCGGCACGCTGCCCACAAGGCTATTGGCGCCAACCTAAACTGTTTTAATGCAGCTTGAAAGGTCCCTACACGATCCCAGCCAAGGAATAAGGGCTCTAATCTAGCGAAACGATTGGCCATTTTCCAAATAAATAAATAAACAATATACTTTTTAACCACAAATGCTCATCTTGCACTAGCTCCGTGTCTACAATTTCACGCATCACATAATTACATTGGAAAGGTCATGCACAGTTTGTTCTTCGTATGCGTACTCCAGTTCAGTTTACCTTTTTTGTAAAGGGTGTTTGACTTTCTTTGCATGTTCGCTTTGTAGACACTGGGTCAGTAATTTTGCCTACGTCACACATTAGCTTTCCAACGTGACTACGAAATGGTTGAAGTCATGGACGCAGAGGTTCAAGTATTTGTGGTTAAAAAGTATATAATTTATGTTTTTTTAGAAAATGACCAATCGTTTTGCTAGATAAGACTCTTAGTCCTCGTCTGGGATCATGTAGAGCCCTTTGAAGCTGCATTGAAACTACAATTTGGACTTTCAACTTGTTGATCCCCATTGAAATCCACTATATGGAGAAAAATCCTGGAGTTTTCCTCAAAATCCTTAAATTTCTTTTTGACTAAAGCAAGAAAGACATGAGCATCTTGGATGACATAGGAGTGAGTAAATTATCAGAAAATTTTAATTCTGGAGTGAACTAATTCTTTTAGAACATTGGGGTTTAAACAACATTTGACAACACTTTTCATAATGTTTCCCAGTAGAAAGAAAATCAGATTTTAAAATGACATTTTGGGAGGTGAACTCTCTCTTTAATGCCTCAACTGCTAATTTAATCATTTATATTTAGCAGACACATTTGATCAGTTACTACAACAACAGAATTTCATCCTAGAGAGACAGTAACATGAAAAGTGCTGTGAATCAAAGTTCCAGAACTGCTAAAAAAGTATGAACTACTACAGAGATGTCTGTGAAACAAGAGAAAAAAAGTGACTTTTCTGGTAAAGACGGAGGACCAACGTAGTCTTGCTGGTTGAGCTAATCAATCAACCTAACAGTGACACCAAAACATAGGCAATCCCATGCTGTTTACCAGAATCCAAAACCCAACACATGCTGGTCTATCCAGCAGGGTCTGCTGAATCTCACTGTGAATTCTGCTCTTCATGAGACAACCCATTAGACACATCTTTAAACCTGATCAGTCTGACTGTATTGACCTCAAACACAATTTAAAAAAACACCACTACTCCTCTCTCCGCCTTCACTCACATCCTAACAGATGTGCTTTATCTTTTTGGCTACAGCAGGGATAGGCGTTTATGAGATGGAGCACACAGGGGGAGAGATGGGTCTCCATATGCCGTGCGAAGCGGGATGAGTGTTAACGAGCAGAGCTCCGCGGAGGAGCTGCCATAAAGCAGAACTTCCCACAGGTTTCCTCACGCTACGGTTAATCTCTCAGCCCCCCGGTCCTGCGCTTACCCAGCCATTATAGCACTGCCCCAGGGCTGCAGGCTGCACACTGCTTTTTGCAACAGTTGGGATGGAAGGGGAGGTTTGATCTGAATGGAGGTGTGTCATGGGAGTGAATCATCTATAATAATACACAAACCTTTAATAACGAAGAACGCATAATGCTTTAACAGGGTCATAAAGAGGTCGGTACGAAGCCCAAACCAAACTTGCCGACAAAGACTTTCATGGACTTTCAAGATATTGTTCAAATAATAATGACTGAATTGGGATTATTCTATTACAGATCCAACAGCCTGAAGTGGCTTCATAGACTAGCGTAAGGCCCTGTATAACACAGATGTGCATTTGTTATTGAAAGTAATTAAAATCCTAAAATCTAATTAAAAACCATTTAACAACTTTGCATAATTGTGTTTTGACTCTAGGGCTGGTCATTAATACTGCAGCTCGACAACACATCAGACAGTCAACCGGGCCAAATATTGCATTATGATTTAACGACACACCTTCAGGGCAACAGAACTTTATTAAATTCTTTATCAAAATAAAGCTTTATTCATTACAGAAAATTCCCAAGCCCCCACAATAGCAGTATTAATGCAGCCCCCAGCTCCTGCATAAAAAGAGCGACATAAATTGCACAGGTCAACACATTACACAACTACTTATGCCTGAAGTAAACTCTTAAGTTAGCTAATTGGAGACACTCGAGAGGGGACAACAGGCTCGTCCTTGTAAGGCTCACTTGTCAGCAGAAGTGCAAATGCTGCCATTATGTGTTCTACCACTAGATGGTGCACACCATTCAACACATACAGTTGGTCAATCAACGGTTTACAAAAGCATTTCAAAGCATTAAACGGACACGTCCAAAATTTTGGAAAGGAGAAAGTAGCTTCTAGCTGACTCCATCTGCTTCTCTGGCCAGTCTTACATTGGGGAAAACAACCAGAGAGGATGGGGAAAGCAACACAAAAGCTGTTGCAAAAGCTTTCTGGGAAAACGGGTTAGTTTAATTGGTCTTAATTGTACTTAAACAATGGATCGTTTGAACCTAACAGTTCTTGGCAACTCGCAGTCACTCCGTCTCGAGAACTTAGCAGCTTTCGGTGGCCAGCAGCTCCTCTTGTTCACACTCGGATGTTTTAATTAAATACAGAGCTGGGAACGGTGCGTCACTCCTTAGAATAGACGTACACAAATATCAGGCTAGATTTCACAGATATTAAAAAGAATGGGATTCTAACTGGTCATAAACCTGTGATGCACATAATCCAGCAGTGCAGTAAAGCCCAGATCACTTTTGATTAAATATCAGCACTGCTCTTGTACTATAGAGTGCTCACAAAAGCTTTGACCACAACCCTACTAGAAACAACACTGATTATTGGTTGTATTTGCCCACGGAGTGAGAATACAGGCCGGCAGGATAGCAAACAAAAGCCTGATGGGAAGAGAGACAATGGCAATAGCACAAAGGGGGTGGCTATGGGACACGTCAGGTGAATCAATTATTATTTATAGAGACAAAGGAGCAGAAAAAAGGCATAAACTATGCTGAAGCACTTGAAAATAACTACATAATGATTTAAGGATTTAATAAACATAATTATGCCAAAAGTAGAATGTTCAACCTGTCATTAATTACTCAGCCTCATTTCGTTCCAAACCTGCAAGAACTTCATTAATCTTCGGGTCAGAAAGCTCTTGGATTTCATCGAAAATATCTTAATTTATGTTCCAAAGATCAACAAAGGTCTTATATGTTTGGAACAACATGAGGTTAAGTAATTAATGACAAAATTTTCATTTTTGAGTAAACTATCACTTCAAATGAGTAGGATACACATTAAATTAAATATGCCACAATTTCTACTATCCAGAGCAGTTATAAATAATAAAAATAGTTATTTATTGAACATTAGTGTCTTTTATCAAATTGCTGTTGCTACTAAAAACACCATCTTAATAAATTCACTAGGTGTGCACAATATTTCAGTATCATATCATTTATTCGCTAACATGTTTAAATTTAGTGACAATATTGGATAGGATACATATTAGCAAATCTAAAAAGAAATATGCGTTTTCATACTGTAAATTATAATGTTGTAATGCGTACATTCAGTTGAAGTGCTTAAAACTATAGATATATTTTTGTTTTGTTTTAGAATGTTTTTATTTATTTATTTATAATTCATGTTGTAGAAATTATAGTACACGATCTATAAAGTAAAATATTTGCACTGCTGTTTGAAAGTTTGGGATCAGTAAGATTTTTAAATTTTTTGATAAAGTCTTTTCTGCTCATCAAGGCTATTTATTTAATTAAAGATACAGAAAAAAACAGTAATATTGTGAAATATTATTGCAATTTAAAATAGTGGTTTTCTATTTTAATATACTTTAAAATAGAATTTATTCCTGTGACGCAAAACTGAATTCAGAAATCATTCTAATATACTGATTTATTAAACAGTGGAAACACTTGTGCTGCTTAATTTTATTTATTTATTTATTTTGGATACCTGTGATACATTTTCAGGATTCTTTAATGAATAAAACGTTACAAAGAACAACATTTATTTAAAATAGAAATCTATATACACTACCGTTCAAAGTTTGGGGTCAGTCAATCTTTTCATTCTTTCTATGAAAGAAATAATGCTTTTATTCAGCAAAGATGTGTTAAATTGATCTTATTTGATAGTAAAGTCTAACATTGCTAGAAAATATTTCTATTTTGAATAAATGCTGTTCTTTTTCACTTTTTATACAAATAATCCTGAAAAAAGTATCACAGGTTTCAAAAAAATATTAAGCAGCACAAAATGTTTCAAACATTGATAATAAATTAGCATCTTAAAATGATTTCTAAAGGATTGTATGACACATTATATTTTAAAGTATATTAACTGTAATCTAAAGTGGCAATAATATTTCATAATATTACTTTTTTCTGTTTTTGATCAAATAAATGGAACTCTGATGAGCATAAGAGACTTCTTAAAAAAACATAAAAAAAATCTTACTGATCCCAAACTTTTGAACGGTAGTACATTTTAAAAGTAAAAAAAAAAAATATTGGCCATTTATCAATTATCAGTCATAATTATTATTGGTTTATTGATGCATCCAAAAAAAAGAACAGCTTAAGGTTTTAGTCAGAGTCGTTATGCATTCATTTACATTAGATGCACAACTAAGGCTGATGCTTACTGATGTGCAATATCCCTGTCCTGAGAGCTCACTTAAGTGAAAATGGCCACTGAAAACAACTCTAATTCAATCCCCCTGCTTTAAGTGTTGACATTAACATGCTGAAATGCACAATCAGCTGTGATGTTATCTCCAACTCATATTAGCCAATATAAAATTGACAAACAGCCATCAATTTCCACAAGAAAGCAACACAACACATAGTTTGCAGAGGCTGGCGCTGTGTCAGCCCTGCTGGGGAGTCTGGGGTGATGCCAGGCGTGCCTGTTTGCCATCTCTGCAGAGATACCGCAGACGGCCTCATAGATCGGTGTATGCAACTATGGTACATCATCATTTTCGCAATGAGGCAAAGTGGGAACATCCAGCAGAAGGGGAGGCCGACTCTTTGACTTCATTTTCAATCCGTGGCTTATCTGAGTGTAGCCAGATAAGGCAGGGCCTGCAGATGTAATCTGTCTAATGATATACAGACTTAAGCTCTTTCCGGTGTTTGGCTTTCTGTGGTTCTCCCCCAAACAGAGAGGGAGCCTGCGTCAACTCGCTCTTTCACTTGAGGAGGCGAAGCGGTGATGTCATCGTCTCAAATACACGTGAAATAACAATCCTTTACACTCGGCCGCTCTCAAATCAGTTTCTCTTTTCTGTCTCCTCCCCATTTTCCCTCAACCTTTGTCCATGTCTGTTTCTATCCTGTTCCTCCTTGTCTCTAGCATGACAATTCACTTCACCGTTGCAAGTAGTCGAGTTATTCGCATTCAGAGTTAATCAGAGCATAATCAGAGAGTGACCCAGTTATAATCCGTGATCTGAGACCACCGCTGGTCAGAGTAAAGCGGGAAAGAAAAGTGGAAGAAGTGAATACAGTCTTATAAGAACTGAAAAGTCACCATAACCAATATCCTGTTCCTATGCCTGGGTTCCTTTGCATGATAATGTAACGCATTCACAGTCAAGATAAGCAGTGTTTGCATTAGATTATGTATTAATAAAACACTCATGTACACCTACAGTCAAAAGTTTGGACACACTTCGACTAATTTTGTTTCTCATGATCTGAAAAACCTTTTGATCTGAAAGTTTGAAAGTTCATACCCTCAGGTCACTCCAAACCAGCATGCATTTATTTTTTAAATGAACACAAAGAAAGTAAAACTTTTTGGAGGAATTTTTACATCGCTATACAACAATAGTTCACAGAAACTGCATTTGTCAAGCATCTGTCAAATAAAAAAAAACTATGAAACTATCATGTTATGCTTAGTATTCATTTTTTTTTAACTACAAAAACATCTTACAGCGCCTCAGTCACCTTTGGATTGCTCACTGTAGGCTTTAAGAAATAAAGCATTTTTTCTTTGTTCTTCTCTGATATCAGTTAAAGCCCATTTCCACCTCTGAATAAAGTTTACATCTCGATATTTTGATAAAACTGAATTGCAAGAAGTGCAAGATTCTGCAATTCTGAACTCTGAAGTCAGAATTGTAAGCTTACATTTTGAAATCCTGAGACTTTTTTCGCAGAATTGTGAGTTTATAGTTTACAACTCTGAGAAAAGTCAGAATAACATGAAAACTTTGCAATGCTTACTTTATAATGCAGTTGAGGTATTAAGTCAGAATTGTAAACTCGCAATCCTGAGAACGAGTCTTTTTTCCTCAAAATTTGACTTTATAACTCACAATTGCGAGTTTATATCTCACAATTCTGACTTTAGAACCTGCAATTGTGAGTTTATATCTCACAATTCTGAAGAAAAAAGTCAGAATAGCATGAAAAAAGTCAGAATTGTGAGATATAAACGTGTCAGAATTGAAGTTTGAGTCAGAATTGAGAGTTTTAACTTTATTTCTCCGAATTGCATGTTTATTTCTCACAATTTTGACGTTATAACATCTAATTGTGAGTTAATATCTCACAATTCTGAGAAAAAAAGTCAGAATATCATGAAAAAAGTCAGAATTGTGAGATACAAACTTGCAATTGTGGGAAAAAAAGTCAGAATTGAGAGTTTTTTTGTTTTTTTTTCTCCAAATTGCAAGTTTATTTCTCAGAATTACGAGTTTGTTTCTCACAATTCTGATTTTATAACATGCAATTGCGAGTTTCTATCTCACAATTCTGAGAAAAAAGTTAGAATAGCATGAAAAAAGTCAGAATTGTGAGATATAAACTTGTCAGAATTGAAGTTTGAGTCAGAATTGAGAGTTTTAACATTATTTCTCTGAATTGCATGTTTATTTCTCACAATCCTGAGAAAAAAGGTCAGAATAGCATGAAAAAAGTCAGAATTCCGAAATATAAACTTGCAATTGTGAGTAAAAAAGTTGAAATTGTAAGATACAAACTTGCAATTGCGGGGGGAAAAAAATCAGAATTGTGAGTTTTAACTTTATTTCTCCAATTTGTACGTTTTTTTCACAATTTTGACGTTATAACATCTAATTGCGAATTTATATCTCACAATTCTGAGAAAAAAAGTCAGAATATCATGAAAAAAGTCAGGATTGTGAGATATAAACTGGCAATTGCAAAAGTCAGAATTGAGTTTTAACTTTATTTTTCCGAATTACAAGTTTATTTCTCTGAATTGCGAGTTTATTACTCAAAATTTTGACTTTATAACATCCAATTGCGAGTTTATATCTCACAATTCTGAGGAAAAGGTCAGAATTGTGAGTTTGTAATTGTATCATGGAATTCTGAGTTAAAAAGTCAGAATTGTGAGATAAAAAGTCACAACTTTACATTTTTTATTCAGAAGCGGAAACAGGCTTCTATAGTTAATGATCATTGTTATGCAGGCAAACATAAAATCTTTTTAGTAAGTGTTGTATACTGAGTTTTTTACATTTTATATGATTTAATTAATTCTCTTTATCAAATCACAAACCCCCTGCAGTTCCCTCACAAACTCCTATTTGGGAAACCCTAAACTTTACCATTAATCATGGCTTGCATGGAATACTGTAAACTTTGCCCTGAATATTCCTGAATTCAAAAGAAAAAGATAGCAATTTCTAGCAACTGATGTCAACGCTGTATAACTCGTTTCATCATCGTAGATAATGTAATTGTTTCTGGTGTGCCTTGTGGCTGAGCTTGGTTTTAATTTAGAAATGTGCAGAGTGACTAAAGCTGAATAGACTCTAGAGATGAAAGATAACTTTGCTGCTGAAACAAGGACTATATTATGGGCCGAGCTGTCCTCTCACCACATCACATGACCAACCAAGGTCACTCTTTATGCGTCACGGGAACTTGTCAACAATTTTTGTGCAAATCACTAACTATTGCAAAGCATGTACCACAAAGAACCTGTTGAACCAAGCTGCAAACCTCATAGGATACGCTGACATTTTACCCTCAAACATCAGACATAATAAATTACAGAAATCACACTGCTGCTTTGGGAAGTCCACACAATAAAAACAAAACCAACCATTAACCTAGGGCGAATGCGGTTTGATGAATGCACAAATAATTATACATGTGGGAGGAAGGTAATCATATTCAATACTAATATAATACCATTAAAGGAACAATAATCCTTTTAGTCTACAGTAAATTATTGAAAGAAAACTGCATGTTAAAGTAAGGTATTTGATCTTTACTCTTGACCATGAAGAGTGAGCATGACTTCAGCTTGCTAATGGACTCATCAGTGTTTTAAGATTATAAATGTAGTCCTGAATAGAGACATAATGCACTAAGAGCAAGTTGAAACTCAATATAAATGTGTGACGATTCAAATCAGTTGAGATCCTAAACAAATCACAATACAGTTGGGGCTGGGAGTTTATATTAATGTATCTCTGAGGGGAACTGGCTGCCTTTAGAAAAGTTTAGATGGCATTTTCTTTCCTCTGTATAATGCATATTAACGTAGCAACCAAAGGAAAGCTGTATTGCGTCACCTGCCGTCTGACACTGAATCTGCATTTTCATTCAGCCTGTCTGCTGTTTTTGTTTCCTGCAAATATGTTTCACAAAGCTGAAGTCAAACCTGTTTTAGGTAATTCTGTTTTTGCTTAAAATTTGAAACACTCTTATTTAAATCAAAACTGCTCATGTTGCATGTATGGAGCATTTTTGTTCAGATCATAATTAAAATGCAGTGGTTGCCTATAATTTTAAATAGAAAAAGCTCACTCAAAGCTTTAGTTTGTTCATCTGAAGAGATTTCTTATGCTTGTATTATTTATTTATTTGATATGGGATTTGTTTTAAAATTTCAATTTAGTTTTGTTTTTTGACTATTTTAATTTCCAATTCTAACTTGATAACTCACAATTGCAAGTTTATATCTCACAATTCTAACTTTATTTCTCAGAATTGCAACTTTATATCTCACAATTCTGAGAATCAGAATTGAAGATGTAAACTCGCAATTGCGAGTCATCATCTCGCAGTTTTGATTTTATTTCTCGCAACTTTGAGTTTATATCACGCAATTCTACGAAAAAAAAATCTGAACTGTGACTACATTTCGCAATTCTGACTTTAGAACTCGCAATTGCAACCTTATAGGGCTGCAACTAACGATTATTTTGATAATCGATTAGTTCGCCGATTAATTTTTCGATTAATCGATTCGTTGGCTTAAAAATCCCAATTATTTATTTTTTAAATCACACTATTCCACATTCTGAATGCTATGAAAACACAGTGCTTAACAATTTACAACAATTCACCTGTTGTAATAAAGAGAAAAGGACAAATATCTGAAGAAAAACACACTAACAAGCATAAAATACAGTGTTTCTGCTATTTATTCTGCCGTGGCGGTGTTTAATGTCCCACCAACAGCAGCAAGCGCAAGAGTTCCGCGTTCAAATGCACGCAGTAAGCTGAAGCTGGCCCAAAAAGCCCCAGCTAAAGTAATTAGGCCTACCATGAATGTGGAGGGGAAAAGTAAGGAGATATTCATATTATTTATTAATAAACTAGTATTTTCTGAGTGCATCTTTATGGATTAGGCATATAGCTAATAAAAGAGTTTTGTTTTCGATTTGAATTATTTCGTTTTATAGTAGTGAAGTAATAATTTAAAGTAAATTTATTACTCTTACATTTATGAGCAAAAATGAAGTTTCACATAGCACTTGCACCTCCATATCCTGCAAAGCTTTCACTCTCCACACAAACTATTGGATATGCGCCTATTAGTAGCCTACATATTTATCTAGGTTAAACGATTAAACTAATTTTGAGATATGCTTAATTTTTTTTTTTTTAATCTAAGGATTTTAATTTAAATCGTGATGATTTGAGAAGGCTAGACTGATCTATCTGCCGCCGGCCGCTTTGTCGTTACTTTAAAAAACAAAAACTTGAATTTCACAAATAAAACATGTTCCAAATATATTTCTAAATTAACTTTATAAACTAAAGAAACGAAAATAAATGTAATTACTTTGCTATTAAAAACAGCAGCTGTGCAATGGGGAAGAGAAAGAGAACTCGGCCAGTAATTCTGATGAGCTGTCGAGGTTGTTTTGCAACGAATGTTTGTTTAATAGCCTATTTAACACTTATTTAGGCTACTTTCTTATTTAAATGTATTATTTCGTTGATTTATTTTAGTGTTTTGTAGACAGCTTGTTCACCGACAGAAATTGCAAAACACGCACGTTCGTGAATAATGTTTGAGCCTCATTTATTTATATATAAAACACCGCACCACCGGCGATGGTAAAAATCTGCCACCGTCACAGCCCTACTGTTCATACCCTCCATAAATACGCGCACTACATGTTGTATTTAAATCTAAATTTAACATTCAACGACAGATGTTTCAGCACAATGAATGTTTTTGCGCTGAGTTGAGTATCAATTGTCTCCCTTTCTGTGTTCTGTGTTCCGGCTGTCTGACTCATTCAGTAAAGATTTAAACTTACAGACTGCCAGAATGGATTTTTAAATGGAAAATCTCAAGTGAATTTGTGACATTTACAGATAAGGATATGACCGCAAACTGAAAGTTTTCATGCTGAGGACGCAAACGGATCTCAAAGCACCTCACAGGGCAAGCCATCACTCTATTAGTTTTAAATAAGGAATTCTCATGTTTTGAGCAGCTTGGATCACGTAACTTTCCTGCAGCATCTCAGTCTGTTTCCTCCACTATTTTAGATGCATTTTGTCTATAGAAATGCGTCATTCAGTGCTGTTATTTGACGTGATCCTCTGAAGTTGTATGTGCACTGTGGGCGGACCCGATTCATCGATAATGAGAATCGTTGTCGACAAATTTCATTATCGATAATAATCGATTTTATCGATTAGTTGTTGCAGCCCTACAACCTTATTTCTCAGATTTACAACTTTTAATCTCACAATTCTGCGAGAATGTCAGAATTGCCAGATGTAATCTCGCAACTGCGAGAAAAAGTCAGATTTGCGAGTTGTCATCTTGCAGTTCTTATTTTATTTCTTGCAACTTTGAGTAAAAAAAGTTAAAAAAAAATTGTTAAAAGAGCTGCAACTTTATTTCACAGAGCTGCGACTTTATTTCACATAACTGCAACTTTATTTCTGAGAACTGCGACTTTATTTCTCACAATTCTGCGACAGAAGACAGATGTAAACTCGCAATTGCAAGAAAAAGTCAGAATTGTGAGTTATCATCTTGCAGTTTTGATTTTATTTCCCACAATTCAGACTTTATTTGTCAGAATTGCAACTTTATTTCTCAGAATTCAGAGTTTATATCTTAAATATTACTTATAGCTTTAAATCGGTTTAAACAATCAGGATACGCGCAAGTAATTACCATTTTGAATAGCCGCTATACCCACAATCTCTGTGCACTGTGGAAACAATGAGTGTTGTATACATGCGACAGATCGCTTCCGGCGTTTACGTATTCTATGACAGAGCGCGTGCACATGTGACGTGCAGATAAGCAGATAAACATCAAATTTTCATTTTTGGGTGAACTATCCCTTTAATTTAGGATTTGTCTTAATTTCAATTTAGTTTTGTTATTTGACATATGTGACCCTGGACCACAAAACCAGTCTTAAGTCGCTGGGGTATATTTGTAGCAATAGCCAAAAATACATAGTATGGGTCAAAATTATTGATTTTTCTTTTATGCCAAAAATCATTAGGAATAAAGTAAAGATCATGTTCCATGAAGATTTTTTTGTAAAATTCCTACTATAAATATATCAAAATGTAATTTTTGATTAGTAATATGCATTGTTAAGAACTTAATTTGGACAACTTTAAAGGTGATTTTCTCAGTATTTTGATTTTTTTGCATCCTCAGATTCCAGATTTTTAAACAGATGTATCTCGGCCAAATATTGTCCTATCCTAATAAACCATACATCAATAGAAAGCTTATTTATTGAGCTTTCATATGATGTATACATCTCAGTTTTGTAAAATTAAACCTTATGACTGGTTTTGTGGTCCAGGGTCACATATTTCAATTTCAATAGAGAAATGCACAATTTTGAGCAAACAATAATAAAATGACACTATTTCATTCACAGTTTGTCTTAAATCTAAAAAAAAAAAAAAAAAAAAAAAAAATTAGGAAATCGTATTGTGAAATCACTGGTCCTGAACCTCAAAAAATTATCTCATCTCTTCCTTCAGCATTGACACATCTGGCAAAACTGTGTTATTCCATCATTTTAAAATTGAACAGCCTTCACAATTAATTTTAATTCTGTAAACTGGTTCCTAAGGGAAGCAAGATATTCAATGAGACAATGTAAGACAGGCCTTAAATTTTATCAATCAAAAACTGTTAAAAGTTAATGTATTTGAGAATGGAGCCTAATGGTTGGAAAGGGGGAAATTTAAATAGATAAATACATAGAGACATTTGTGACTTCATCAGAATATTAAAGTAGTTTCAGAGATGGAGCATGTTATAAGTGTATATATATATTATCAAAAACTTTTTTTCCTCTTCAGAATAGTGTGCAAAATCATTCATAGTATAGAATGTGCATTAAGTCAAATTTAGTCTTTTTGCTTACTTTTTAGATTTAAACTTTAACAGACCAGTTATTGTATCCAAAGTACTAGCTGCTTTGTGCGATTGTCATCTGTCTTATTTTGGCTCACAACTGTCACTGAGGACTAAATTTGTATATGTTCATGCCTTTGACTTAATGAAAAGGCCCTTTCTTTATTAAGACATCTGCCTAACCAAACAAAGCTCCACTGTTCACAACATGCAAACAAACAGATGATTTGAATGAACATGCTAGCATCTAAAAAAAATTCCAGGGTATTTGCCTTTGTACAGCACAACCCAGGAATGACTGATGACTTCAAAATACTGGAGGGGCCCTCATGAAATAACCCATTCCAAGAGCATTGTTGCCTTAACATGGGAAAAGTCTTTGGTGTGTTGGTTATTTCAGAAAAGCTGAGCCAATGTTTATGTTTCTCTGAAACATGTAGAGATATGGTGGTGTGAACAGCTTTTTTTGGACAGCCATTTCATGTGATTGATTGAAGACAGAGAACCCCCTCCCAAATGACAACATTAAGTATTCAGCTCCATTTCAACTGATATGGCTTGCTAATGTAATGTGACAATGTGAACATTACAAAGAGAGTGCTGGAATGTTGCCAGAAACATCTGCTTGAGAGGGTGATGTCAGAATGATCAGGCTGTGCTTCCCCCAGTGTAACTAAAGCACTTCCCTTCCTCACTTCCTGTGAGCCCTGAGACACTCAACATGTGTTCCACTTCCTGTTAGTTTCTCTGAGATCCCCAACAACCCCCACTTTGTCTAAAATGGCCAGCTACAGATGCCAACTCAACCATTTATTCCAGGGTACAAAAGTCTGAGATCACATTGAAATGTTTGGAATTCTAATTTAAAACCAGAAGTAAAGTTTCAAAAAAAATGTTGTATAAGAATTATTTCAACTTTTTAATCACAATCCATCAGGTTGTTTTAACATATGGGGTCAGTTAATCAAAAGAGAAGCTAACCAAATACTAGGATGTGTGTTAATTTAATTGTTCACTCTAATAATGCAAATAGCATTTTTTAAATAATAAAAATGAAAAGAACAAGTTGTTTCTCAGATGATCTCAGACTTTCAAAACCCTATATATATATATATATATATATATTGCATGCACAAGGCTAACCTCAAAAGTTTCACAAGAGAGATCAGACCTGCAAAGATGCATAACCACAATGCACTGTTCATGAGGTTAAAAATATTAGTTGATGTTCCACCCACAGCTGCTATATTTGACACCGTGTTTAACTTAATACCGTTCATCTGTGTCAGCCACAAAAACAGATCTACCTCAGTCTGACTTGCAGAATGCTGGACCAGTCATAAGTAGCACAGGCATATTTGTAGCAATAGCCATCAATACATTGTATGGGTCAAAACTATCGATTTTTCTTTTATGCCAAAAATCATTCAGGTATTTTGTCAATTTCCTACAGCAAATATATCAAAACTAAATTTTGATTAGTAATATGCATTGCTAAGAACTTCATTTGGACAACTTTAAAAACTATTTTCTCAATTATTTTTTTATTTTATTATTATTATTTTTTTTTGCACTCTCAGATTCCAGATTTTTAAATAATTGTTATCTCGGCCAAATATTTTCCTATCCTAACAAACATACATCAAAAAAATTACTTTTACAGGTTGTGGTCCAGGGTCACTTACATGAAAAAATCCCATACTACTATAAAATGCATTAACAGAATTGGAATAAAA
This sequence comes from Garra rufa, assembly GCF_049309525.1. Classification (NCBI taxonomy): domain Eukaryota; kingdom Metazoa; phylum Chordata; class Actinopteri; order Cypriniformes; family Cyprinidae; genus Garra; species Garra rufa. Next base: position 27,593,855 of record NC_133376.1, read on the forward strand.
GTGCCCATGTATCAAGTTCTTATGGTAGCAAGTTCTTAAGAGATAAATAATTTGTTAAATTTGTTAGTAAAAAAAAAAAAAAAAGTTAACAAAAAAATCTAAACCCACATAGCCCCTCCCCCCAGTTTCTCTAGCCACACCCAGGCCTGATTATTGCCACACCTGTTTGCAATCAAGAAATCACCTAAATAGGACCTGCCTGACAAAGTGAAGTAGACCAAAAGATCATCAAAAGCTACACACCATGTTGAGATCCAAAGAAATTCAGGAACAAATGAGAAAGAAAGTAATTGAGATCTATCAGTCTGGAAAAGGTTATAAAGCCATTTCTAAAGTTTTGGGACTCCAACGAACCACAGTGAGAGCCATTATCCACAGTGTTGAACCTTCCCAGGAGTGGCCGGCCGACCAAAATTACCCCAGGAGCGCAGCGACGACCCATCCAAGAATGACACAAAAGACCCCACAACAACATCTAAAGAACTGCAGGTCTCTTTTGCCTCAGTTAATGTCAGTGTTCATGACTCCACCATAAGAAAGAGACTAGGCAAAATGGCCTGCATGGCAGAGTTCCAAGACGAAAACCGCTGCTGAGCAAAAAGAACATAAAGGCTTGTCTCAGTTATGCCTAAACACATCTTGATGATCCCCAAGACTTTTGGGACAAGATAAAAGTTTAACTTTTTGGAAGGTGTGTGTCCCATTACATCTGGCATGAAAGTAACACAGCATTTCAGAAAAAGAACACCATACCAACAGTAAAATATGGTGGTGGTTAGGGGTGGGCGATATGACCTAAAATTAATATCACGGTATTTTTCATCTTTTGAACGGTGCCGGTATAATATCACGGTATTACTTTTTTTGGTACATTTTCGGAGGAGTAGCCTGTCCTGTCCATTTAGTATGTGAATAAAGTTAATATTTTCATAATATAATAAGTATATGGTAGGTATCCTTATCAAAAAGAGACATGGGAGAGTATTATGCATTCTCAACATATTTATTTTGCAAAAAACCTAAAGATCTTACTTAACAGTGTACAACAAAACAAAAAAATATTTTTTATTGAAATTTAATTTCTGCAATATTTACAACCTTTAAATAACTGGGGGAAATCAACCCATGGCAACAGTTTAAAAGTAGACCAATTCTGTGGGGGAAAACGCAGACTTGGCAACCCTGCATCCAACAAGAGCTGCTGGAGTTAATGTCTTTGCACACATGAGTACGAAATTTTCGTCCGACATTTTTGCACGTTAAAAAAAATACAGGTTATGTTAATAGAGTTTACACACTGCCTCTGAAACTTTCGTCCGTCATAAAAAAATTTGGATCGTGTTTGATTTTCTGCATTTTCACATCCATAATAAGCATTTTGATAAGGATGGCGAATATGAGAAAACTAAAAAAAAAAAAAAACGCATACGAAAATCGGACTCAGTGTACAATGACCTTTAGATTTGAATGATCACGGGTCGAAAGTAAAGAGAGATGACAAAAATAGACTGGAGGATTTGTTGCAAGCTTGTACTCACTGACAAATATCTATTATAAGACGTGCTGCTCCCTTTACAAAATCGAAAGTAAAAGTTAACAGGCCGGTCGCGTTCGCCTCGCGCCTGCTCAATTTGTGATCCGCTGTGTAAATCCTTTTGCCGGCCGACCGGGAAAAGTCCCGGTCGTCCCGATTGCCACTCCGCCCCTGGTATAGGCTACAGGCCCGACCTTTCACGATGTTTCACCAGTCGTTTAATGGCCACTCCCCTTTTACCACCTGCAAAGCTGATACGAATATGTTTTACTTTTTTATTTACAACAAGATATATAGTATAAGGACAGGTATTCAGACCACAACTGAACGTTTGAAGAAAATGTAATGTTTTAAATATACCGGTATTGACGGTATTAGAAAATCCATGTCGTGGCGCAATCTCACACCGGTGATGACTATGACACCGGTGTACCGCCCACCCCTAGTGGTGGTAGTGTGATAGTCTGGGGCTGCTTTGGTGCTTCTGGAAGACTTGCTGTGATAAATGGAACATGAATTCTGCTGTCTACCAAAAAATCCTGAAGGACAATGTCCGGCCATCTGTTCGTGACCTCAAGCTGAAGCAAATTTGGGTTCGAAATAAACAGAATGAAGACTTTGGAGTGGCCTAGTCAAAGTCCTGACCTGAATCCTATTGAGATGCTGTGGCATGACCTTAAAAAGGAAGTTAATGCTCGAAAACCCTCCAATGTGGCTGAATTACAACAGTTCTGCCAAGATGAGTGGGCCAAAATTCCTGCACAGCGCTGTAACAGACTCATTGCAAGTTATCGCAAAAGCTTGATTACAGTTGTTGCTGCTAAGGGTGGCCCAACCAGTTATTACGTTTAACCCCCTGGGGCCGACGGTCACGCCGGCGTGACCAACCTACTTTTTTTAAGATCAGTGCAAAAGACACTAAAAATACTTTGTCGGTCTCAGGCATACAAATTAGAGCTATACATCATTGGAAGCTGTTAAGTGTGTAGTTTGATTTGTGCACACTAACAAGAGCAAAAGAACGCTGTGCTTTTTTTTTATAGAATAAAGAAAACAAACAGTGTGATTTCTGTTTTCTCTGTCTCCGCGAACTGCTTTTAGAAATGCGTCACTTAAATCATTCAAACTCGGTGAATACTCAGCACACAAACAGAAGAGTGGTATCTACAGAAAGCTTGATATGTATGCTTTTAAAAAAAGTAAGCTTTAGCGAAAACAAATATTCTGTAATAAAGTAATCCATATGAAACAAAAGGTATGTCTAGTCTATCCAGTTGCAACTGATTATATCTAATGAGATCACGCCCACGTGCGAAGAACGATTGATATTTAAATTAGCCATGTGCTACAAGCGCGGCAAGGAAACTCCCACATCACCGCAAACAAAGAAACACGTCTTTTCAAGTTCATCTTGGTTACAGTTCGTTTCTGAAACGAAGACATGCTGTGAGGAATAAGACTTATATTTGCCTCAATCATAAGAAGGACGTGATGCGACGCAAACCCAGCAGGAGGAGACATTTACATGAGTAAGTCTTACTTTCATTTTCCTACTAGCTTTCGCTGTTATTTACTTTGACGAAACGTGTACACATTTTTCTAGTTAGACTTATTCCAAACTATAATTCCTGACTTTATCAAATGAAACATTATGAAGTACGTTTGATTGCATTGCATCTCTAACTATGCCAGGATATTTTTTATGTTTTAGAAAACGATGTGTTTATGACTGTAAGATGCATTTATGACAATATGTTTATGTAAGATGCAAGATCATATTAATTTATTTTATTGTATAACAGTAGGGTGTAAAAGTAATATGTGTGTTTACACTGAATGTATGTTTACATCACGTTTATTCGTAATATAGTGCTAAACAATAATTATTAGTTTCTCAGATATTACATGTCCTTTTTTACATTAGTACAAATGCTAGAATCTATGACTATATACTATATACCAGTTATTCCCCTGTAAAGGGAAGTGTGTCCAAACCTTTGCCTGGTAGTGTGTGTGTGTGTGTGTGTGTGTATTTATTTATTATAGATGCTCCTAATATGAATAGGCTCACAGATGTTTTGCTGTTGTTGTTTTTAGTGCTCAGAAACCTGCTCAACAGATGAATCTTGCTGTCCTTTCCTTGAGTCTCTTCAAACTGTTTTCCTCTGAGAGCACTGTACAAACTTCAGATGATACAGATAAAAGTACAGTACAAATACAGATATTTAAAGTGCACACACTTTAATATCAGGTAAGATTTATTTGTTGAACTGAATTCAGAAAAAGTTTTCAGAAATGCCACAAAGTCTGTGCACATCTGTGTGGTTAGATGAGGGAGCTCAATATTGTGTCTTTGACCTTCATTATGTATGTTTTGATTATACTGTGTTGTAAATAAAATATAAATAATCTAAAAAAACGATTTTTTTTTAATCTTCTCACATTGTTTCTTCTTCTGCTAGTCAAGTCAGTCATTGATGGGGCCATTAGGGAGGGCCCTTTTGTCTTTCAGGTGTGAATTGCTAAATATTCATGGGCCATTGCCACACCTATGAATAATCCCTTTCGATCACAAAACATGTTTTAGAAAATTTACATCAATATATTGTTTTTTCTGAACGAGTGAACGAGATGATTTTCACATCATTTGGTTGATAAAATTCTAGCCTACGACATCCAATTATCAAAAGTCTTGTAAAGAAATGTCCTATATGTGCTTCATGGCCTTATTTCAGTGACTTCAAAACTTTAGTTTTTCACTAACCACGCATAAACGTAGTTTTCTCAAAAACACATCCATGTACATTAATGTTGCTTAAATATTATTGTAGCCCAATATGTGCTGATTACAATGTAATCAGACTTTAGCCATTAAAATGTTTTTAAGATACTGAAAAAACAACAAATGTCAGGGCATGTCAAACTTCTTCAGGGCCTCAAAACACCCTCAGGCCCCAGAGGGTTAAGTGGCAAACACTTTTTCACACAGGGCCATGTGGGTTTGGATTTTGTTTTCCCTTCATAATAAAAAAACGTCATTAAAACTGCATGTAAAACAATTTGTTTGATGATCTGAAACATTAAAGTGTGACAAACATGCAAAAAAATAAAAAATCAACAAGGCAGCCAACACTTTTTTCACACCACTGTATATTTCCATTAAGATCAATAATTATGAATTTAAACAACACTGACAAGTCAGTCAATGTTTTTAACATGGCTTGGGAGAGATGTTACATTTGTTGAAGGGAAACCAAACACAGCTGCCTCCGTTATTTTTTTCTCACGATAAATCAACCAAAGGTTATTTACACATGTACTTTTACAACACACCCAAGACTGTCAAAATTATCCTGATGAGTATTAGAAGTCAGAAACACCCAAATGCAGCACACCATTTCTTTTTACATGTCTTCACAAAACAGCTCACAGCAATGCTGAGGAATGATTCAAGTCTGTTTCACATGTTGAATCTGGCTATTCACACCTCTGCTTTGAATAATGCTGCAGAGCCAAGGCCTCCACACCAACTCCCATTAATTTCTGTGTATTCTTTATTAACACAGGTAGATAGTTACTTTTCAGGGTCACTGGTTTTCACAAGAAACACAGTGTATTTCAATTTGGTCACTTGCAGCATGACTACACGAGGACATGCTGTACTGATCGTCTGCTGTAATCTGTGCTCCGTTATGGTATGTTACATAACCACAGCCAGGCTTATATTCTATTTTAAGATTTTAATTCATTTCCAATGGAATTTAATGGAGGTAAACTTCCATTCAGTCTGTGCTCAGGAATGCCTTTTGAGGAAACGCACTGGTATGCGAATTCCGCTTTCATGACTTCATCCGGTATGCTAAGACCCAGCTAAAAGACTACTGAAGACATTCATTGCATAAATGCAAAACTCACATTATTCCACATTGCAAGTCGGGTGCAAAAAAAGAACTGACACTTAAGAGTGTAAACATCGCATAAGAAAACTATACAGAAGTGCCAAAGCTATGTTTGTCCTTATTTGTAGCACAAACAAAGCTGTGGATCAAACTGAGGATCTATGATGTCATTCCCAATCTGAAAGTTGTAAACAAATGCTGCATTCTTACTGCCTTCTCTTGCCTCTTTTCTCTCCCTGTGAGTCTGATCCTGGTGCTGACTGTAAAGATTAGCCCCAGTGCATTACAGAAATCTAATGCTCTGTGATAACGCTCAGCTTGCTCCAGGGGTTATAACCTTCCTCTAATCCAGCTCAGGACAGATTTATCATAAGACCAGTGATGGCTCTCATCCAAACGAACATACATATTCAATGCTGGAATCTATTGGCAACACATAAGTTGTCCATAGATTGTGTCCACCCCCACAGTAAAGCCAGTTCACAACGGGGTCGCCACATCTGCTGGTTGCTGGTAGGTATTCCTTTATCCATAACTGACCATAACTAAAACCATCAAATTTTAAATGTTAATGGTAAAATATATAGATCTTTATATTAGACAGGGTCGAATTACATATAGATATATATCAGAGGTTGCGTTAGACTTTAACATTGTCCGTCAGTTTGATTCCTTCATAATCCATTATTACCCGTCATTTTAATTTTCATATTTTAATTATAATTCCACATTTAATTGCATTTATGTTTGTTCACATTTTCATTTTTAATTATGAACCTACAGGGCGATATAGGCTTATGCATTTATTTTGAAGAGAACAGATGAACAGATGAGACTGCGTAACTTTTCATGTTCAACACTACACCCCACAGTGACAGCTATTTAAATATATACTCATTTTATAACCAATATCGATTCATAAATCCTAGTCGATCTTTTGGTCTATGCTGTTTTCAGTTGATGAATAAACAAGTAGCCTACATAGTGCGCCTTCCATCCAATAAATCACAATGCAACAAAGTCTCAAATTTCAAATTCTGTCCATTTCAATAGGAAATTCAAATAAAAAATACCGTTTTGGCACTCTTTAATGTGGCGTGATGGATCATTGTAGCTTCTGTGTAGTCGCCTGTGCATAATCAAACGTATAGCAAAAGATTTGTGACAGTTTCGTTTTTGTTTGTCTCTGCTGCCACACTGTCAATGACGGACAATTTTCAGTTAACGCAACCTCTGAATATAGATTTTTTTTTTTCCCAAGCAATTTGGAAAAACAATATTTTGCAAAACTGCAATGGAAACTCTTTTTTTCGCCTTTTCTCACATTTTTTGATGGCTGCATACATACATTTCTGCAATAAAAGTAAAAATTTCTAAAATTGAAATTAATATGACAAAGTGACCAGTATAGCCCAGCATAATTTGAAATAAATCATTTTAAATTTCTTGCTTGTGTCTGCACCCTATTGACACAACTTGGACATGGACTCGGTATATGAAAACAGTATTACAGCATTTGTTTATTTAATAATTAGACAGAACTTTTAACAAAAGCTAAGGACACTTTTTGGCCAAACAGAAACATTTAGCAAAATAAATATTACTGATATTAAAGGGCTAGTTCACCCAAAACCGAAAATTAGCCCATCATTTACTCACCCTTCAGGCACCCTAGGTGTATATGACTTCCTTCTTTCAGACGAATCCAATCGGAGTTATATTTAAAAATTTTCTGGCTCTCCGAAGCTTTATCATGGCTGTGGGTGGGTGTTTCTCTTCCAAAACAAGTCCAATAAAGTGCATCCATACATAATAAAAAGTGTCTCACATAGCTCTGGGGGGGTGAATAAAGGTCTCCTGCAGCAAATCAATGCATGGTACATGGTAGCAGCTCCGGGCGGATGACGTCGGATATCGGTGTTGCACCTGTGAGTCTCATGAAAACCAACATTTGTTTACAGGAGAAAAGAAGGCAAAGTTTCCTAACTTTAGCAAAGGAAAACCAGTCTCCTCTTGGCTTATTTCGACATCGTCCAATATTTTTTCTTTACAAATCCACGTTATGTACTTCTATTGTTTTGTTTCGGTCTCTCCGCTGCACATCCGGCAGTTTTGAGTGGCACATGCACAATGCCTACATCATATGTCATCCGGCAGAAGCTGCTTCCGTGTGCGACTGTTAGCTAGATTAAAGTGATTTTTACGTTTTAAATATGGATATTTTTCTTACAAAAAAAAACACATAACAGGAGACCTGTGTGAGGCACTTTTTATTATGGATGGATGCACTTTATTGGACTTGTTCTGGACTGTCAAAGAGAAACACCCACCCACTGCCATTATAAGGCTTGAGTAAGCCAGAACAATTTTTAATATAACTCAGATTGGATTCATCTGAAAGAAGAAAGTCATATACACCAAGGATACCTGGGGGGTGAGAAAATAATGGTCTAATTTTCATTTTTGGGTGAAATAACCCTTTAAGATTATGCAGGTGAATGTGTTTGTTTATAAGTTACAGCAGTGCATATGCATAAGCATTAGCAAGATGAGACATGACTAAAAACTCACTTATACCACTGACAACTTCTAACATGATTTTCCATGCACCATTTTTATCCAGACAAATTGCATAAAACAGCAAAACCACTTTTTCCAACTTTGTTGAGTTGATAGTCACACCTAAGCTCAGTCACAAACAAAAGCTGTCAAATTGTCAACTCCCACAAACAATGAATGACTTCTGCTTGCTTTGTGGCTACAAGTTACTGCAAGCGTGACTTCACATCACTGCTTAAATATATGCCGTGTCTAACTCTAATTCAAAAAGCCACAACTTGTTTTGTTTTAAAAATATATACAGTTTATTTATTTGAACCACTATTCACAAACAATGCTACCCTTAAGAATCCCTACCCTTATGATCACGCGTAACATTTGCTGAAAACAGCAGCAACAACAAGCCATATAAGGTTATTTCACCCTGAATCCCCTCTGACCAGTCATTAAAAACTCTTACATTAAGTATTATACTTCACTCCCGTCATGAAGCACCACCCCACTTTAAGCTGTCATAGATGTGTGCTCCATTCTCTTACAAATACTCTACTTTCCAATAAAATTATGCAATAAACTACAACCAACGTCAATGCCACTGTTATGCATCTACTCAACAAACAAATGCATTCCATCCCTCTAATCATAATCTAGATGCTGGAGACTAACTTGTTGCTGAGAGAAAGCTAAAAAGTCTGGATGATTCTAAACTTGACCACCCTTCTAGTGGATGACTTCCTCAATTTTGCCAAAAGATATTGTGCAACAGCAGAAGTTTTGGACTTCTCATGTACGCAGAAAAGTTAAGCAACAGAGGCCATGCCTGGCACCGAATCAACCACGGGGTGGGCAATGGTGAGATCACTAGTGGTAGAAAGAATGACATCAGTGTTAAGGCTTGAGTTTGTGTGAGTGTGTGGAAGCCTCAACATCCTCTAGTGTTAAGGCCATAAATGTTTCTGGTACTTCTGCTGTGACAAAGCTGCTTGTTTGCAACCAACAGTGACAATATATTAAACCGATTAAATTAAAGTCCGTTAATCCATATGTTACAAGGATTAAATGCTTGTCAGGGTTCACACCTTTTTTTTTTCAATGAATAATGAATTTACATGATTTCTCCACTTGTTTGTGATTACGAGATACATTTTTTAAACAGATTTGTCTACTCACAAATAGCCATTTCTTAGTCATTTCTATCTGCGTTATTTTTTATTGCGCTCATATGTGACCCTGAACCACAAAACCAGTCATAAGGGTCCATTTTTTTATATTAAGATGTATAGATAATTTGAAAGCTGAATAAATAAGCGTTCCATTTATGAATGGTTTGTTAGGATAGGCCAATATCTGGCCGAGACAAAACTATTTGAAATCTGGAATCTGACGGAGCAAAAAAATCTAAATATTGAGAAAATCGCCTTTAAAGTTCCAAAAGTAAAGGTCCAAATGAAGTTCTTAGCAATGCATATTACTAATCAAAATTAAGTTTTGATATATTTACAGTAGGACATTTACAAAATATCTTCATTGAACACAATCTTAACTTAATATTCTAATGATTTTTGGCATAAAAGAAAAATCGATAATTTTGACCCATACAATGTATTTTTGGCTATTGCTACAAATATACCTGTGGCTGAAGTTTGGCACTGACGCCATGGTCATAGCAGCGTCAGCCAATGAAATTAGACACCTCCTTCCACGCCTGGTCTCTCCGATATGAATCCCGGTACATAAAAAGCGATTAGTCATAAAGGACCAGGTGATTGCCCATCGCAATAATGAGTTTCTCCTCCATTTAAAAATGTATCCTCAGTTTGCTGCTCTTGAACAGGATGAACGTGATTGGCTACCGCCTGGCTACTGTATTTGCATAGAGCGATCCTGACTGGCTGACGCTTCCGTCAAAAAATTCGAAAAATTCTCAACTTCTGCCGCGAGCAACGCCAGTGAAGTGCCGCCGACGGATCCAGAGTTCTTTTCGGCAACACTTGACGTCACCCATTCAAAGTCAATGGGAAGCGTTGAAGCCCTGTGTGAACGCAACCGTTATGACTGGTTTTGTGGTCCAGGGTCACATATAGCTTAATATAACTAGACACATTACACTACTGTTCAAAAGTCTGGAGTCAGTACAAATATTTTTGGGAAAAAAAAAATATATATATATTTCTATTCACCAGATATGCATTAAAATTAATCAAAAGTGTACTTTTTACAAACAATCTATTTCAAATAAATGCTGTTCTTTACTGAGCACTAAACCATCATAGGAGAATGATAATATAAAGACTGGTTATCACAGGAATAAATAATATTTTAAAATAATAACAGAAAAAAGCTATTGTAAATTGTATTTGTATAACATTATTGTTTTACTGTTGTTACAGTATTTTTGATCTAATGCAGCCTTACTGGATCTAAGAGACTTCTGTCTCTCTCTCAAATAAAAAAAAAAAACGTCCATACACAAACTTTATACAATAGTGAATATTAAAACAGAAACTTCTGACTTTCCATGCAGAATCACACCTTTAAAATTCCATTATTTGTATTCAGAGTTTTCCAAAACTGTGGGAGCCCAGTTCTTGATTAATAATGACTGTTGTTGAGTTGCTGTTTTAGCTTATTTTAAAGCTTATGGCCCCCTTGGTAATGTGCCGAGGCCCCCTAGCAGGCCCGCGGCCCCCTGGCTGAGAACCACCCCACTAGCAGACAAAATGTGTTTTTTTGGTTTTTTTTCAACTTCACAAGCCACACCCGCTCCCCTCATGGAGACTTCCTAGCCGTTCCTTGGGAATATAAGGATCTACACACCAACTAATCATAAACAAGTATTACAACACACCCATATTCCACAAAATTTGTGCAAGCCTTGAATGCAAAAAGTTAGCCATAGTATTCCTACCACGCTACTTACAGGGTACTGTTCAACTACAGCTACAAATACAGCTATCAGAAAGTCTCCATCTGGCTTCCAAAGGTTTACATTCCTCAAGGCAAATGGAGCTCATAAACGGATGGATTCCTGCAGCTCCCAAAAGAGCGCTGTCATTATGAAGCTGGTACAGGACACGCTCATTTGACTGGAGACAAGCTGTTAAGCAAAGTTACAACGCATATGCGGATTACACAGACTTAGACACTCATTCACCCCGCTTGATCTGAAACCCTGCTGTGACGATAAGCTCTGTCCGAGACCTTACAAGATGACTAAATGATCTTCAGACAGCTTTGTTAAGTCTACAGGCAAGGCCACAACATTTGGGAAGTGTAAAGTAATTAATACATGCATGAGGAGGCATCTTGAAATAGACTGTCCTACATCCAGTACCCAGCAATACATATTTAGAAAGCGTCAAAGCAAATGAATCCCAGGTCACTAAACGTGCCATATGAAATATGAGAAGGCTGTGCAGCAGTGATGAAGTAATCAGTTCCCCACAGGTATGACATACGGTAATACAAAAATACTTGGCTCTGGGTCAACAAATACTTAACACAAACTGCTATCCCAACAGACTGTTCCGTTACTACTGACGCCTTTAGTTACTCATTATTTTTCTTAAAAATCACATGACGCCACTGATAAGCTTGACACTGGACACAACAGACAAACAGACTTCATCTATCACATGGCCTTTCTTCGCCCTGAGGTCAGTAAGTCAGCAAACTTTCCACGACGATATAAAACTTTTAAAAAGGCAGCCAGCAAGAACTGAAACAAACTGTTTTAGTTTCACTACTATTCGTTTGAGATAAGTGTAACCCTCCATAAAGGTTCAGCAGCACTATCACAAGCGCTACTACAGAGCCCACTGACACTCACAGAGTGTTTTGACAGCCCATTATCATGAGGTTCAGGGTCCTGTGAAGTAATACACTGATAGGTTCAACAGCTTTCCCAGAGAGCACTGACTGAGCTGGTTAATCTTTGCAGTGTAAACATGCTCCAAGTTTGAGAGAAAGTTGGTGATCGATATATGATCAAATTCTTTAGTACTAAACAGTCTAGATGGACTCTAGAGGGTGTGGAAATTGTTTTGTCAGGGTCACTGAATGAAAAGGGGGCCTTTTGTGTCCTTCATGAACGCGTGTAAACAACAACTTTAACAATTACAAGCTGGCACCTTCTACTATGTGCTATTATAGGAACTTGATATTTGTCTTTAGCAAAAATGCAGGTTAATTTTACTTTCTTTTTTCCATGAGGGAAAGATTTCAGACTCTACTTTTTTTTATTATTATTATTTTTTTTTTTACAAACACATGAAAGTTGCCTCAAAATCTCCTACTTAGTTTTACATAACTACAAAATAACAACAGCAACCAAATGAATCCTGAAAATGTAATACATACCAGTTTTTTGTTTTTGCTCTCATCCTCATTGGACTTCTTTTTGGAGGGTTTATTTGGGTCCTCCCCTCCAGCTGCCTGCTGATCCATCTTAGGAATGAAACTTCACTTGAACAGTAACTTTGCTTAGTATTTCCCACGAGTTTGCAAACACCTATGAAAAATCACGTTTCTGCAAAAGCCATGCCATCCATGAAGAAATAAAAACAAAAACATGAGTTGGATCTATTCCATGTAAGTATCCAGTGGAATATGATGTAACATCTGTGTATGAAGCTGTCCAAAAAACAAGGTGTGGTGATATTCGGTCCAGTCCAAAACAGCTACTCAGAGTCTGGGAAGAAAAGAAAAGAGTTTTCTAATGCAAACTATATGAAAGCACATGGAATAACAACAATGAAATAATATAGAGCTGTATATAAACTGTCAGTTGAGAGCTTGTGAACTTTTAATACATCAGAGTAACATTATAACATGCATCTGTGGACACACTTTTGTCATTTAGTGGCGTCAATTTAACAATACGTTTAATAAATTAACGGAATTCCAGCCTGAAGCAATTATATAGTAAGTCTATTCAAATAGAAAGATGTTTCAGACTCTTATAAAAAGTCAAAGAAGGTCTGTCAGTTTTATACAAAATACCACGGCAGTTTATCAAATGAACACATAACTGATTTTATTCAAAGGAGATATGACCGCTGGTATCCAGGCGGTTACTTTCACACAGGAAACTGTTATTCCAGCGCTATGAGGCTTAAAGTAAAAGTGTACAATAAAGACATGGGCTCGAAACGCCAGGTCTGCTTACATGGACATAGCGAATTAATATGAAACCTGCAAATAGTCAAGTAATAATATAGAAAACTCACAAAATCTCATCCAAGGCTTACCTACACAACCAAGCGCACGAGCCAGGCCCACTATTGTCCCCGCCTATGGACGTTTCCCAGTGCTCGCAAATAGTCACATGGTAGAAAGCTTCCAACACTGATTGGTCAGCGGAATTTTACATCTGTGAGAGGCGGGATTTTGTCCACTCTTGGGGTGGAGACTGCCTGCTTTGTCAATGCTGGAGAACTGACTGCTGTGTATATGGATAGGCTTCAATGAGTGGAAAATCAATATTATTTGGATAGCAGCGCAAATCACTGCATTGGTGTAAAGTAGATATTATCTTAGAAGATGTTTTCTAGAATTATACTATTTATTTTATTAGTTAATTTCTTCTATTAAGTTATAAACAGAAGAAACTCATACAGGTTTGGAACAGCTTGACGGTGAGTAAATGATGACAGAATTTAGTCAGAATTTAATTTTGAGTGAACTCTCTTTAATAATTGTTTTGTCTTTGTTTTTCCTTTCTTGCATATGTGTAAAATGTATGATGTATGTGAAATACCCTTTTCACACAAAAAAAAGGAAGTGACACTGAAAATACTCTTTAGTTTTACTCGATTAGTTCCAGAATGAACTCATTTCCTGAAAATTTACTCACCCCCATGTCATCCATGTTCATGTCTTTCTTTGTTCAGTCGAAAAGAAATTAAGGTTTCTGAGGAAAACATTCTAGGATCTTTCTCCATATAGTGGACTTCAGTGGTGACCAACGGGTTGAAGGTCCAAATTGTAGTTTCAAAGGTCTCTACAGTCGTGGCCAAAAGTTTTGAGAATGACACAAATATTAGTTTTCACAAAGTTTGCTGCTAAACTGCTTTTAGATCTTTGTTTCAGTTGTTTCTGTGATGTACTGAAATATAATTACAAGCGCTTCATACGTTTCAAAGGTTTTTATCGACAATTACATGACATTTATGCAAAGAGTCAGTATTTGCAGTGTTGGCCCTTCTTTTTCAGGACCTCTGCAATTCGACTGGGCATGCTCTCAATCAACTTCTGGGCCAAATCCTGACTGATAGCAAACCATTCTTTCATAATCACTTCTTGGAGTTTGTCAGAATTAATGGGTTTTTGTTTGTCCACCCGCCTCTTGAAGATTGACCACAAGTTCTCAATGGGATTAAGATCTGGGGAGTTTCCAAGCCATGGACCCAAAATTTCAAAGTTTTGAACCCCGAGCCACTTAGTTATCACTTTTGCCTTATGGCACGGTGCTCCATCGTGCTGGAAAATGCATTGTTCTTCACCAAACTGTTGTTGGATTGTTGGAAGAAGTTGCTGTTGGAGGGTGTTTTGGTACCATTCTTTATTCATGGCTGTGTTTTTGGGCAAAATTGTGAGTGAGCCCACTCCCTTGGATGAGAAGCAACCCCACACATGAATGGTCTCAGGATGCTTTACTGTTGGCATGACACAGGACTAATGGTAGCGCTCACCTTTTCTTCCCTGGACAAGCCTTTTTCCAGATGCCCCAAACAATCGAAAAGAGGCTTCATCAGAGAATATGACTTTGCCCCAGTCCTCAGCAGTCCATTCGCCATACTTTTTGCAGAAGATCAATCTGTCCCTGATGTTTTTTTTTGGAGAGAAGTGGCTTCTTTGCTGCCCTTCTTGACACCAGGCCATCTTCCAAAAGTCTTGGCCTCACTGTGCGTGCAGATGCGCTCACACCTGCCTGCTGCCATTCCTGAGCAAGCTCTGCACTGGTGGCACTCCGATCCCGCAGCTGAATCCTCTTTAGGAGACGATCCTGGCGCTTGCTGGACTTTCTTGGACGCCCTGAAGCCTTCTTAACAAGAATTGAACCTCTTTCCTTGAAGTTCTTGATGATCCTATAAATTGTTGATTTAGGTGCAATCTTAATAGCCACAATATCCTTGCCCGTGAAGCCATTTTTATGCAACGCAATGATGGCTGCACATGTTTCTTTGCAGGTCACCATGGTTAACCATGGAAGAACAATGATTTCAAGCATTTTTTAACATTTTTTAACTTTTAACATGTCAAGTCTGCCATTCTAACCCAATCAGCCTGACATAATGATCTCCAGCCTTGTGCTCGTCAACATTCTCACCTCAGTTAACAAGACGATTACTGAAATGATCTCAGCAGGTCCTTTAATGACAGCAATGAAATACAGTGGAAAGTTTTTTTTCGGGATTAAGTTAATTTTCATGGCAAAGAAGGACTATGCAATTCATCTGATCACTCTTCATAACATTCTGGAGTATATGCAAATTGCTATTATAAAAACTTATGTAATTCTCAAAACTTTTGGCCACGACTGTACATGATCCCACCTGAGGAATAAGAGTCTTATCTAGTGAAACGATTGGTCATTTTCTAAGAAAAATATAAATTTATATACATTTTGACCATAAATGCTCGTCTTAAACTAGCTTGAACTCACACATTACGTAATCACAAATGCAAGAAGTAGACAGAATGACCAAAACACACCTAACACAAAACAAAACGATAAGCTCACAGTAACCATGCTCTCTATTTCTGTACATGAGAACTCTAATAGGCCAACCAGAAGTACATCTTGTGTAATTCCAAGTGCTTATCAACTTCAGTTTTGTCCAACAACAGATTTTTGCATATTACATAACTTGGAAAGAGTTTTTACGTCCATATACAGTGTTGATTTTGAACTGCCTGTTTGCAACATGATGTGCGTTTACATAATATGTACTGTTGCAGTAATTCACCAGCAATAATTCATACTTACATAATACAATACATACTTGAACATATAGTTTCATGCATAGTTCCTACACAATTTCAATTCAGTTTTCATTGCTTTTAATACAGAGGTTACTGCCCACAATGTACAAAACAGTAGAAACATTTTCATTCTGCAACTGGTTGTGGTAACTAAATGTGAAAAAAAGTCATAAGTGTAATTTTTTTTATTTAAATAAGCTTTCCATTGATGTATGGTTTGTTATAACAGGACAATATACGGCCGAGATACAACTACTTGAAAATCTGGAATCTGAGGGTGCAAAAAAAAAATTTAAATATTGAGAAAATCGTCTTTAAATTTAATTTGTCCAAATTAAGTTCAAATTAAACAATGCTTTTTACTTACATGATCTTTACTTAATATCCTAATTATTTTTGGCATAAAAGAAAAATTGATCATTTTGACCCATACAATGTATTTTTGGCTATTGCTACAAATACACCCGTGCTACTTAAGACTGTTTAAGTGGTCCAGGGTCACAAATAGCTTAATGCCATTAAGAAAAAGGCAAAAGTCATTGAGGCTTTCATGATGGAAGGCATGTCTAAATCTTTATTAGGTGCTCACTTCTCACTCTCTTTCTTTTGTTTTCACACCACACACAGGTTTACAGTAGTATAGTGTCACTAAGTAAAGCACCTATCCAGTTGCTTTCACAGCTGCAGTCCTCTGGTGTGGATGGCTGCAGAGCATCTATATACATTACACATAATGCATTAATAAGAGGGTGAATGTTGTGTTGAAGAGGCACGATGCGGATGCACAAACAAAGACACAGTCGGGATATGTGTGTCAAAATCACTTTAGCTCTCACCTGAACAGTAGCTGAATAGCACTAAAGGTGAAAATACAAACTGGTCGAAGTTTATTTTGTGTGTAATGAAGCAAAGAGAATGGGGGAGGTCAGGAGCAACAACAGGAAGCATACGCTTCACACATTGTGTACCGGCCCCGTCACAGCTCATAGTATGGGGAGAACTTTAAAGGGTGTGCTTTTATTTCAGCCACTCACGTTATCTTCAATCTCCCAGACAGGGAACACCACTTTAACTGTTTTCAAATACTCTGGGCCTGGCATTAGATATTATGTACATTAAATAATGAGATCAGGACAATTAGTAAAAGAGTATAATACAATGAGAAATACATTTATATACATTACAAATGTGCTTGTTCAGCTTGTCATATACAGTTGAGATATTTGAACCCTTTCCAACAATGACTGTATGATTTTGAGGTCCATCTTTTTACACTGAGGACAACTGAGGGACTCATATGCAACTATTACAGAAGGTTCAAATGCAAAACATGATATTTTGGTAAAATAAGGAAAATGTACACATCCATTCTGTTCAGTTTTCAGAGTTTTCACCCCCAACTCTTAATGCATATTTTTTCCTTCTGGAGCAACAGTGAGGGTTTGAACTTTCTGTAATAGTTGCATATAAATCCCTCAGTTGTCCTGAAAATATGGATCTCAAAATCATGTCATTGATGGAAACAGTTCAAATACACAACAATGCTGAAAAACCAAAGAATTTGTGGGACCTGAAGGATTTTTCTGAAGAACAGTGGGCAGTTTAACTGTTCAGGACAAACAAGAGACTAGGGACTAAACAAAAAAAACACAGCTGAGGTAAGAGCACAGTATTAAGAATCAAGGGGGTGTAAACTTTTGAACAGGGTCATTTTTATAAATTCAACAATTATTTTCTCTTGTGGACTACATGTAAACATCTTTTATGTGAAATATCTTATTCAGGTTAGTACTAAACAAACAATAACATGCATTTTGTATTTTGCTAAAATAATTAACATTTTGCCGATTCTTTAAGGGGGTGTAAACTTTTGACCTCATCTGTACACAGTATATACGCTGAATGATTATGAAACTATAGACTTTACATATTTTGTTTTATGTATTTATTCACTTGTTTGATTTAAATATTTGTTAATTTGTTTTATTTGGTTACATTTTTCTTTCAATTGCAATTGTTATCTTTGTCTTTTCTTTTTTTCTTAGTATTTCACAGAGCGGTTGCAGGGTGTAACCACAACAGACAAACTTGACAGTCTGGTTATCAGCTGCGGCACCTGCCAACTCTATGCCACTTCCTATGTGCTTCTTCAGCTTACCTCAAACATCCACCAAAAGCCATTTCTTCATCATATAGAGGATTTACTTTATGAAACAGTGTAATCAAGCTGTGTTACAGAGATACTGTCAAGAGATATATCCTGCTCTATTTGTTTATAAGAGTGGTTTATGCATGCAGCATCCTCGTGCCAGGTCTATAATTAGACACCAGAGCCACTTTTCCGTTATGGACAGTGATTTCCCATGGTTAGCTTTTGCCATTTAACTCAATCCTGTCCATATGAGACTGTAGCTTTCGGTGCTTATTTCTGTTCACTAGGCCCTGTTGAGTGATTCATAATGTCACAGGGCAAGACAATGAATTTCCATTTGCAAGAGATGAACAGTAAACCCTACTTGTGACTTATAATCATATGAACGTCTGCTCTGATTACTGAAGTGTGAAGATAACCTTCTGAAGCATGTGTGAATTGTATTGATCTGGAACCGTTATCTTGCAAGTACTAGAACACAGACCCAAAATATTTCAGTGTATCTGAAAATGTAATACCCGACCAAAATAAGGAAACATGTTATTACACAATAAACAAACAATAATTTGATCGCTCCACAAATATTGTTTTTGGTTCTTTGTGTTTCTCCTATCGAGTGCTGTAAACTTCCTCCACTGGCTGCCATCCAGCATTAGAAGCTGCACCTTTTTTAAGGTTATAGACGTGTTCAGATGCTTCAGGCCTTGTTGAAGCTTAGTGTTTAGACTTGGGAGATAAAAAGAAATATGGTTCTACATTATTTATTGCCATTCCATCATACTTCATAGAAGACCCATTGACTCCAATGGCTGGCGCTCTGAAAGAAACTGAACCTTTTGCAACATACTGTATGCAGTGAGCAGACATTTTAAAATTATTTAGTGTTTCACCTTTCCAAGGAGATGCCTCAGAAACACTTAATCTTTCACTCCAGGGTAAATGGCCCCATTTGTCATTACATATTCAACACTGAGAAGAGGCCACAGAGAGATTGGAGGTAAGTCAATACACTGAATTTAGAGAAGTTAGATGCTCTTTCGCAAATGACTTGTCACTGCAATTGCTGAAGGTACTATAAATAACTGCTGAAACAACAATGCATGAGACGTGGGAATTAGTTTTGTATTTGCAAAAACAGGTGTGGAGTTGACAAAGGTTTGGGAGTGTTAATAGGTGGGCACCACAAATGGTCAGCTGTTACCATGTTAATTACTGGTGTACTAATACTAGGTGAGAAAGGGCAGAAATGACTCATACTGGGAAAGAAATTACTATTCATCAAAAAATCCTGAAAGAGAACTTTGCCATCACCAATAATTACTTTATAAAATATAATAAAATAAAAAACACTCATTATCAATTGTGATAATATTTCAAAGTATTATTGTTTCTATTGTTTTTGATCAAAGAAATGCAGCCTTGGTAAGCATAAGTGACTCTTTAAAGCCAAAAAATGTACCTTATGTGATAATATAAGGTATCTTTTTACAAGATATAAGTCTCAGGTGTACCCATAATGTATCTGTGACCTTTCAGCTCAAAATACCCCATAGATCATTTATGTTTGTGCATGCCTCTTTAAATGCAAATGAGCTGTTGCTCCCCACCCCCTTTCCCAGAATAAGGCTGTGCCTTTACAGCTCATACTTCAGATATTCTGCCAAACAACTGTTTGGTTTTGATTATCATGTTTATCATGCTGAAATCATGCATTTTAAAGCCATATCAGTGTAAACGTCTGATCTAAGGGTTTCTAAATACACACATCAGAAGCACACACACAGAAAGTGGCTGTCACATGGCATGTGAGTACTAAACTAGTTCTCTTTTGTGTCTTATTACACTTAAACTGTCAAATACACGTTTATGTTAAAAACAAAAATGAGTTACAAAAACAGTTGGTTATGTCTGTAATGGTAAACTGCTGGGTAAGAAATCGCATGTTTATATTATATATATTATATTATATTATATATTTCGAAAACCCATTTAACTTGCTCTTTAAACACACCAGGTTTTTGTTGTTTACTGGTTTTTATTTGTATTATGCTTACTTACCTGGATCCACTAATCATGAGTGCTGTAGAGGACATATTTTATGACTTTCATTCATTATTACTCATATCAGTTCATTTTTGTGTCCATATGAAGTGCCAGCACATGCCATCTCACGTATGACTCAACAATATCAACTTCCTCAGCTTTGGAAACGCCTTATAAGGTCATAATCAACTGCCCACAGATACTTATGTGCTTTACCTCAGCAAGAATCAGGCCTACGGGTTGCCATGGTAGCCAGCTGCTTAAGGATTCTCCTCTAGGCCACTTTTCCTTGAACGGCGTGTACACGTGACTAAGAAGAGAGATTTGAACAGCAGATTTCCATTTACAGCTAAGCGTTAAACTGTAAATGAATCTACTATGTCTACTGGGATTATTATAGCAAATATACTAGAATTCATTGAATTACATGATCCCTTTATGTGGCAAGATGACATTTCCTTTTGCTTTGCTAGTCAAAATGCCTAAATATAGACTTATTATTGTACTTAAAAAAAGGAAACTCCTCTTAGAGAAGTGTTATATCATATGACTGATGGTACTATCCATAATTTCTGAAAACAACACCTCTTGTGCTTTGAGAATATGTTTTGTGTTTAGAAAACACCAAGGATGTTTGAGTGTTGCAAGTGTTTGTGGGCATTATGTTTGTGCTACTGTATGTTGTTTACACACCACGGATGGTTAAAATATAGTTCCTTAAAGTGGGAAACTCCTCTTAGGGAGTTGAGTTTCCTCCCATGTTGCATAAATCACATAAATCATGTTGCAAAAAATAAAAACAATTGTCATCTGTCAACTGTATCCTGGCTGTATTTGAAAGAGGCCCTATTGTTTAGGTTGGGCTCAGTTTGAACAGGGCACCCTGACTTACAAAGATTTCAATACAACAAAATTTGGCAGGCTACACAGACACACCTCACACAATTACTATATTTTCCTGAGGAGAAAAGCATTCAAATAAGGACATATGTGGCAATTCTGGTATATCTAGCAATGAGACGGTTTGTAGGGAAAAGGCCTCAGCTGTTGTTTCTAATTTGTGAAATCTCACCATGCTTGGTATGGAAGTCATAGTCTCTGTGTTGTGAGGAGATTACAGAGGAAACGCCACATTGCTGCATTTATTTATAAGTAGAACTGAGAAAACTACTCAAACTGTATTTTCCTGGGCAAAAACTGCACCAATGCACCTCTTAATTAGAAATCACTTAATGCTTGACATGATTGCAATCAAAAAGCTTTAATTAAAATGCAAATTTAAGGTCTGTATAATTGCTGCTAAGAAAGTTTCTGTTACACCAGAGGATGGTTTTCATTTATGGACATTCTCCAGAAATACATGCTCCGTGCACTCCTCGCAGTTCACACTGTTTTGCCACGGCGTTGTGTTGAAGAACGGGCCCAAGTGGATTATTGAAGGCTTTTGTCTCAAAGACAGACAAAAGCAAATTGCTTCAGGGTTCTATGAATATATTGTCTCTACATTCTCTCTATGCATGCACACAATCTTGTTACTATATTGCCATGCTAATGGAGGATTGGTGTTAAATGCATGGAGATAAAAATGAGCTTGAACTGGTTTATTTGATTGGATTGCTTGGATGGATGGCTAGATAGAGAGAAAGAGAGAGAGACATGGTGCATCTCAAAGAACACATAAGGACAGAATAAGAATGAGTGGGTTTCATCTCAAACATCTGATCATGATCACAGAGGGACGAAGACCTTAGATTGACATAAGTTCAAATCAGAAGACCCATGTCGCAAATGAAAGATACAGCTCCCATGGTGAGATAAATGTTTCAAAAAGACCCATTACGTTCTCTACAGCTCTGATCTCTGAAAGCATTGATTCTGACAATGTATAGACGTTTATATATATAATGAATGAAGGTCTGCTAGACTGCCAATGAGTGTAGAAGTGAAAATCTGAGGCAAATCGTACACATCACTTACTGTAATATAATGATAAAAGCATGTTGATAAACACATGTCGATAAACATATGGTTTGCACAGTTTACATATGTTCGCAACGCAACAGGAAACAGCTGAAGGTTTTTTCTACAGCAGTTTCCTGCTATACAGATTTCAGAAAGCAGATATGTGTACACTGTAAATATTTACATAATACTGTGTGTCTAGTTGACCCACTCCATGCATTCATATGAGGTAAATTAAAAATACACTACCAGTCAAAAGTTTTTTTTGTTTAAAAAAAGTCTATTCTGCTCAGCAATCCTGCATTTATTTGATCCAAAGTACAGCATAACAGTAAAACAGTTATTATTTTAAATAACTGTTTTCTATTTGAATATATTTTAAAATTTGAATTTATTCCTATAATTTCAAACCTGAATTTTTAGAATCATTACTCCAGTCACATGATCCTTCAGAAATCATGTTAATATTCTTTGCTGCTCAAAAAAATTGTATTATTATTATTTTGTTGAAAACAGCTGAGTAGAATTTTTCAGGTTTTTTGATTATTAGAAAGTTCAGAAGAATAGCATTTATCTGAATGATTTATGAAGTATCATGTGACACTGACGACTGGAGTAATGAAGCTAAAAATTTAGCTTTGATCACAGGAATAAGTTACATTTTAAAATATATTCAAATAGAAAACAGCTTTTTAAATAGTAAAAATGTTTCAAAATTTTACTGTTTTTGCTGTACTTTGGATCAAATAAATGCTTGGTATGCAGAATGCAGAAGAGACTTCTTTAAAAAACATTAAAAATCTTACTGTTCAAAAACTTTTGACTGGTCGTGTATACCTAAGATCTAAGCAAAAATTACCATATGCATGAAAAAATAATATTTTTTGGTAAATATAATGATGAGAAATGCATACTGTAAGCATACCGGGAATACTGTATATTAAATAAAAACCACAAAATAGAAAAAGAGTATTTTAAACTTCCTAAAGTTTCATAAAGAAAGAACAGAAAGCTATTTGTTAACATTAATTAATGCATTAACTAACATGGACTAATAGTGAGAAATACGTTTGTTACAGTATTATTCATCTTTGTTCAAGTTAATTAATAAAAATACATCTGTTCATTGTTAGTTAATGTTAGTTCAGGTCTATAAAATAATATTAACAGATAGAATTTAAACAAGTAAATGTTGAAATTAACATTAATTCAACTAAATTAATAAATGCTTTAGAAGAATTTATGTTAACAAATTGTATTTTATGTTAGCAAATGTAGTTTCTAATGTTGAGAAATAGAATTGTCTTGTAAAGTGATACCAGTTTTTCTTTGGTGATTTAGATTCAGAAGATTTCAAAGTAGTTAAGAAAGACATGAACAGGAAGGGCAGATGGGCTCTTGTTTTAAGAGAAGTGGTCAAAGATCAACAGGAAAAACGGCGCAGATACTGCTGGCACTTCAACTCTCTCTATCTTCCTGTATAATCCAGTGTATTGCACTTACTCATGCTTTTAAAGACATTTACAGATGTTTGAACTGCTCACGTTTTGTAATTCATCCATAGTCTTCATAATGTCATACCTTAGTCTGGAGTTCATTATTAATGAGCATTTGAAAGTGGATCTAAAAGCCTTTGCAGGAAATTACTGTTGGTAATCAGACTGAATATATTTGATTGCATTAGTGATCTACTCTCATTTGTGCAATAACAAGATAATGAGGCTCTGTCAAATTGCTCTGCAGTGTGCTCCAATGTGTACCTGAAGATTTTGATTTAATTTCATGTTACGAGCATCCAAATTGATGTTCTAAATGGTCTTCTAATTGGTAGACTGCTAATCAAAGAAAATAAAATCGTAGTAGAAGAGTGGTTCATGTTTACCAAGTACACTCTTAAACCTAAAGGTGCTTCAAGATGCCATAGAAGAACCTTTTTTTGTTTAAATGGTTCCATAAAGAACCTTTAACATCTGAAGAACCTTTCTGTTTCACAAAAGGTTCTTTGTGGCGAAAGGAGGTTCTTCAGACTATAAAAAAAGTAAGAAAGAGATGATATTTCAATGAACCTTTGACTGAATGGCTCTTTGAGGAAATTAAATGGCTCTTCTATGGCATCACTGTGAAGAACCTTTATTTTTAAGAGTGTAACTATATGTTGTTGTCTCAGCTGGAGAACAACAGTTCTACATGGAGTAATGATTTGTAACCATACTTTGTACTTTGTATATGTATATATTTAGGATAGCAATACTTCCACAATAGTAGTTTTATACAGCATGCAACATGCTTTTATAAAGAAAATGTAAATTAGCTAATGTTGAGTTAAACTTACATTTAGTAAATAGTGTTTTCACGTTTCGTCAAATAAAAAAGAAGAGTGCAAAAACTGCCTGAGGAACAAAAGGCGTTTGTGGTTGGCAAAACTGAACTTGGATTTCCAGTGCAAGAATCTTCAAATATTCATGTTTGTTCGTATCATTTCTGGTCAGGTAGGTGAAATATTAGGCTTATATCTTAATTAATACCGCTCATACGTATCTTTAACACCTATTAATTTTAGTTTGTCAGAGTAAAAAGCGTTTTTAGCCAGACGAAAAAATGCCAGGTGCTCTTCTGAAAACTACCAGCTGGTGGTACTCGAGAAAATTTTGGTGGCACAGCATTTTTTTTCCAGCTGAAACGATTTGGTTGCTTTGATTCAGGACAGTAATGTATTACTAGTATCTCATTTTGAAAAATATTACTGAATCTAAAAATTAAATAACCAGTAATTTGTGAATTCAGTGCCAGTCATCAAAAAACACAATGTTTTACGCACCATTAGGGAGCAGGTGTACATTTCTTTTGTACCAGCTAATATTTTAAAAATACAAACATTTTCATGAATTCAAAAGTTTACATCAGAACAGCTTTATGAATGCTTTACACAAAAATTTGGTCTGCTCGTGTTTCATGAATGAGGCCCAATACTTGCATCAACAAAAAAACAGAAAAAAAAAACAATAGAAACCATCACAGTAATTCTAAGGGTTTCCACTACAAATACCATTCCAAACCATCAACTTTTAATCGTTAAACCACTAAAAAGTGGTTTCCTGTCATGTGTTGTGAGACATATTCCAGTAGGATTTAGTGGTTTTAGCAAGCCCCTAATAGAAGGCGACCAATTACCAGCAGAGTCCAATAGGCATCATTTCAGTTTCCATTAAAACCAGTACAATTCCCATTATAACCAGTAAAACCATTACAAATTCTGTGGTTTCTATAGAGTGTTTTACCAAGCGCCATCAATCAGCCATATTGGCAGCACTGAAAGTAAGCAATGCCACTGAACCCCACAAAACTCGCATATTTAGCTGGTTGTTGCTGCTGAAAATAGCCAATTACTGTCATGTTGTGGCCTGTACTAATTGGTCCGACCAGGAAAAACATTTGGAGTACTATAGACTGCCAAAAGTTATAACAAATCAAGGAGAAGAGTGCAAAAAACTGCCAGAGGAACAAAAGACATTTTGTGGTTGGCCAAACTGAAACAGGATTTTCAGGGCAAGAATCCTGACAACATTTGTGTTTGTTAGACTAATATCTTAATTTATACTGCTTGTACATATCTTTACCACCTATTAACTTTAGTTTGTCAAAATATTGCACCCCTTCCTGCTTACTAAG
The DNA here is from genome assembly GCF_049309525.1 of Garra rufa. Taxonomy (NCBI): domain Eukaryota; kingdom Metazoa; phylum Chordata; class Actinopteri; order Cypriniformes; family Cyprinidae; genus Garra; species Garra rufa. The sequence continues at coordinate 27,619,659 of NC_133376.1, forward strand.
TCCTTCTCTATATGTGACCCTGGACCACAAAACCAGTCATAAGGTTAAATTTGACAAAACTGAGATATATACATCATATGAAAGCTCAATAAATAAGCTTTCTATTGTCACAATGCAGGCAGGAACACACGAACAACGACGTAAATAAAAGACGTATATTTAATAAATCCAACGGAATACAGGCAGACACAGCAACACCAGGGGAAAACATCCATATAACATTAAAGACCGACAAGAGTACTGGGAAAACACACACCTTAAATAGACAGACTAATTACAAACACAGGTGCAGACAATAAGGGAGAAACCAAAAACACTCAGAACTGCGGGGGAAAATGGGAAAAACCAACAAGAAAGTCCAGGGGTGTGACATCTATTGATGTATGGTTTGTTAGGATAGGACAATATTTGGTCGAGATACATCTATTTGAAAATCTGAAATCTGAGGGTGCAAAAAAATCAAAATACTGAGAAAATCACCTTTAAAGTTCTCCAAATTAAGTTCTTAACAATGCCTATTACTAATCAAAAATTAAATTTTGATATATTTATAGTAGGAATTTTACAAAAAATCTTCATGGAACATGATCTTTACTGAATTTCCTAATGATTTTTGGCATAAAAGAAAAATCAATAATTTTGACCCATACAATGTATTTTTGGCTATTGCTACAAATATACCCCAGCGACTTAAGACTGGTTTTGTGGTCCAGGGTCACATATGATTTAGCAGGTTCCACACATTTTTCCATGGTTTAGACAGCATAAATTAGCACAACAACATATTCAGTACATTCACTGTGCAGTCCAAATCATGATGCAAGTGCAAAGCCTCTATTGTTTTTTCAGCAGGGAGTTCCAAACAAAGCCATAGTAGAACTTTTGCAACATTCAACAGTGGTGTTTCATTTCTGAATGGTTTAGTGCTTTTAAACAAAACAGTTGAGTGAATTATTCAAGTTACTCATTCATAAAAACAGTGACTTGTTTCATTCCTGAATGCATCAGCATTTTTGAATGAACTGGTGAATGATTCAAATCTCAGTAGTCACTTGTTGCCACATATTGGGCTAAAGCACAGAGTTGGGGACTGACACAAACAGTGAAAAAAGTCTCAGCGCTGTTGCTGAATTATTATACCAGCAGTCTTGAAATGCTGCTTGACCAAGGGCTTCAGGGACTGCATATATAATCTATGAAATCAGATTTTGGGGGAAGAAAACATCTACACCATATCTTTTGTTGTTGATCACATCTGTGGTGAATTAATGGCTAATGAAAGCACTAAACCAAGCATTTGGTAACCAAAATTATATTTTTTCTACTAGATTATGTTATGGTAAAAAAAGCATATTGTTCAGCCTATGTAGTGTTAGTGTTGGGTCACCACTTGATGTCCAATGCAAAATCTAGATCCTGAAGCCAAACCACTGCCCTGAAAGGCCAATCCCCAGTGGACAGTGTCTCGCTCTTTCCCAGTTGCTCTCATTCTCTGTGGGTCTCTCGCCCCCTCTCTTTCACTCTTTTCCCATCAGAACAGTGCTGTCTCTCTCTCTGAGTGGCCCTTCCAGTGACCTCCCACCTACATTCATGATGCTTCCTGCATTCACAATGCCTGTTAAAGCAATCCACTGCAATGAAAGAAACTTCCCTGGAAGCTGGACAAAGTTAGCTTTCAGTAGTCCACAGATGGCTTGGGAGTTAATCTGATAACATAGACTATCACCAGTGAAGGTATTGATTTGCAGTTTCTGCTACTACGCTATTCGCTCTTTCTCTTACCGCTTTGGCTCCAGTGGTCTGAGAAAGCTCATAAGCTTTGTAAAACCGATTCTGTCAGGGGCTTTTTGTTTTTGTTGCGTGTTACTACAACAAATATACCAATAATGGATTAGCCTCTGCTAGTTATGAGGAAAATATCACTATTCTATATAGTCGTGCTCTAGCTGGGTATGAAGGCATGCAGTTGAAGGCAAAAGTTTACATACACCTTCCAGAATCTGCAAAATGTTAATTATTTTACCAAAATAAGAGGAATCATACAAATGCATGCTAGTTTTTATGTAGTACTGACCTGAATAAAATATTTCACATAAAATACATTTACATATAGTCCACAAGAGAAAATAATAGTGGAATTTATAAAAATGACCCTGTTCAAAAGGTTACTTGATTCTTAATACTGTGTTGTTACCTGAATAATCCATATAAAATGTTTTTTTTTTTTAGTTTAGTGATAGTTGTTCATGCGTCCCTAAACAGTTCAACTGCCTGCTGTTCTTCAGAAAAAAATCCTTCAGGTCCCACAAATTCTTTGGTTTTCCAGCACTTTTATGAACCCTTTCCAACAACGATTGTTTGGTTTTCACCATCTTTTCACACTTAGGACAACTGAGGGACTCATATGCAACTGTTACAGAAGGTTCAAACACTCACTGATGCTTCAGAAGGAAAAACGATGCATTAAAAGCCAGGGGTGTAAACTTTTGAACAGAATGAAGATGTGTACATTTTTTTATGTTGCCTAATTATCTTATTTTAATTATTTAGTACTGCCCTTCAGAAGCTACAGAAGATACTACATGTTTCCCAGAAGACAAAATAAGTTAAATTTACCCTCATCTTTACATTTAAAAAGTTTTCACCCCCTGGCTCTTAATGATGTTAATTATGTTTATTTCGGAAGCATCAGTGAGCGTTTAAACCTTCTGTAATAGTTGCATGAGTCCCTCAGCTGTCCTCTGTGTGAAAAGATGAATCTCAAAATCATACAGTCATTGTTGGAAAGGGTTCAAATACACAAAAATGCTGAAAAACCAAAGAATTTGTGGCACCTGAAGGATTTTTCTGAAGAACAGCAGGCAGTTTAACTGTTCAGAACAAACAAGGGACTAATGAACAACTATCACTAAACAAACAAACAAACAAAAAAAACAGCTGTGGATCATTCAGGTAACAGCACAGTGTTAAGAATCAAGCGTATGTAAACTTTTTAACAGGGTAATATTTTATAAATTTAACTATTATTTTCTCTTGTGGACTATATGTAAACATCATTTATGTGAAATATCTTATTCAGGTCAGTACTACATAACAAATACCATGCATTTTGTATGATCCCTCTTATTTTGGTAAAATATTTAACATTTTGCAGATTCTGTAAGGTGTATGTAAACTTTTGTCTTCAACTCTATATTTGTATATTGTGGTATCAAAATGGCCAAAATGTATTTTTTTCACTATCATGAGGCAAAATAAAACTAATTTTAGACCACTGATGACTGGATTCTTCCGCATTAGTGTACATGATTTAAAATTTTTTACAAAAGTGCTGTTCACGTATTTATGAGTAAAACTGTTTAGAAATGGACTCTAATGCACTCTTATGTGATCAGACAAGCGTAATAACTTGCTCTTCCTCTGCAGTGACCTTCCTTTTAGACTGTTGCATAATGTTAACCAATAGCCAAATAGCTTTTTGCTATTGTTGCATCAAACTCAAGCCTGGCTCTGATATGCAAGTCATTAAATCAAGAGTATCAGTCTGAAATACTGTGTTTTTAAATGGTTAATAGGTGCAGATTGTGTGTTTCAGAGAGCATTCGGAGACAGGGCTGTGCGAGTGCTGGTAGAAAACAATATATCACAGAACCATTACAGAGTTTAGACTTTCCTCCTACACTTCTACCGTTGCACACCTATTCCAACCGGTCACAGATAGGAGAATTTATTGATCATGACATTGATCTCTGTCTGTATAATTCAATGTAAGTGTCTCACTACAAGACCGAGGAGAAAAACTGTTCTTTCTTCACTGTAAAACCATTTTGCGAGTGATGCAACCATAAAACACAACCAGTGAAACACGACTTGAGCATATAAGTGCGAAAAACCACAATTCATAAAGAGATGAGTGTTAATTTTTCGATGTAACGCGAAATCCATGCACATGACGGTATATTATCACAGTTTATTTCACAGGCTTCAATATTTGCGGAAAAACAATAACAGCAGGGAGTGCATTAACTCCATGCTGATTTCATGTGCGCTGCCAAGTGCATATTGTCAAATCCACATATACTGGCAACACAAACAGTGGACTAATGTCAATTACAAATTACTTTTTTTTATCAGTCGGGGAGAAGTAACATAAAATCCCACTAAACAGTGAATTACAGAGATTCATATTCTTGCACATGAGACAATTAAGGGCTTTATCTGTTTAATATATGGATTGTTATGTTACAGCGCCACTTTGAGGATATAATTGAAATTGCACCCTGTCAAAAGTAAAACCAAAACGTTTGGTTGTTCACGATCATATTTGCATATGCTTATAATATGAATGCATGTAAATATATTGTTATACATATGTATATTTGAGAATTTAATATTTGTTTTATTAATTCAGTATTTTTAATTATTATACTATACATTTTAAGTTAACTTGATTTAATTGCTGCTAAAAGAATACCCTGATTTATTTGCGTTCAGGCTATTTTTGTGCCGATGCACTCATCTGGCACCGTAGCAGGGGGAGCGTTGGCCATGGAACATGGATTCTATAAACCCATTAACTGTGCAGTCTCAACCCACCCACTTAGTCACACACTACAATAAAGCACCGATCAGTGGCCTTCTCTCCCAGGCTAGAAATAATACACCAACCAGCTACATGAGCCATATCCAGCCAAATGACAACCATTCGGCTGCAAATTACAGCGTTTAACCTTCGTGAGGTCAACAGTCTTTTCTAAGACTGGGCGAACTTTTTTTTTTTCCAAGAAAAACTTTAGGCATTCCGTGTGTGTATGTAAGACATCACAAGGCTTATGGAATGACTTGAAGCCATAGTAATAAGTAAATTCCCTCTGCATTAGATCTATGACAATGTAGTTTAATATTGTGTGCCTTCATTGCCCTCTAGGGGCAACTAACAAGCTGGCAAAACAAAGCTTTATTGCAGTGTTTTAATACTATTAGCTGCTCTCATTGATTTTAAAGTGCTTGAGATGTGACACCGAGCAGCTCCTTTAGGAGAGCTTGTGTCTGGTTCTTGTCAAGGTGAGGAGTTATCAGTGGTGGGGAGCCACGGCTCCTGTTAGTTGGTCCGGGTGGGAGCTATAGCCCATTTAATGTTTACTTTCCCTTACGATATTAGAGGAGTTGAGAGTCTGTGCCGGTCCATTAGGATTAGATCTCTCTCTATCTCGGTTTTTTCAATCTTTTCCACTCTCCTTGCACCTGTCAGCAGTTTCTACACTGGACGGCTAATCCCAGCCCCAGAGAAACTGTCACTAATGGCTTCAGGTAGCACCACCAGGGTCTAAATAGAGCCAAGACCTCACAAACATTCACACGTACACATAAACCACTTAGCTATATTCTTTAATCTCCCCTCTTGGAACAAACCCCCATCTTCATCGCCATTCACTCCCATTCGCTAGTCCGTCTTGATGGTTATGGCCCCGGGTCTCTGTGGAGAATGGAAGTGCAATCACAGCCTTTCTGAAGGTTATTACCCAGACCTCACAGGCTTTTCATGGCCCTTTCGGACGCTGGCTGGGAAATGACAATGGTCAGCTCTGCCGAGTCAGAGAAATGGGTGCGCTTCACTTCCACGTGTGGAGAAGCCGGAATGGCAGGGCAATAAAGAACGGAGATGGCTCTCTCCCTCATTTCGGAGCTGTATCGGTGCATCTGCCAGCACATCTTGGGTGGAACACAACAAGCACGGCGGAGGACAATGTGTCAAGCCGGGACTTAAAAAAGTGTGATGGAGTGCCTTCATTAAGGAGCAGAGAAGACTAAATCAGCACAACCTGTGCGATGAACAGGGATGTTCTGCTCGCATAATGGCTGATGACACAACAATTCAAAGTTCATAAGACAGCTCAAATGTGACCCTGGACCACAAAACCAGTCTTAAGTCGCTGGAGTATATTTGTAGCAATAGCCAAAAATACATTGTATGGGTCAAAATTATTGATTTTTCTTTTATGCCAAAAATCATTAGGAAATTAAGTAAAGATCATATTCCATGAAGATTTTTTGTAAAATTCCTACTGTAAACATATCAAAATGTAATTTTTGATTAGTAATATGCATTGTTAAGAACTAAATTTGGACAACTTTAAAGGTGATTTTCTCAGTATTTTGATTTATTTGCACCCTCAGATTCCAGATTGTCAAATAGATGTATCTCGGCCAAATATTCTCATATTCTAACAAACCATACATCAATAGAAAGCTTATTTATTGAGCTTCCCTATGATGTATACATCTCAGTTTTGTAAAATTTAACCTTATGACTGGTTTTGTGGTCCAGGGTCACAAATGGTCTGCTTTTCAAACTCAAATATAAAAGCTATTTTCAAGACTACGCCTTGTTTGCAGAATGTAATAATATATATCTGAAAAATGATTATTTTTATGTTGACAGTATATATTACTATTAGAGTAACAGTAGATTGAACCTGAAGACTAACGTTTTCGTTTTTAAAGTTAATTTTGACAGGCCTAAAATATATACTTTATTTAATTTAAAATATACATACAGTGGAGATTAAAAAAAATAGAGAACAACCTTCAATTTCTTAAATTTCAAGGTCTTAGTCCTATTTGAAGTTATCCTAACAGGAGTAGAAGGGCAGTTTTTAAAGCATATTTCATAATAAATTGTATTCTGAAGTTAAAAAAAAAAAAAGTCAAATGAGATATTTAAAAAAAAAAATACCTGCACGTTATCTGGCACCTGGTGATATTTTCCTTGGTTATATGTCAAACGCTATTTAACTGCAGGCATTCCTCCAATTTTCACTGAGATTGCAAGATCGCAGGCCGCTCTAAGGTGACTGAAACCCTGTGACAGGAGATTGTCCAGATGAAAGCCAAAGGGATGAACATTTCAGATATTGCAAGAGAAGTTGGTTATTCCAAATCTGTGATTTCTTGAAAATTGCAGGTTTACAAAGACACTAATTCATTCAAGTTCCCAAAAAGGCTGGTTGCCCTTGTAAGACAAATGCATAAGAAGACAGAATAATGTGGAGACTCTCAATGGGGCACTGGTTCAACACTGCAACTGGAATTGCTTGCCAGTTCAGTGGTGAACAGGATAAGGATCTGTCTCGGCATTATTAAGAGAAGTCGGGCTGAAAACCCACTCTGCAGTGACCAAGCCTCTCATCAGCAGAAATAATTAAAAGTCTAAGCCTGTATTTGGGTCTGAGCAGAAGCCTTTTGTTCGGTATCAAATTGGGGAAAGACTGAAGCCCAAGTGCGTACAGAAGTGTCATGGTCTGACAGCTGTAACCCTCTAAAATTTTAGTTGTAATCTTCTTTCGTGACTGTTACAGAGTGCCCGGCAGCCCCACTAGAGGGCACTCCAATATGGACTTTTTTATGTTATGTGTTGTCTCAACCTACCATGTATTTCCCTTGTTTCTGTCTCGTGTTCTCATTGGTTCTCCTGCTCCATGTGTTTGTCTCCCATTGGTTGTTTCTGTCATGTGACCCCTAGTGTTTGGTATATAGCCTGTCCCTTCCCCCTCTGTGTTTATGGATCGTTGTTTAGTGTTAGCCTAGCGTTTCCTTGTTTTCTTAGCCTTGTCTTAGTTCCGTTTAGTTTCTTAGTCATAGTCTTAGTTTTCCTGGTTTCATAATTTTGTTTCATTTTTGGACTTTGCTTTATTGCTCACTGGCTTCTCATTCACTATGGGCGCTGTTGAGGAGTCAGTTGAGAAAATTCCAATCACAGCCGACTGTCACAAGCCTCATGTCAGGTCTATCAGCCCTGAGCCACAGCACAAGATGTCTGCTAGCCCTGAGCCACAGCACAAGATGTCTGCTAGCCCTGAGCCACAGCACAAGATGTCTGCCAGTTCAGAGCCCCTTCACAAGATGGCTGCCATCCCAAAGCCCGTTCACAAGATGGCCACCATCTCAAAGCCTGTTCACAAGATGGCCGCCTTTCCTGAGCCTGTTCACAAGATGGCTGCCTTTCCTGAGCCTGTTCACAAGATGGCCGCCCTTCCTGAGCCTGTTCACAAGATGGCTGCCTTTCCTGAGCCTGTTCACAAGATGGCCGTCCTTTCAGTGTCTACTCACAAGATGGCCGCCACGCCAGAGCCTGTCGCAAAGATGGCCGCCACGCCGGACCCACGTCAAGCCATAATCCTGATGCCAGCGCCTGCTAATGCTATGTCAGCCAAGCCAGCATCTGCTAACTCCACGTCAGCCAAGCCAGCATCTGCTAAAGCCACGTCAGCCAAGCCAGCGACTACTAACGTCACGTCTGCCAAGCCAGCGCTCGCTAGCATCACATCAGCCAAGCCACAGCCTGTTCATGTCATGTCTGCTGCTCCTGTACAGTCAAGTCACGTCACAGCTACTGTTCCTGTCAAGTCAAGTCACGTCACAGCTACTGTTCCTGCAAAGTCAAGTCATGTCACAGCTGCTGTTCCTGCAAGGTCAAGTACATCACGGCTGCTGTTCCTGTAAAGTCAAGTCATATCACAGCTGCCGTTCCTGTAAAGTCAAGTTACGTTACAGCTGATGTTCCTGCAAGGTCAAGTTACGTCACAGCAGCTGTTCCTTCAGAGTCAAGTCAAGACACAGCAGCACTTCTTGAATCAAGTCAAGACACAGCTTCACTTCCTGAGTCCAGTCAAGACACAGTCTCAATTTCTAAATCAAGTCAAGACATCGCTACACCTCCTGAATCACATCAAGCCACTTCACTTTCTGAGTCAAGCCAAGCAGCACTTTCTGAGTCAAGCCAAGCAGCACTTCCTGAGTCAAGCCAAGCAGCACTTCCTGAGTCAAGCCAAGCAGCACTTCCTGAGTCAAGCCAAGCAGCACTTCCTGAGTCAAGCCAAGCAGCACTTCCTGAGCCAAGCCAAGCAGCACTTCCTGAGCCAAGTCAAGCAGCACTTCCTGAGCCAAGTCAAGCAGCACCTCCTAAGCCAAGTCCAGCCACAACCGTTCCAGCCAAGCCCAGTCACAGCTGTTCCGCTAAAGCCAAGTCAGATCACAGCTGTTCCGCTAGAGCCAAGTCAAGTCACAGCTGTTCCGCTAAAGCCAAGTCAAGTCACAGCTTCCCCAGCCACACCAAGTCAAGTCACAGCTGTTCCTGCCATACCAAATAGAGTCACAGCTGTTCCACTAAAACAAAGTCAAGTCACGGTCATTCCTTCAAGCTCAAGCAAGGTCACACATTCGCCTGAGCGTCCAGAGCCAAGTCACGTCTCGCCTGAGCGTCCTGAGCCACGTCACGCCTCGTCTGATCTGCCAGAGCCTCGGCATGTCTTGAATGCCAACATAATGGACCCTCCTTTGATGTCAGTGCAGGCTGCAGGCAAACCGGTAGAACCTACACTCCCAAGCCTTACACCCCCAGACCTGGTGTGCATCCCTTTCGCCACCGCATTGCCTATGATGGCCATCGCTATTTTTAGTCTGTGGGCTGCACACTGTACTCCAGAGGCCTCATCCACGAGTCTGCTGCGCCTATGCCTCTCTTCGAGGCGGCGTTCATGGCGGAATTCCTTGCTCTGCCTGCACCGCCAAGGCTTCCTGCTCTGCCTGCACCGCCTAGGCTCCCTATCGTCCCTGTCACGGCTACGGAGGCCGTTCCTGAAGTCCCTGTCACGGCTACGGAGGCCGTTCCTGAAGTTCCTGTCTACCTTGTCACGGCTATGGAGGCCGTTCCTGAAGTTCCTGTCTGCCCTGCCACGGCTATGGAGGCCGTTCCTGAAGTTCCTGTCTGCCTTGTCACGGCTATGGAGGCCGTTCCTGAAGTTCCTGTCTGCCCTGCCACGGCTATGGAGGCCGTTCCTGAAGTTCCTGTCTGCCTTGTCACGGCTATGGAGGCCGTTCCTGAAGTTCCTGTCTGCCTTGTTATGGCCATGGAGGCCGTATGTGAACCGTTTATGCCTCCCTGGTAGGCTCCTGCTCCATCTGCTCCGCCCTGGTGGGCTCCTGCTCCGCTCTGGTGGGCTCCTGCTCCCTCTGCTCCACCCTAGCGGGCTCCTGCTCCCTATGCTCCACCCTGGCGGGTTTCTGCTCCACTGTGGAGGATTTCGGTCTGGCTCTGGTGGTCGTCTGCTCCGCCGTGGGTACCCTCGCTCCCACATGTCCCGCTGTGGGGGGCCTCAGCTCCCCCTGATCTGCCGGTCCTGCCTCAGCCCCTAGGTCCTCCACATTGACCTGGCCCTCCTTCGTTCCCCTGCTCCACCTCTGCTATGTTACGGAGTACCCGGCAGCCCCACTAGAGGGCACTCCAATATGGACTTTTTTATGTTATGTGTTGTCTCAACATACCATGTATTTCCCTTTTTTCTGTCTCATGTTCTCATTGGTTCTCCTGCTCCATGTGTCTGTCTCCCATTGGTTGTTTAGTGTTAGCCTAGCGTTTCCATTGTTCTTTGTTCTAGTTTCCTTGTTTTCTTAGCCTTGTCTTAGTTCTGTTTAGTTTCTTAGTCATAGTCTTAGTTTTCCTGATTTCATAGTTTTGTTTCATTTATCACTTTGGACTGCTCATTTAGATTTTGACCCTCGCCTGTATTATTGGATAATTCTCTCGGATTACCCTTGTTGTTCCTGTTTGCCGGTATTTGACCCTGCTTGTTTGACCACGTCCATCAATAAAGCTAGCGTTTGAATCCACCTCTCACCGCCCTCTGTAACAGTGCCACAGTGGTTAATTGTTCTCTAATTTTGATAACTTCCACAAAATAATTTTTTTTTTTTTTTTTAATGCTTTGGATATTTTGTTAAACATGTTAGAACCTTGGTAACTATTATTCCTTCAAATTTTGAGCAACATTTCAGAAAAAAAACAAGTATTTATAGTTTGTTCTTTAATTTCGATCTCCAAACTATATTTATAAAACTGGAGGAAATTAAGTCTTTTATGCTCAAGGCTGTGTTCAGTTGGTCAAAAATAAATTTAAAATAGTAATGCTGTGAAATATAATTACAATATAAACAGTTGTGCTAATTAATATTTTCTGGAAATTCAGTTTTTTTTTCTTTCAGGATTCTTTGATCAATGGAAAGTTCTAAAGAACAGCATTTAAAACAATATATATTCTTATAACTCTTTTGTAAAGTTATAAAGAAGTTCACTCTCACTTTTAATCAGTTTAATGAATCCTTGTACTTTATCATTTTAATATACACTACCAGTCAAACTTTTTTGAACAGTAAGATTTTTAATGTTTTTTAAGAATTATCTTCTGCTCACCAAGCCTGCATTTATTTGATCCAAAGTACAGCAAAAACAGTAACAATTTGAATTATTTTTACTATTTAAAATAACTGCTTTCTATTTGAATATATTTTAAAATGTAATTTATTACTGTGATTTCAAAGCTGAATATTTAGCACCATTACTCCAGACACATGATCCTTTAGAAATCATTGTAATATTTTGATTTGCTGCTGAACACATGTATAATTATTTTGTTGAAAACAGCTCAGTATAATTCTTTTATGAATAGAAAGTTCAGAAGAACAGCATTTTTTCTGAAATAGAATCTTTTGTAACATTAAACATAAAAGTCTTTTTCATCAATTTAAAGCATCCTTGCTAAATATAAAAAAAAAAATCGGACTCCATTTTTGTTTTGATCTGAATAAATTACATTTTAAAATATATTCAAATAGAAAAGTTATTTGAAATAGTAAATATTTCACAATATTACTGCTTTTGCTGTATTTTGGATCTAATAAATGCAAGCTCGGTGAGCAAAAGACAATTCTTTAAATAAACAGGTAAAGATCTTACCATTCAAAACCTTTTGACTTGTAGTGTAAACATACAGCATCTATTTTCCAAGGTCCTTTTTGCAGTACCTGTTTTGAAACCCCCTGGTCTAAAACTCCATAATCATGCTCATTCTACCATTTTTTAAAGAAGCAGAAACTGTTTGCTACCCACAGAGCAGACCATGGAAAATGGTCCTTCAGTGGGCCAGACATAATGTAGCTGATCTAAATGTTTTTTGCCCAGCATTTCGCCCCATTGTACCAGTGATGGAAATGAATGATAATAGCAGCAGCAGCAGCAGAGAGAGGCCTTGGACTGCTACCCTTGGCTCAGAGCAGCCAGGCAATAACTCAGCCTAAATTTACATACCCTAAAATTCTCACCAGGCACTTAGAACCACAGCCAAGCAGCTCCCAGTTTCACAGCCTCCACCAAACATCAATTATTACATTTTTGTTTGGATCAAGTTTTCAAAGGCCATCCAGATGAGAGGAAACAGCAAAGGGAGGGAGGGGTCTGATTCAGTCCAACCCAACTACCCATTACTTTTATCAGCCACTCTAAGAAAAGCACAGACGATCAACGCTTCACATCCAGCCGAAGTCGGGGGAGAAAATCAATATTTGACGTGCCGCTTTGAAAGGAGGGGGGTAAAAGTTGAAATTATCCTCCCACCAACCAGTGTTTGTTTGTGAGCTCGATGCATAAACACAAGAGACCACGAGCGAGCGAGGGGGAGCCCCTGCCGCGCTTCTGACATCTGCAAACTTAGAAGTGAGAATCTGTGCTGAATTATAAATAAAGGCTGCAGGCAGTAAACATGGGATTATGAGGTAAAATATACGGAAGAGAAATTACACCCGAGATATTGGAAAGCAAACCAAAGTGCAACCGGAGCTCTCGATGCATGCCTCACTAGATAATTAACATTTCTAAATGACTTCTTCCATTGACAGCTGGATGCTTTTGTTATTACGCAGACGAGAATTCGGTGCCCCCACAGACTTGTAATCATCCTGTGGAGATGTCTGAACTGAGAAATCTAGCTTTGATTAATATATATGACCAAGATCATTGCCGGGTATTGATTTGTGTTCCCTTATCCAATTAATGCCTTCACGAGCAGCTCAGAAGGGGAAAATTTAGCTTCGACACATGAGAAAGCAATAACGCGAGAGCGCGAGAGACCGAGAAAGAGCGAGAGAGAGCTGACAGGGGCCATAATGGAGCAGCTGCCTACCCATAAATTCACCTTTGAACACCACATCTGACTTAGAGCCTATTTGCTAGAAAGATTCATTTTATCAAACACAATAATGGAAATGAATTCACCTCTATTATTGTGCTTGTCATATCAGTGCCTGTGAAACATGTAATCGCCTGGTTCCACCAGTCACTCTCCTGGAGAAAATACTGTTACCTTTAAACTCAATTCGGTTGTTATAGTTAGAACTTGTTGGCCTGCCTAGGTTTATTTAGATAAACTAAGATGCGTCTCAAGCTTGACAGGTTGCTGTGATGTGCAGGTATTTTAAAGGAACACTCCAAATTTTTTTGGGAAATGGGCTCATTCTCCAACTCCCCCCAAATTAATAAATTGAGTTTTACCATTTTGAAATCCATTCAGCCATTCTCCTGTTCTGGTGATATCACTTTTAGCATAGCTTAGCATAGATCATTGAATCCTATTAGACCAATAACATCGCATTCAAAAATGACCAACGAGTTTCAATATTTGTCCTATTTAAATCTTGACTCTTCTGTAGTTATATCGTGTACTAATACTGGTGGAAAATGTAAAGCTGCAATTTTCTAGGCCAATAAGATTAGGAACTACACTCCCATTCCGGCGTAATAGTCAAGGAAGTTTGCTGCGGTAATATGGCCGAAGCAGGCGGGGTAATATCACGCAGCGCCTGAAATTAGTTCCCAGGTAGGTTAGCATTTGCACATGTGCTGCGTGATATTACTGTGCCTGCTTCGGCCATGTTACGGCAGCAAACTTCCTTGACTATTACGCTGGAATGGAAGTGTAGTTCCTAATCTTATCGGCATAGAAAATTGATGCTTTACATTTCCCGCCGGTATTAGTACACGATATAACTACGGAAGAGTCAAGTTTTAAATAGGACAAATATCGAAACTCATTGGTCATTTTTGAACACGATCCTATTGGTCAATAGGATTCAATGATCTATGCTAAGCTATGCTAAAAGTGATATCGCCAGAACAGGAGAACGGCTGAATGGATTTCAAAACGGTAAAACTCAACTTATTAACTGGGTGGGAGTTGGAGAATGAGCCTATTTCCAAAAAAAGTGGAGTGTTCCTTTAAGCTTAAAAAAAAAAAAAAAAAAAAAAAACTGGTACCACGCTCACACTGCACTTCTTCTAAAAGACAAGGTCTGCACATAAAATGCATATAAATGTCATTTTAAGAAATGAAAGAGAATCCAAAACAGTATTATGCCTAACATCACTAAAACTTTCCTTTAATTTATGTTCCGCTAAAGAAGTCCTTAAAAACAAGGTTATCTCGGCTGGTCGCCAGTTTTCTTTATTTGTAAAAATCTAAATAATATTTTTCATAGTCCCTTAAAAACCTAAGAGGACAACCTCTTCAATGAGTGTCAAACGTTGTTTCAGCTCTGATTCAAGATGAGACTCCTGTTTAAACAGCCTTGAAATTATGTATTTGTGGCTCTGTTTTCACAGTTAATCTGCTATGTGCTGTGAATGGGGCCTTGTCCTTGTGCAGCAACACACTAGAGACCTCTCATACACAGACTGAATTGAATCAAAAGAGAGATAAATAATTTTCTTGATGTTTGAAGGTTTTCTGATTTGCATGTCTTAAATCAATTTAGAGATAAGGAAAAAGTTTGAAACACGTTTGATAGCACTTTGCATGAATATTGTACAAAAGGCCTAAAACTCTTTAAAAAATACATTTGTAATTTTTTAAACAAGCTGTTTAACATTCAAATTATGTTTAAGTAGTTCAAACTATTTATTTTTTTTAAATAAAAAGCTATTACAGAATTCCAGTTGCTCAGTGGGTATAGAATGATGCTTATATCATCAGTTATATTACATTTAAATAACAGTTTGCATACAAAATGCAGGACATAGCTAAACATTACATTTTGGTTATTAAAATAAAAAATTATATTCAATAGAATATCAAAATTAAGATGAGATTTTAATTGCTGGATACAGCAAAGAAGGTCAAGATCATTGATGGGGCACATGTCAAAATCGCCATATTAGGGTTTTTAAAAAAGTAGGATTTGTGCCTCTAATGAGACACCAGTGTGCCAGTTTTACTAATTTTATTTATTTATCAAGCAGCAATTAGGAGTGCTTTTTTAAACAGGTTCTCTATAATTATATGGAATATTTATTTTTTTAGCTGTCTATGGAAAGTAGTAATAAACAAGCTGAATGGCTTTCATATGCTATATCAGAAAAGTGAACTAAAGTTTGCAGATTATATGAGGCTGGGGCACACAAACATACACGCAAAGGTCTACATCTTCTCCAGTTCTCAAAACAAAGTGGACAGACCGAAAAAAAAAATCAGAATTAGGCTGCTTCCTGTGTCACAGTGCCATCTTGTGGTTCCCTCGCAAAACTTTGAGACGATTTCTCATGTAGCCTATACTTACATGAATGCTTAATAAATCCTTCGATTTGTTTGAGTATTTCACAAAGCGTTTTGGTGCTAAAACTAGCTCCTAAATCTGTGAAACGTTAGGCGAAGTAAAGAGGACTCCTAAGTCACTAAGACTAAATCACAAACTATCCTCCCTGTTGAAAAAACAATACAAACCATCACAGAATTTGTAATGGTTTCGATTACAAATACAATTATAAACCAACAACTTTTAACCATTTAAACCATTAAAAATGATTTCCTGTAATGGGACATGCTTTTTTTTCAGCAGGGCTAAAATAGCTGTCGCCAGCAATCTGCCTCGGAACGTAAACTTTTTAGAAACACAGCATTTATTTGCACGCATATGTTTTCCTACACATCTTTTTTTGGTTTTGGAGGTTATCCCAACTCCAATTTTTTTCTTTGATTATATACTTGTTTTCTTTACATAAGATGGGCAAGAAGCTGTTATTGTGTCCAGTTTGATTTTCTTTTATGTTCGCATGTCTTACTATTAACCATGATTATTCTACTCTGTAATTAAAAGGCTGTTTATATGAATATCAGCTAATTGTTTATGAGAAGCTGATAAATAATTGAACATACTTGTTTAATTAGTGACACTTAGCCTGCAATTTAAAATCTTTATTTGAATGTGGCAACATTTTTATTTTTAAACCTTTATTTCAATATGGCAACATAATATCATGCTCTACAGTATTTATATGAATAAATCTCTGACAGAGACTCCTCCCCTATCAGCCAAACACTGTGTGCATAGTTAAAGGAGTAGTTCACTTTCAGAACAAAAATTTACAGATAATGTACTCACCTCCCTCGTCATCCAAGATGTTCATGTCTTTCTTTCTTCAGTCATAAAGAAATGGTGTTTTTTTTTTGAGGAAAACATTTCACAATTTCTCTGCATATAATGGACTTCTATGGTGCCCCCAAGTATGAACTTCCAAAATGCAGTTTAAATGCAGCTTCAAAGGATTCTAAACGATCCATGCTTAGGAGGAAGTGTCTTATCTAGCGAAACGATCTGTTATTTTCTAAAAACATTTACAATTTATATACTTTTTAATATCTACACAGAGTACACACATAGACAAGACAAGCATTTGAGGTTAAAAAGTATATAAATTGTAAATTAAAAAAAAAATTATAATAATAACTGATCGTTTTGCTAGATAAGACCCTTCTTTCCTCTGCTGTGATCGTTTAGAGCCCTTTGAAGTTGCATTTAAACTGCATTTTGGAAGTTCGAACTCAGGGGCACCATAAAAGTCCACTATATGGAGAGAAATCCTGAAATGTTTTCCTCACAAAACAATTTCCTTAAGATTGAAGAAAGAAAGACAGGGGGTGAGTACATTATCTGTACATTTTTGTTCTGAAAATGAACTACTCCTTTAATAAGCATGCTGACATCATCCATAGCAATGAGGTCCTTACTTTTAGCTTACGACTTCTCTCTATTCCTTAGTAAAAGTTTTTCTCAGCAGCTTTGTGAATAGGTTTTAAGAGAAAACTCTTAGCTAAATACTGCTATTTAGGAGAATTCTTAGTGGTAATATAAAATGTTTTGTAAATACGAGCCCAGGTTTATTCCAAAGTATAAAGGCCCGCATATTCTTAATTTCTCTGAAGCACGCCAAAAAGCAAGTTACAGGTATAGTATGTACACTGTAAAAAGTTTTTCACCAGGTTCAACTTAAAAACTTAAGTTTAGCAGCTGCCTTAAGTTTTTAAGTTAAATCAACTTAAGTCTTTTAAACTCACAAGTTATATCAACTCATTTTATTGTAATAAAATGTTTTATTGTAAAAAAAATTTATTGTAAAAAAATATTCAATTATTGCCATGTTTTGGCCTGTACTAATCGGTCGGACCGGGAAAAATATTTGGAGTACTATAGACTGACAAAAGTTAACAAATCAAGGAGAAGAGTGCAAAAAGCTGTCTGAGGAACAAAAGGTGTTTGTGGCTGGCCAAACTAAACCAGGATTTCCAGGGCAAGAATCTTGACAACATTCATGTTTGTTCTTATTCTTTTTTAGTCTAAAATTTTAGTCTAATATCTTAATTAATACTGCTTGCATGTATCTTTACCACCTAATAACTTTAGCTTGTCAAAATATTGTGTCCATTCCTGCTTACTTAGTCCTTCTCTGTTTGATTTAGCAGCTTCCTCACATTTTTTCTGTGGTTTAGACAGCATAAATTAGCATAACAACATATTCAATAGTACATTAACCATGCAATCTATGCTGTTGTTTATATCTGAGTATTGCCAGTATGTCCGTGCTTCCGGGAAACTGAGCAAATCGTGATGTAAGTGTAAATCCTCTATACAAGGTTCAAAAAAACAATAATAATATGGCAGCTATACTTGCACAGCTAAAAAAAAATATTATTAACGGTCAAGAAGTAAAGGAGGTTCTTTCTAAAATTTAGTATATATTATGAAAGCATGTTTGCAACTGAAATACTAAAAGAGGTTTATAAATAAAGCAACTCAATTTCAAATTATTTCTGATGTTCCACCACTAGATGGCAAACTTTCCATTATTATTACACAGAATGAGACCCAGAAAGAACAAGCGATAATAGTTCATCAAGATGACATTAGGTGTCAACTATATATCAATATATGCTATAAATAACTAATAATTATAATATATAAATGCATTTTGGTATAAGAAATGTATATACAAATAACTAATATAATGAGTAATTTTGAGATAATTACATATAGACAGTTTCTGCCTAATAAAATAAAAACTGCTTCAAGCTCTGTTACATTCTCCACTGTGCTTTCTCAGTTTTGGCATTTTTAGCTATTACTAGCAACACTTTCGTCTGGCAGTGGATGTTTTGTTGCCAACAGTGCAGTGGTGCCAAGCACAACACATGGGAGGTAATCACAACAAAGCAAATGTTTGAAACAGGGCTTTGATTCGAATCAAGACTGCTTATTAAAAGCCATTTTTGGGTGGATTCATATTTGTAACTGTTAAATGTGGCACATATGAAACATTAATCAATGATTCATGGGCTGGCAGGAAAATGAGCATCTCTGTTGCTGTTTCACATGGGCTGAGACAACTGGCTCTGTTATACTGGGAAGCTCAAACATCCATCTGTCCTATTTTCTGCATATGAATGCCAGAGACACAGTTCTCTTGAGATTGCAGACAGGAAAAGCCCATTCCACACACCTGCCATCACATCCTGGTGGTAGAAAACATCAGAGGCAGCCGCTGTGAAAAACCAATCCGTGCTCACCCACTCCAAAAAACCTAAAATGAGTAAATAAAACAAGCTTAAAATTAAAATTAGTAGAACTTAAGCATGCACATACCAATAAAACTGGTAAGCACACATTTAATATAGTTAATGAATCATTTAAGAGTTTAGGGACGTATATTCTTGTCACAGACAGCTTGGAACTATCACAAAAGACATAAGGGACATTAAAGCACACGTTCATTCAGCCTGGCCTATTTTCCTGTGAAGGGACTTTACATGACTGTGAGTCACATCACGGTTCAATTCCTTCATTTCTGTGACACAGTGGCCGCTGTGTAACATGCCCCTCACTTCCACATCCTCATTTGTTATAACAGATGTCTCTGTTTATATCTTTTATCTGGGCAGAAGATCGGGCAAAAGTCAAAAACCAGCTATGCCGCTGTGTGTTTTCTGTTGTGAGGCACTTAATGAGACAACAACAAAGCACCTGTGTAACAAGTGTTTCCTGTCTGATTAAAATAGATGTTTTACATGCTCCTCTAGAAATGTTCTCATTTAGAAAACAAGAAGTGGGGTTGGTTTTGGCATACCTTATGAATTACCGCTGAAATATTTCCTCTGAAGAAACAATACAGCCCAAGTGCTTGGTTTTCAAGGCTGGCTGAATCGAGACAGTTCGATTTGATCATTACAGAAAAGCCTAATGTACAATACTCACATTAAGCAGCCCACGGCCCTAGAATATTGATTTCCTTCTCTGCAGAAAGCAACTTTAAAATTATTACAATTCATCATATGCTTTTTACATCACCACAGTCATCTAGAATCTCTTCCTAATAATTTGCTCTATTTTTTTCCACGCTATAAACAATTTTCTCTTCGCTTCCACCAGCAGTAGAATGAGATTGGCTTTAACATATGAAGATAAAACACAAACACATGCTTTAGGCATTCACACAAATGCAATAAATAACTTGCAATACATATTTTATTCAGTAACTATTATTACTGGAAACTCGCATTTGTGAGTCAATTTCCCATGAACATCCAATCATTTTTATAGTTCAAATGGCAGGAGCCTTCAGGAAGGGCTTGGATTGGTGGAGTCACATAATTCTCACAGATGCTCATTAGATCTACTTCCTTTCCTCTGCAATGATGTAGCCTTTAGGAGGTTAGTGGTTACAGTTTGCTGGTTATTAGACATTTGGTAGCCCATATCTTTAACAGGCCAATGAGAACCGAAAAATATTGGTTTGAGATTTGAGGAAGAAAGAGAAAGACTAGCTAGCCAGTTGTAGACATACTATTTGCCTCTAGAGGGCTCAGATGTACCTCTGGCTGAGCTGCTTTAAAACTGTTCATACCAGAACTAGCCATTTAACTACATAGTATTTTGTACCACCAGCATCCATTTTACCATTGTTTATCTACAATAACCATTACTTTTTTTTATCCTATTGTTGTGTAATTGTTCTGGTGCATTCTCACAGGATCAACAAGGTGCGTGGAAAAAAAGAACAATTATTTTTTGACAGTATCAGCAACGCTTGACGTCAAGGGGTCAGAACAACCAAAAGATGGAGTTTAAATGTTATTTATATATTACATAACTATAACTATTTATACATATATACCTATATTTTAAAACTATATGTGTGTTTAATGATAATTACCTATATTATGAGTGTGTGTGTAGTAAGATTTTTTTATGATTTAATAAGACATCTCTTCTGCTCACCAAGTCTGCATTTATTTGATCCAAAGTACGGCAAAAACTAAAATTTGGAAATATTTTTACTATTTAAAATAACTGTTTTCTGTTTGAATATATTTTAAATATTTAAATATATATTTAAATTTATTCCTGTGATTTCAAAGCTGAATTTTTTTGCATCATTACTCCAGTCACATGATCCTTCAGAAACCATTCTAATAGTAAAAAATATTTGTTATTATTATAAAATTATATTTTTTTCAGGTTTCTTTGATAAATAGTGCATTTATCTGAAATATAAATCTTTTGTAACATTATAAATGTCTTTATCATCACTTTCAATCAATTTAAAGCATCCTTGCTAAATAAAAGTATTAATTTCTATAATTTCTTTCCAAAAAAAAAAAAAAGACTCCAAGCTTTTAAATAAAATAGTGTATAATGTTACAAAATCTTTTTTTATTTATGAACTTTGTGATTGGTGGATGATATATTATCGAATGTTTATATATATTTATATATATGTATATATATGTATATATATTATATATATATATATATATATACATACATACACATTTTTCATACTGTATAATATAAAATTGTGATAACTGAATTTAATCACCATTAAGTCACATTTTATTCAAAAAAGAATAATAGAGAGAGAGAGAGAGAGAGAGAGAGAGAGAGAGAGAGAGAGAGAGAGAGAGAGAGAGTAAGAGATACAGATATTTAGATGTTTATAGAATAGTATTTCAATATCTATAATAATTGGCCGACAACCCGGGGAAAAAATTTAGAATGTTTAAAATCTCTCTCTTTTTTTTTTTTTACATTATTTAATCGTATCTACCTTGAATTATCAGCTTTACGCTATTGGCCGCACTTTTAATACTGGTACATTGCTTATAAGAATTTTAGAATAAACAGAAAGAAAGAAAGAAATGATGTCTTACCCTCTCTGGTTGTCTCTGTCCCATAAATAGTCTGGCAGGCATATAGTGCAGAAGCAGTAGTGCTCATGGGGGTATCTTTGAATGTTTCTCCGCTCTGTGTATTCTTATCTGGAAGGCCTGCCTCTCGGTTGCCAGTGTTTGCATCCCATGTGCCTCCCTGGCCTGGTAAAGGTTACACAACAAACAACACTTGCTTTTTCTGAATTTAAATGGGCAAAATGAGCTGGAGACTTTCCAAAGTCACATTTGGAGATTCACAACTGGCTTATTTCCTCTACACATCCCACTGCAGATTATTCATTCACAATGCATTTCCATAAACATCTGATGAGTTGAAAACACTATGTGAAACGTGAAAAGGCCACAGTGAAGCAGCCCACCATGAAAAAAAATGACAGTTGAAGGACTCTGGCAAACACAAAGGTTGCTTTCATTAAAAGTACCATTGAGAGACATATAGAAGGCAGTGGGTCACATGCACTTCCTTGACAGCATGACAATATCTGTTTTCGGTTTAGCTAAAACCCTGCAGAGATATCAGAAATGCCTAGAAACACAATTGTAAGTTAACCAAGTACATTGTTACAGAGCAAAACAGTGCTGTCAAAACTCAGGTGATAAATGATTTTCCTTTCTTCGGTTCTCTCTCAGTGTTGTTTGTGGTAGTGCAGAGATCAATATCTTGTCGTCTTTTTTCTTTTTCTCTCCATTTGATGCCTCTGTGTACTCTTTAAAGGCCAACATGGGACCACTGATCTTGTGCCCTGAGGTTCCTCCCCAATTATGAAGGCGCTTTAATGAGAATAGTTTTTTTATCTCTAGGGGCTGGTCATGGGAAAGAGCTGAGCTGAAGCTTTTGGTCAAGGGGTTTTTGCTGGCATGTCTCTGATGTATTCCAAGGGGAGTGTCGACTTCGCTGTTTTGCACATTTTATGCATTTTAACCTCGAGAATGACATTGGAACAGGCGCACGGCAAGTACACAGGTAATTACATACACTTTCATAATGCCTATTTACACCAAGATTAAATACTCATAGTGAATGCTAAATCCCAGTAAAGATTGTAGTAAATAAATGTAATGTAAGCTCTAAGATTTTTGGATTGAAGGTCCACTGAAGTGCTTTGAAACACGCAGCATTAGCCTGTTGACAGTTGATGTAATTTCAACTGAAACAAGAAGACAGGGTGGGCATATCCAGCAGTTCCACCCCCTTTTTAAAATAGCCAATAGCATTTTGTTTATAATCAGATTTTTACAGATTGGGCCAAAGCGGTGGTTTCACGAATTGTTCCATATTCCTTATATAGTGCTCTACTGCCATTCACCATAGAGAAAATACAAATTCTGTGAACAAGTGACCGATTTCAGCCGCAGCTTCAGCATCTATTTATAGTGTAGAAAGCAGGACGCTTCGGATTCTAGAGAGCATTTGATTGGACAGAAAGTTTGATGAGAAACTGAAGTGCAGTGTGATGTCAACAAAATCGTCAATCCATATTTAGCAGAAGTTAGAGACTGTACATTTGGAATGCTTATATCTTCTAAATGCGAATTTTGTCATTGTTTTGAAGCACATTAGCTTACAGATAACCTTAAGGCTAACATAGTCATACTAAAAGCCAAAAAAACTTCAATTTTCATTTCATGAGGACTTTAAAATATCCAAAACCACTAGAACGGTGAAATATATATAGCTTTATTTTTGTGTACTTTATCCCAAATTTTTAGAATAATGTTTAAAGGCACAATATGTAATTTTCGCCGCTAGAAAGTGCATAATCAAAACAAACAATGAAACAAAGACGTAGTTTGATGACGCCATGATTGAGTGTGGAATCATGAGAGTTGTCATCTTCATCCACACAGCCGATGCAATCTGACGGGACTAGGCAAGAAATCATGTTCATGGATGAGCTAATATACTATATATAGTTTTATTAATGTCACTGTAGTATTAGGCAGAGTCAATCACTTTCCCTCCTTCCAGTTATGCGTATGTGGGGTAAAACATCACTGTTTTACTATACTAGATACATTTGAGTGTGTTGAAAGTTCTGTTATAATGCTACTCTGTGCATTCATCACCTGTCTAATACAACGCATAACAAAATAAAGCATCTTTAGTGTTTTCATCTTTTCTACAAAATAAAACCGGAAATTGAAGGTGTTTGACGTCATTTTTCGATGGAATGACACGATCCGTTACACTCTTTAAATTCTTATTTTTCTGGATTTAAACATTCTTTGAAACATCTGGGAGTAATGTAAGTACACAAGTCAACAAAATATATAACACTATTCTAGTGTTTTTTTTTGAATATTTTAATAAAAAATTACAAATTGTGCCTTTAAATCATGAGAAATAGCCATTTTAACTAGTGGCCAGTCCCTTGTCTTTGTGTCGCCTGCCAATGACGTCATACACCCTCAATTTCCAGTTTTATTTTGTAGAAAATACAAGAACATCAGAGATGGTTTATAATGTTATGCATTTTATTAGACAGGTGATGAACGCACAGAGTAGCATTATAACCAGTGTTGTGCAAGTTACTTCCAAAATGTAATACATTATATATTACTAGTTACTGTCTTTTAAAAGTAATTAGTTACATTACAATATTACTGTCTCTAAATTGTAATACGTTACACTAATTTTAAGTTACTTTTGAGTTACTTTCATCAAAATATCCACAGATTATAAAATGCCAAAATATAAGTTTATAGCTGCTCATTATACAGTAAGTTTAGGATAGCTAGCATAAAATTATAAAAACATATTTAGGTAGGCCTACCGGTATGTCTATTAATGTTACGTTGTAGTTTAGGTTAAACACGGATAAGCACAAACCGCGTTAATACATTCATAAATAACACCGGTAAATAAAGCGAAGTGTTATAATGTACAATTATTAAACACAATATATAGCCTATAGGCTATTTTAAATGGTTTTCAGAACAAAACAAGAATGAAGAATATAAGTTGCTAAACAAGCCAAAACGAATGAGGGTAAAAGCGAAACTAAAAGCAAACGGCATTGTACTGACGCAGCCTACCTCTCTCATTCAGCATCAATCCAATTAAATGTGTCCATATTCGTGATGTATTTGAATGCCAAACTATTATGTAAACCAGGATTTGTACTTAACGTGCTTATAAAACATCCTCCTCACATGAGCAAATATGTGTTTGGCCCGAGCTCAGGCTGAACGGCACGGATTGTACTACGCAGCACGCACTATTTAATTTTACCAGTGTTTCTATATTTGATTGACTGTATTTTATTCTTAGAATTAACAGACTGCAACTTTTGCAATGCTGTGTGTGCGTGAGGCGCCGGCGCAAACGAATAGCGGAACAACTCCGTAATTTTTGGCCATACAGATCATTTAAAACTGCAGTGTGTTTACTTTTATTTCTGTCATCTCGGTTTCCTTTCCGTGAACTTTCGTAGAGCGCCGCTCCACACAAAAATGAACCAAACTCAGCATATGTCACTCAGTCTTTTCCTTTCGTTTTGAAAATACGGGACCACAAAACCAGTCATAAGGTTAAATTTTACAAAACTGAGATGTAGACATCATATGAAAGCTCGATAAATAAGCTTTCTATTAATGTATGGTTTATTAGGATAGGACAATATTTGGCCGAGATACATGTATTTTAAAATCAGGAATCTGAGGGTGCAAAAAAATCAAAATACTGAGAAAATCAACTTTAAAGTTGTCCAAATTAGGTTCTTAACAATGCATATTACTAATCAAAAATGACATTTTGATATATTTACAGTAGGAATTTTACAAAAAATCTTAATGGAACATGATCTTTACTTAATTTCCTAATGATTTTTGGCATAAAAGAAAAATCAAAAATTTTGATCCATGCAATGTATTTTTGGCTATTGCTACAAATATACCCCAGCGACTTAAGACTGGTTTTGTGGTCCAGGGTCACATATTAAAGTTTCCATACACAAAAAATGAATACAGCGACTGACCAATAAGAATCAAGTATTTCAGAGAGCCTTGTGATAAAAGTCATATTCAGGACATTTCAACTAAAGCATTCCTGACAGCACATAAAACAGTTGTTTGTTTACATGTCTGTGTAATTAGGTTTGCGTATACTGTGTACGTTCCAGGTAAAAGGTTAATGAACAGCAACACTGCATTCGCATGACAGTTTGACAGTGTGCGCATGTAAACGTCTTCTTTCTTAAAGTTCCTTCAGAGTTCTCAAATGGTTTAAGTTTGTGTTAACAGGAGATGAGATAGAGAAACACATCCCCTACAGACTAGAAACCCTGAGGCCTTTGTGTGTTTGTGTAACAGCAGGGATAAATCCTTCATATTCCTCAGTACAAAAACAAGTCAAACTCAGGAAGTCTGCCCTGCAGGCCTTGTCATAAGGAGCATCAGAAAAAAACACTGAGAAAGAAAGAGATTTTTTTTTAATTCTTTTTTTACTTGTAGGTACCTTGAAATTTTCACATGGCGGACTAGCTTGTACACTAGTAAAGATACATATAAATGAAATATGGTCATGGAGAATCATAAGCTCAAACAACAATTTAATTTAACTCTCCTTTTTATATGATTCTCTACAATCATAACAACTCTAATCCTCTTATATATGATATAATGCTCATGCATTTATGAAAGCACCACTCAACACCAGCTATTCATGTTAGCGAGGAACATACAAACAACATAGATAACAATAAACTAGCATCAGTACTTGGCCCACTTCCTCTATTGAGGCACGAGGGAGGTGTTTTGCATTATGAAGGCTTATTTACAGTCAGTGCCATCAGAAAGCAATAAATATAGTGAATGAGTCATTTTAGGCGCACAATAGCAGCTCCATTATAATCCACTAACTGCTGTCTGAAAGAACAATTTAGCTTTGATACATACAGTAAATCTCTGCAGGACAAATGTATTCAGGTTGGACATTATGTGTTCACGCTGAAAGCTGCTGGAAAGCAGCTCAGTGTAGGCAATGTGGCTTATTATAGATATCTCTATTGATCTCCTGTGTCAGAATTAGACTAGGAATGGGAAGTGGTTAAAAACTGTTTTAAAGTGTGACAATATAGGAATTTGATCAATTGGGAGACTCTACCATGCAGCGCCAATTATTTAAATTGAAGCTGCCATGCCGATAGCTCTTGGATGTTGTTTGTAGCTTAGAATAATGATGCAGAGTGTCACATTGTTTAAAGGAAGTCAGTGGACATGCAATAGAAAGATAAAAGACATATAAATTGTAGTAAAAAAAACTCTGCAAGGAAAGAAGGGTGTTCAATTGGAAGTAACTAAAAATAATGGTGTTGTTGATTTTTGGAGGTGGTGGGATCATAAAAATCTGTATCTGAGGCAACATTTAACATGATTCCCATTCTCAAAATGTGTTAAAACACTAATATAGCACTATACAGGTGCTGGTCATATAATTAGAATATCTTCAAAAAGTTGATTTATTTCACTAATTCCATTCAAGAAGTGAAACTTGTATAATGTACACATTCATTCCACACATACTGATATATTTCAAGTGTTTAATTCTTTTCAATTTGATGATTATAACTGACAACTAATGGAAACCCCAATTTAGTATCTCAGAAAATTTGAATATTGTGAAAAGGTTCAGTATTGAAGACACCTGGTGCCACACTCTAATCAGCTAATTAACTTAAAACACCTGCAAAGGCCTTTAAATGGTCTCTCAGTCTAATTCTGTAGGCTACACAATCATGGGGAAGACTGCTGATTTGACAGTTGTCTAAAAGACAACCACTGACACCTTGCACAAGGAGGGCAAGACACAAAAGGTAATTGCAAAAGAGGCTGGCTGTTCACAGAGCTCTGTGTCCAAGCACATTAATAGAGAGGT
The DNA here is from genome assembly GCF_049309525.1 of Garra rufa. Classification (NCBI taxonomy): domain Eukaryota; kingdom Metazoa; phylum Chordata; class Actinopteri; order Cypriniformes; family Cyprinidae; genus Garra; species Garra rufa. Next base: position 27,646,917 of record NC_133376.1, read on the forward strand.
GAAGGGAAGGAAAAGATGTGGTAAAAAAAAAAGTGTACAAGCAATAGGGATAACCACACCCTGGAGAGAATTGTGAAACAAAACCTATTCAAAAATGTGGGGGAGATTCACAAAGAGTAGACTGCAGCTGAAATCAGTGCTTCAAGATCCACTTCGCACAGACGTATACAAGACATGGGTTTCAGCTGTCGCATTCCTTGTGTCAAGCCACTCTTGAACAACAGACAGCGTCAGAAGCGTCTTACCAGGGCTAAAGACAAAAAGGACTGGACTGCTGCTGAGTGGTCTAAAGTTATGTTCTCTGATGAAAGTAAATTCTGCATTTCTTTTGGAAATCAGGATCCCAGAGTCTGGAGGAAGAGAGGAGAGGCACAGAATCCACGTTGCTTGAGGTCCAGTGTAAAGTTTCCACAGTCAGTGATGGTTTGGGGTGCCATGTCATCTGCTGGTGTTGGTCCACTGTGTTTTCTGAGGTCCAAGGTCAACGCAGCTGTATACCAGGACGTTTTAGAGCACTCCATGCTTACTGCTGCTGACCAACTTTATGAAGATGCAGATTTCATTTTTTCAACAGGACTTGGCACCTGCACACAGTGCCAAAGCTACCAGTACCTGGTTTAAGGACCATGGTATCCCTGTTCTTAATTGGCCAGCAAACTCGCCTGACCTTAACCCCATAGAAAATCTATGAGGTATTGTGAAGAGGAAGATGCGATATGCCAGACCCAACAATACAGAAGAGCTGAAGGCCACTATTAGAGCAACCTGGGCTCTCATAACACCTGATCAGTGCCACAGACTGATCGACTCCATGCCACGCCGCATTGCTGCAGTAATTCAGGCAAAAGGAGCCCCAACTAAGTATTGAGTGCTGTACATGCTCATACTTTTCATGTTCATACTTTTCAGTTGGCCAAGATTTCTAAACATCCTTTCTTTGTATTGGTCTTAAGTAATATTCTAATTTGTCTGAATTTACTGAATTTTAGGGTTTTCATTAGTTGCCAGTTATAATCATCAAAATAAGAAATAAACACTTGAAATATATCAGTCTGTGTGGAATGAATGTATACATTATACAAGTTTCACTTTTTGAATGGAATTATTGAAATAAATAAACTTTTTGAAGATATTCTAATTATATGACCAGCACCTGTATACATATATATTCACTTTTTTTTTGGTACAGTAAAGTTATAATGTGTATTGTATTATACAAAAACTGGACTGGAGTACATAGGAAATGGACAACCTGATCTCATGACGAAAACGTACCTGTGTGAACTTTTTCGCAAGATTTGGAATACATACCGGCATTTATGTTTTGTGACATATTTAATGTAGAATGTCCACTGAGTGGCACTAAAAGAGTGTTTGGTTTTTTCCCCTGAAACAGATGAATGTACATATTGTATGTTTTATGTGATGTTGGTTTTGTCGTGTCACTGCAGACTTGAAATGTCCGTTGAGTGTCTCTAAAAATATAAAATAATGTACCATCAGCACTACACCTAAACCTACATGATACTATGAACAAAAGCGAATGTGATGTAAAAAAGCAATAGCAGGCATGCCGTTTTAGCTTGTTTTTCGATCTCTTATCTTTCAGCTCTTTCATCGTGAGTCATGTTTTTCACGGAATTCATACCCGAAGATTTTGCATCCTAAGTTTAATTCCACGCAGGCTGAGCTACCAAGCAAGCTTGTTACGTCCAAAAAGCAAAACATATGGAGCTGTAATCATAACTGTGTATGAAAACGATTACAAATGCTCGCTGTTTTACTGCCTCTAGTGTTCCGTTAGAAACTGCAGTGATATGTACTCATTGGTACATTTTTTGCGTCTTGTAAAAAAGTTCCCACAGGTACACTTTCGTCATGAGATCAGGTAGGAAGTAATTCCATAATAATTCCATCCCAGATGATTCCGTACAAAATTAACCCTTGACTAAACTATTTTTTGATTTTCCAGACTCGCTGACGTGGCCATGTGTTACTAACATTGAATAAGTATTTACTGAACAACCTAAAACAGCACAAGGAGAAAAAAAAAAGATTGTGTACAGTAATCTAAGGAAGGATTTCTGCCATGCATTTGCAATGGATATGAAAGAAAAGGGTCACAAAACCAAATCAATGAAGGAAAAAAGAAAATCAGCTTTAATTGGCTTTTAAGGAGAGCTGTGAATCGCATTAGGTCTAGTGTCAGCTCCCACCAGGCTGTTGCTGATAACAGCAGGAGGACTTCATGGCTCTAAGCTCCTCTGATTGCTCTAACACCCAGAGTATTTACCATTCAGACCTTTCCTTGTGCGCAAGACAGGGAAAGACACAGAGGAGAAAGAGACTGAAGGGGTTTTCTTCTCCAGTCTTTAAGCACAGAGGGTCAAACAGAACAACATGCTAACAGAAAGGACGATCCCTCATGACCACAGTCAACCATGCCATGCCAATACAGACCTAAAAGAAAACGCTCCATGCTGAAATGTTCAAGTCCTGAAAAACATGATTTCTGTTTTTCAAGTCCCTAGTGAAGCAGAGCAGTAGCACTAGTTTTTTAACAGAATTCAACAGAATATTGAGCTTATAGTTAAAACATTGCAGTTGAATTCATAAGAAATTATAGGGGTTTGTATTGGCGTTGATAGACACTAATACTATGCCTAGAGATATGCCCGAATCCAAATACCATGTTCGGAAAGGAAATGACCTGTACTACGGAACCCCTAAAAAGGAATAAATACGAGATGGGAGGAAAAATATATTTCAGTACTTTCTATCGCAATTGTATCTTAGCTAATTATGCTGTATATAAATTGCAGGCATCAGGGTGCCGCTATTAATACAGTTTAAGAATTAAAAATCTGCAGAATCTGCAAATTGTTAATTATTTTACCAAAATAAGAGGGATCATACAAAATGCATGTTATTTTTATGTAGTACTGACCTGAATAAGATATTTCACATAAAATACATTTACATATAGTCCACAAGAGAATATAATAGTTGAATTTATAAAAATAACCCCATTCAAAAGTTTACATACGCTTGATTCTTAATACTGTTTTTACCTGAATGATCCACAGCTGATTTGTTGTTGAGTCCCTTTTTCTTCCCTTTTTTCCTGAACAGTTAAACTGCCTGCTGTTCTTCAGAAAAATCCTCCAGGTTCTACAAATTCTTTTTTTTTCAGCATTTTTGTGCATTTGAACCCTTTCCAACAAGCCAGGGGGTGAAAACTTGTTGAATTTGAAGATCAGGGTAAATTTAACTTATTTTGTCTTCTGATAAACATCTAAGTAGCTTCTGTAGCTTCTGAAGGGCAGTACTAAAAAAAAAAAAAAAAGAAATTTAGGCAAAATAAAAAAATGTACACATCTTGATTCTGTTCAAAAGTTTTCACCCCTGGCTCTTAATGCATTGTATTTTATTTTGAAGCATCAGAGAGCGTTTGAACCTTCTGTAATAGTAGCATATGAGTTCTTCAGTTGTTCTCAGTGTGAAAAGATAGATCTCTAAATCATACAGTCATTGTTGCAAAGTGTTCAAATACACAAAAATGCTGAAAAACCAAAACATTTGTGGGACCTGAAGCATAAACAGCTGTGGATCATTAATTCAGGTAACTACACAGTATTAAGAATCAATTGTATGTAAACTTTTGAACAGGGTAATTTTTATAAATTCAGCTATTATTTTTTTCTTGTGGACTAAATATAAATTTTGTGTGACATCGTATTCAGGTCAGTAATAAAAAGCATAAATAACATGCATTTTGTATAATCCCTCATATTTCGGTAAAATAATTATTATTTTGCAGATTCTGCAAGGTGTTTGTAAACAACAGTCCAAAACATGACAATAATTGACCATTTTCAGCAGCAATAATCGGCAAGTTTCATTCAGTTCAGTGGAATTGTTTACATTTAGTGCCACCAATATAGCCGACTGATGACTGATGTTGTGAAAACACTCTATATACTGTATGTTTAAAGCATGTGAAACGACAAGAGAAACACTATCTGAGGTTCCTCCCCATGAGCTGAATAACTACAATAATCAATCATGCAGTGGACCCCAATTTATCTGACCATTTACAAACCTCTGGCCACATCTGTTGCAGAGCAGCAGCAATCACACCTGATTCACTCACGTAGATGTAACTGTCAAAAAAAAAAAAGAACAGAAAAAACTAGGGCTGCAACTAACGATTATTTTAATAATCGATTAATCTGTCGATTATTTTTTCGATTAATCGATGAATCGGATAAAAAAAACCAAGGGATTTACAACCCTTTATTCAAAAACAGAACTAAAATCTTTAGAAAGTGCACGAACATGTTGCTCCTTGAACTGTTATAATAATAATAATAAAATAAAAATGGACTAACACAAAAAACATACACATGTATGCTTTACATCTGCCAAATATATAGACTAAATAAACTAAAATTACTATCCGTCAAGACAGCGGCTTGCTGTGGTGTACATGCTGCATTTCCCATCAAGAAGCCTCTCAAATTAAATTCCTCAGTGCGCATTAAAAAAGTCATGTGACTTTGCACGCTGGAACGGGATAACTTGACTAACTTTCTGCTACATTCATTCTGCCATGGCGGTGTTTAGTGTCCTGCCATCAGCAGCGACCAGCTGGAAGAGTTCCGCATTCAAATGCACGCAAAACTGGCCTCAAAGCCCCAGCAAAAGTAATTACCATGAATGAGTCAAGGCAAAAATTAAGAAAATATTCGAATTACTTATTAATAAACTAGTATTTTCTGATTCAGTGTTGCAAAGATGAAATTGACGATCCTGCCATCTGCTCATTAATGCCCAATGCATCTTTATGGATTAGCTAATGAAAGAGTTTTGTTTTCGATTTTAATTATTTCGTTTTATAGTAAAACAATAATTTAAAGCTTTCTATAGATATTGTGTTTGTGAGGCAATTACCTGGGTTTCGGTTAATTATTGTGAAGCGCTCCTGTTTAAACCAAAGATATCAAGCGTATTCTGTTTGTTTTCTTTAAGAGCACATTTTGTTGATACTGTTAGTACACACAAACTAAGCTAGACCCTTTACAGTTCCGGCCCGGGTGGTAAATTACTCTTACCTTTATGAGCAAAAAAGAAATTCCACATTGCACTGGCTTCTCCATGTCCTGCAAAGCGCGCTTTGGAATTATCTTGATTGAATGATTAAACTAATATTGTGATATGTTTTGAGTTTTTTATATCAATTTTAATTTAAATCGCGATGAATTAAGCAGGCTTTAGATCTGTCTGCCGCTGTTTGCTAGGTATAACTTTAAAAAACAAAAACTTGAATTTAACAAACAAAAAGTGTTCCAAATATATCTCTAAATTAACTTTATAAACTAAAGGAACGAAAATAAATGTAATCACTTTGCTATTAAAAACAGCAGCTGTGTAATGAGGAAGAGAAAGAGAAAAAAAGACAGTCGGACTGGAAATTCAGTCGGCCAAAAATTGATGAGCTGTCGGACATTTTTACAAGGAATGTTTGTTTAATAGCCTATTTAATACTCTTAGGCTACTTTCTTAATTAAACATATTATTTCTTTGATTTATTTTAGCGTTTTTAGGCTGCTTGTTCGCTGACTGAAGTGTAGGCTATATATAAAAAAACAACGTGCCACCGTCACAGCCCTATTCAAAACTGAGACGATTTCACCTCAGCAGAGCTCCTCTTTCTCCTTACGGTTGTGGTATGTTTTCGACACATTATACAGACAGACAGTGTTACAAAAACTATAGAAGTAGTTTTCTCCATCTCCACTATCCAACGACCCGTACAGCAGCTGTTTTGCGATCGAGCATTGGCAGCTGTGAAAGTACGCTAGCCAAAGTAGGCTTATCAAACATGTTTGATATAAATCGGGGCAGCATAGGCCTATATATATATAATGTAGAAACGGTGCTTTATGCTCAAATGTTCCAGTTTTGCGCATAAGTTAAATTCGCATTTTGGATGGAAACACAGCTTATGAGGTGCCGAACTCTGCTGGCATCAGTGCGGGAGAGAGACCGAATGTGTCCACTCCGCTCTGCGCTCAATTTTTTTTTAAAATATATATAATAACAACCAAATGTCTCTGCGTCGCGCGACACAACGAATCGATTATGAAATTCGTTGCCAACGCTTTTAGTAATCGATTTGTATCGATTTTATCGATTCGTTGTTGCAGCCCTAGAAAAAACCTTATCAGATCAACACTGTAAAAGCAGAAAGAGGGAAGCATCTGGTCATGGTCATAACACAACCATAAAAAGACTAATCAAACTGTGTTACAGCCTGAAAAACATGTGGCTGACAATTTATGTCAAATCCAGAGAAATCAGCTGTGAGCAGCACTGCTCTGCCATGCATAAACCTTGCTGTAATGCTGTGCAGAAACTGACATAATTCAATGTTTTTTAACTGTTGTAGTGTGGAGAACTCTGGGAAAATACCGTGCTCTTTCACAGTGCATTCTGTGGTATAACTCACAAAAAGTTTTATGAGTTTTAATGACCAATTAAGTGTGTTTATTGCTAACAAAGTCAGGACTTGCTAAACCACTGCTGCATTTTCATTAGATATGTTTGTACTATTTTATTCAGGATATAATGTTTGCAATGCTTATTTATCATCTTGTTCAGTGAAATATTCATGAGCTCAGTAAGTTTTTTTTTACATATTTATTTATTAATACAATCCAAGGCAAAGGATTTTGCTGAAGTAAGCCTTCTGGAAGGAATGAAACACTTCTAAAGAACCACTCCAGCAAAATAATTCTATGTCTATCTCAAAAGTTGGTCCCTAATTCCACCACTGCACCAGTACAAAATAAATGAAAAATGAGAATGAGACATTTGAGTTACACTTTATTGTAAAACAAATATTTTCAGAGTATTGGGCTACAGCCCAGACTGAATATTCATACCGTTATTCTTTGTGATACGGTCCAGTGCTGATTGCCAGAGAATGTGTAAATTTGCAATTATGTATTTAAATCCCTTTGCTAATCCTGGCCATTAATGCCGTTCCCCTGGGATAAAAAGTCCATTAGTGGGGTTCACTTTTTTGAAAAACTTTCTTTTTTGCTTTTTAGATTCCTTCTTTACTCATCAAGACAATATGAAACAATAAAGTTGAAGTTCGATCTAACCTACAAAAACAAATCATCATATACTAACTTTGGTGTTATCTAAATGTGGATCATTTGGTTGTACGTTACATTTCACTGACCTTCACTCCACCAGTCATTCTTCACCTGCTCACAGTGTTTTCCACCAATTTGCTTTGCTCAACAGTGTGGAAATAAGAAACGATGGGCCCTAATAAGTGTCCAGCCTCAAAGCAGCCGTTTCAACCGGCATCTTTTACACGCGCACTGGCTATTTATAGTTGATGGACATGGTGGATTAACAAGGATCCCCAGAGTCCAGTTGGAAGAAATTACTTTTAGGGTTTTGGCAAGGTCCAATAGTCCATTTCAATGTCCACAGCCCAGCTGAGCTTCAGGTTTGAACATTTGGTTCTTATTGCTGACTATATACAGACACCACCTGACTGTGATTCTATAAGAGTGACTTTTAAAGGTTGTATCAGCGATTTCTAGCCTGAAACATAAAGTGTCAAATTCAGCTGAGCTTTCTTCACGATCCGCTCGCTGCCTGCCCCATAAATTGTCTGTGAAAAAACCGCGTCTCTCTGGTCAGCCTAGGGTCCGAGATTCGCCAAAAAAACAATCGGCACTACCAACCTTTGCACAGATAAACAAACAGTGTTCCAACCAATCAGCGTCAGGGGTTTGGTGTTGTGGACTTTTGCTCCGCCTCCCTTACATCCCTGCACCAGGGGTCCGTTCTACGTACCTCGCTAACTAAGTTAGCTGGATTTGATGGTTGACGATTTTGCGTGATCTTGGATCGCTCGGTTCTTCGAAGCTCATCCGGGACTTGCTGTCATAGTAACAGGTCCGTAAGCTTAAACCTGCTCGGGAGCAGGTTTATCTCATGTAAACAGGATTTAGGCTGCGCTCCTGACAGGTTATGATTGGTTGAAATGGCGAGGTTACATCTGATTGGTTAAAGAGCACGACTGACACGGACTGACTCACGTGGGAAAAGAAAAGTATTTTGCAAGAAAGTGTAGAAAATAAT
>NC_133376.1:27655585-27878817 GCF_049309525.1 Garra rufa
ATATATATATATATATATATATATATATATATATATATATATATACTACCGTTCTTACTGTTCAGTACTTTTTTTTTAAAGAAATTAATACTTTTATTCACCAAGGATGTATTAAGTCAATAATAAAAAAAATATTAAAAGTTAATAATAAATAATTTACATTGTTATAAAAAATATATATTTTGAATAAACACTGTACTTTTTAAACTTGTTATTCATGAAAGAATCCTGAAAAAAAAATCATAGGTTCCAAAAAATATTTGCAGCACAACTGTTGATATTCTCCAACATTGATCATTCTAATAATAAATCAGCATATTAGAATGATTTCTGAAGGATTATGTGACACTGAAGACTGGAGTAACAGCTGATGAAAATTCAGCTTTTCATCACAGGAATAAATTCTATTTTAAGGTATGTTAAAATATAAAAAAAACAACATTATTTTATATTGTAAAAACAATTTGCAATATTACTGTTTTTCTGTACTTTTAATCAAATAAATGCAGTCTTGATGAGTCGAAGAGACTTCTTCATTTGAACGGTAGTGTATAAAAAAATAAAAATATAAATAAAATAACATATCAAGGAAAAAACATGTAACATGGGCAGCATTAACGCATTTAATTTGTTCACTACTTTTTGCCAGCCCTCTCTCCTTGCTTTTCCAGCCTTTGCAGTTTTCCCTTGCGTTTTAATTAAACTCTGAAACTCCTGAAATCCCTCAATCAAGAGTTCTTGCTCTGCTGCAGAAAAATACTGAGCGCGCTCCTTCGTCATGTTCGCCGACCAATCAAAGCGTTGCCGATCAATGTTTCCTATCGATACGCAGCCCCTTTTAAGCCACCCAGTGATCTCAAATAACTTCATCCAGCTATACTAATCATCAACAACAGGTGCGTTCGGAGAACCGGAATAGCGAGCTCATAGTTAGCGCGATGATTTGATCTTGGATGTGTCATTTGATCTTGGATGTAGTAAGCGAGGTACGAAGAACGGACCCCAGTAGGAAAGTCCACAACACCAAACCCCTGACGCTGATTGGTTGGAACACTGTTTGTTTATGTGTGGAAAGGTTGGTAGTGCCGATTGTTTTTTTGGCTGACCAGAGAGACGCGGTTTTTTCACGGACAATTTATGGGGCAGGCAGCGAGCGGATCGTGAAGAAAGGTCAGCTGAAATTGACACTTTATGTTTTAGGCTAGAAATCGCTGATACAACCTTTAACTACTGTGTGACAGAAGCTGAAAGTAAAATCAGAAATAGGTAGTCCAGGTCTGGATACTAGATTCTATGGTTGATGTGTTGTGGTCTGACAGCAACTATTGCATCAGCAATGCCTGTAATAGTGGATTGTCTGGCGTAACAGCTGCTTCAGTCTTACTTGGAATTGCAAAGGTGTCCCTGAGACTGCTTTTAAACATTTCAGGGCAGTATAAGTCTGGAGAATTAGCTGGAACAGAGGAGTGATCGGAGCAAAGGGCAACCTTGATGTTTTAGGCAGCTCCAAGCCCTCATCATTAGCCATAGTGACTGTGTCTCCCACAGGATCCTACAGTTGGAGTTATGTTTTTGTCTTTTTTATTTATATCTAAAGAAAATCAATCAATATTCTATTTATTAAAGCCAAGTATGAGTCTAATGAAGTTAGTGTTTTAAAGCATTTTACATTTATTCCAAAAATAATAACTAAAGGCAGTAACAAGCTCGGTAAATATTGTTCACACATACGGAGATTTACTTTAAATTTCACCAAGCTGCTTACTCACTTAAAAACTCCCACATATCATGTTTTCATGCCGTTTTAAGTCTTATTTTGACGTAACAAAGTGGTTATATCTAAGTGTGTGAGTTATTTACTTACTTTTTGAAATTATCCCTTCTACCCAGCTAACAAAAAAAGGTCGCCACAACGTCCCCTTAATGGCATCTGCGAACGTCCCCTGGACGTCATCGTGTAGGGTTTTTTGGACGTCATGGGGACGTCGCCAGTTCGTTCACGGGACGTACCGGGGACGTTGGCGGAACGTTCTGAGGACTAAACGGGGACGTTCGCGAGACGTACCACGGACGTTTTTATAGTTCATTCAGATTGATTCGCGAACGCGAAACGCTCATAAACACAAGAGGCGGGATTTATGGCATGAACCAATCACAGCTGAAAATAATCAGTCATAACGCGATGTGACCAATCACATCTCACGTGACTTTCCTCCATTCGTTCATACTCACCGCACCTGCTGGAGTCGCTGTTGGACACAGTGTTTCTTAAGAAAAAAAGAGGAATTTATACACTTTTTAATGGTAGCGCTATTTATTGTAACATTGACGTTGTTTTATTTTTGTACGATTTTTTTTTTTCGCATCCCATGTGTGACCCTGGACCACAAACCAGTCTTAAGAAGCATGGGTATATTTGTAGCAATAGCCAAAAATACATTGAATGGGTCAAAATTATCTATATTTTTATGTTATGCCAAAAACCATTAGGATATTAAGTAAAGATCATGTTCCATTTAGATATTTTGTAAATTTCATACCGTAGGAATATATCAAAACTATATGCATTGCTAAAAACTTAATTTGGACAACTTTAAAGGTGGTTTTCTCAATATTTTGATTTTTTTTTTTGCACCCACAGATTCTAGATTTTCAAATAGTGGTATATCTCAGTCAAATATTGTTCTATATAACTAGCCATACATCAATGGAAAGCCTATTTATTCAGCTTTCAGACTGTATAACTCTCAATTTTATGACTAATGACTTTTGTCCAGGTCAGATATTTTAAGGAGACACTGCCCCCTTTCCTCCTCAGAGGATATAGTTTACTTCTTGTGTGAAATCTGACGAAATCTGTCCTTCTGTATGGTCAGTGATCATCTTTAGATTTTTTAAAAATATGGTTAATATGGTTTATATATACTTCTCCACTCCCCCTTTGGACAGGTTATGCTGTCCTTGTGTTTTGTCCTTTCACTTGAGAGGACTGATACAGTGAGCAGCCATGCAAAACAGTCCATTCGCATCCAGGGACTGAGGTGATATTTTATATTTATCAGCTATTCACTGAAGATGCTGGGCTTGCTATACAGTCATGGCCTAGGGCAAAACACAGAGAAGTCTCTGAAAAAGACTACTGTTACAAACGACTTTAAAGGCCAGTTTTTGAGTATAAACATTACATTTTGTGGTATACGTTAACATACATTTAACCATACGGACCAATATCCGAAGGGAAAACATGCAATACTCAACCTCTAACATAGGGATAAAAAGAGTTTCCCAGAAATCATTACAGTACAATACAAAGGTAAATATTAAATAAAGAAATCTATGAAGAAATAAGTCAGAAAGGTTGAATGCAAATCTTATGTAGATATTTAGTATGTATATGCTCACTAGTGGAATCATTTAGCAACCATATGCAAGGACAGGCACCTTCAAATACAGACTTGCAATTCCCATTCGTCCCTGTTGGGATCAGCTTGTCTGGAATCTGATCTGTAATAAGCTGCCGGTGGGACCGCAAGGGGCAAAAGAAACAATGTTCAAAGGCAAACGAGTGAGCATTAGCCTGTAGTAGGACAGTGTAACATCAGGCTTTGTCTCCAGAGACTGTTCTTCAGAAAGGGAGGCTCTGGCAAGACAGCATGAAAAGCAGGGCTTAAGCATTCACCTCTTTCATCTCATTGTCTTTGGATCGTACCCTATGCCTCTGGCATTGTTTCAATTAGCGCTGAAAGGGCATCCCTGTGAGGAGTACACCGGGTCACATGCTGCCACCTCCCTCTCAATGTTTAATGGCAGCTGGCGAGGAACAAGGTCGAAGCAAAAGCCACACGAAAGTTCAGACAGCTATTACGATTATTTCCTGGCTCATTTTCTCCCGTTCGCCAGTCTCCCCCCTCCCTTCTGTTTAAAAATGTCTTCATTTTGTTACTGCTTCCTGCTCAATCCATCTTTTCAGAGCAGCAGATTAACAAGGCAGAGCCGAATCTGCTGGCTGTGTGCAGTTTCTTTGAGTACGGGGTAGAGAGTCCTTGTTATGGTTCTTGGCACTGTGGACGTACACACATTTCAAGCTATTCCTCCATGCATCGTGCTCCACAACTGAGAAGATATAAAATATGCAGTAAAATGTGGCTTTGGGTACAGGAACATTGAGAAACACATTGATTATTCAGGCTTGACATCTACATGATGCACAGCATAGCTCTAATGATTGTGTAGATTCACATTTTTATGGGTTGTGTTTGGAAATACTGAATCATGAGGTCAAGATTTGGTTGATTAGCATGGTCCAATTAGCCCCTGCTAGAAGATTCTGTAACTACATTCCATATTCTCATTTATCACAGTCAAAATCAGTTTTTGCTGCTTAATATTTTTGTGGAAACAGTGCTCTATTTTTTCAGGTATTTCTGATAAACAGAGAGTCCAAAAGAACTTTTTCTAACAATGTAAAGGTCTTTACTGTTACATCGAATCATTAAAATGATCATGAAATGTGTATTTTTAAGCTTTAGTCTTTCTACTGCTTTTACACTCTAAAAAAATGCTGGGTTAAAAACAACCCAACTTGGGTTATTTGGCAACCCAGCGCTGTGTAAATATTGAACAGAGTACATGATGGGTTATTTTGACCCAGCTGGTTGGGTTAAATGTTTTACCTAACATGCTGGGTTGTTTTATTTAAAGGGGTCATCGGATGCAAAACTCACTTTTACATGTTGTTTGAACATTATGTGTGTTGGCAGTTTGTGTACACAACCACCCTACAATGATAAAAATCCACCCAGTGTAAAAGTAATATCCCCTTTTTAAAATCAGGTCATTCTCAGCCTCGATCTCCATTGTGTGACTCAGGTGCAGGGGAAGACAAGAATGTCTCCGATTGAGCGACTGAGGTGTTTGGTTGTTGGATGTAATAATGAACATAGCAGTAGTCATTTACTCCCGACATCTGAGCCGCTGAAGATGCAGAGGATAATACTTTCGTTTTTAAAAAGGAAAGTGCCGACCCCGATCTACATATGTGTCTAGTTCGTGCAAATCGTTCCTGATGCAGCTTCACCCACAGCAGAAGTGAGTATAAGGGTTTTTTATGCATCTTTGCAAACAGCCTTTCTTAATAATGTGCTTGTTGGCAAGTTTCGCCGATACATGCTAAAGTAAACATTACGGCTCATAATCCCACATCAGAGAGAGGGGTTGTCAGTGCTGCCAATTTGGTGAATGGTTGAATACATTTAAATTAAAATGCTACTTTTAAATGTTACATTTTATTTCTTCAAAACAGCTTATTATACGAGTTTAAATGTATGTATTATTGTAAACTATGCTGTTCATTTGATTATTGCTGTCTGATTTTTAATTTCCAGCCCATTTTAAGCCAGCAATATAACAATTTTTAAACAATAGTTGCCTTAAATATAACAACCCAGCATATGGGGTAAAAACATTTAACCCAACCAGGTGGGTCAAAATAACCCAACGTGTTCTGTCCAATATTTACCCAGCGATGGGCTGCCATATAACCCAAGTTGGGTTGTTTTTAACCCAGCATTATTTAGAGTGCATTTACAAAAATATAAGACAAATTGAATTTATTTGGGTGAATACAGCATATTTTACAATATTACATACATTTAAACTCATTTAACAAGCATTTTCAAAATAAAAAGTGTAACATTTAAAAAGTACCATTTCCCTATAATCCCTTTTCACTGAAAAAGTGCTAATTCTTGGGCCCGGAGAACTTCTAGTTCTCCTGGGAACTTGCAGCTGAACCTGAAACTTAAAACAACCAAAAAGTACTTTCAACAGTTAACCCAAAAACTGCAATGCGCACCATATTGTGACCCCATATTGCTAAAACTGCCCTGCAAAACCATATCTAAAGTACTCAAAAAGCAAGAGGAAACTTCTCTCTCCTTCACATATGTAAATACAGAGGCAAATATGCCAGTCCATTGGCTGCATTCTCACTGTGTTCAATTCACTCCTCCCTGGAGCCATTTGCTTCATAGAACGAAAGGGGCCCTCAATGCTGTGAAATGTAATTTCTTTATCCAGCCCGCCTGCAGCGCGCACTGGAACACATTTCAATTTAGAAAGGCCTAAACAGCTTCATCAATTATACAGTTATACAGGTAACTCAGAGCATGCAAGGGCATCATTTATGTAGTCAGAAAAACAATTCAAATTGAACATGTATATTTTATCCTGTATATGTATTTTCTTCACACAGTGAAGGTGTTCATAACAAAGCAAAGGTTTCACAAAGATGAAGACAAACAATATGTGCAAGCATTTTGGAAATGTCTAGATTTCAAAGTGTCAAGGGAAGTTTTACTCAAGGGAAGGCAAACTGAGCTGCATACTGTAAAACTGCACAGGTATCTATGTTGTGTAAGATCATTTATTATATACATGTTCTATTCGGTTTGACCATAAAGTAATAGTTAACCCCAAAAAATGAAACTGTCATCATTTACTCACCTTTTAGTTAACTCAAAACCAGAAGACTCCTGTGGAACATAAAAGGAAACAAATAATGCAACAGATAATGACTATAGAACAAACAAGCATTCAAAAATACCACAGAAGTATCACAACGTGGTCAGTATATTCTACAGCTATATTTTAAGCCTTTGAGAGAGTGAAATTCGCAACCAAGTCTCATTACGAAAATGTAGCTGTGGGAACGTTTTCGCGAGACATGAAATACGTACCAAATATGAAATACATCACTGCAGTTTTCAACAGAAATGTCCAGTAGAGGCGGTAAAACAACAAAGACTTGTAATCATTTTCCTACACAGTTATGATTACAGCTCCATTTCCAGACGTAACAAGCTTGCTCGGTAGCATTGAAATTGGACTTGGGTCCTTGGGTACGAATCCCATGAAAAACATGACTCACTATGAAAGAAATAAAAGATGAGAGATGGAAAATCAAGCTAAAACGTCATGCTTCCGATTGTGTTTTTACGTCACATTTGCTTTTACCACCACTGGACATTTCTGTTGGAAACTGCAGTGATATGTATTTACTGGAACGTATTTCACATTTCACGAAAACGTTCCCACGGGTACATTTTCGTCATGAGACCAGGCTGGAAATATAAAACATTTTTCACTGATAATTCAAGAGTGAAGTTTATGAAAGAAGTAGCAATTGCTGATTTGTAAAGAAATCATTCTTTTGAGCTAAATCTTTTCAATGAATCAGCAAAAAATGTTTCAGTTTTGAGTGATTTAGTCTCATAACAGTGAGTAAACTTTCTTTTTTATTCAGTGACCTATTCTTCATGAAATGTCAATACGCCAAAAGTATAAATGATCGGTTGATTTATTTAGCTCGTGATTCATACTCATACAGCATAAACAGAATATGGCAAAAACATAATCATGATTTCATACTGTAGACAAAAGTACATATCTCATCTTTCCAGCCCATATAATTTCCTGATGGTTGTGTCAATACAGTGTTTATCATTTACACTTCATCATGCATTGAGGAATATCGAGTGCCAGCATCTCTTCATATAAGATGCTAATGAAATACAGTCATTAGGCAGGAGTCAATTTCCACCACAATGTAAAAAACCAGGCCCATTTTACCATTTTAAAACTCAGTCAATAAGTTCATAGTGCTGTGAGATGTTGTGTCTTAATGTGGATGTAGAACATTTCCACTTGGATGAACACAAAGCCCAGTGTGATAGCTTTCTCAGTCAATTGGTTCACAGCACCGTAAAAAGACCAAATCAATGTCCACAGACTTGGGTTGATGCGCATTTTATCGAGGTACAAGCGCAGTGGTGTGTCAGTTCATTGTCCATTTTGAGAGCCAATTTCCCAGCATGCTCTTATACCTGGATAAGAACAGAAGAGTGTTTGTTTGGTATATGGTACATTTTAAATGATGTTGGTTTTGTACGTGTCACTGCAGTTTTGACTTGAAATATCCATTTAGTGGCGCTATAATTCCAATGCTCAGTGATGTTTTAAAAAAATGAACAATCTGCACTACACCTAAACTTACTTGAGATGTTGCCACCAGCAGAGCCCAGATTCATCAGGATGGCCTTGGTGGTGATCATTGGATTCTTTTTTACCTCTCTCACTATCCTCCTGGCCAGCACAGGTGTCAATTTTGGCTTCCGACCACGTCCTCTGAGATTTTTCACAGTGCGGAACATCTTGTATTTTTTAATAATACTTTGCACTGTAGCCACTGGAATTTCAGAACATTTCCTAACTTGTGAGCAGCCACAATGCACAGCCACAGGTCCTCAGTGAGCTCCTTTGTCTTACCCATGGCTGTCCAAAAAAAAAAAAAAAACAGCAGAGACCTTCTGTTTTTCACCTGTTGAGTTGATTAAAACAGCTGTTCCCAATGAATCAGAGTAATTAGGATGCTTTAGAACAGCTTGGACTATTTGGAATGGTATAGAACTTTGGATTTTCCGATAGACTGACAGTTTTCTAAGGGTATGAATAATTTTGGACATGCCACTTTTTGTTCAAATGTAAATAAAAATTATTAAAGAATAATACATATATATAATAAATAAAAGAATTTTTTTTCCCACAATGATGCCTCTTGTACAACGTCTTATTATCTTTTGGGTCTTATTATCATTTCCGGTCAAAAAAAATAAATAAACTTGTTGGTTGAATAAAAGTAACTTTAAGTCAGAATTTGTCAGGGGTATGAATAATTTCGGGCTTGACTGTGGCACATTCATTCATAAAGATTAATTTTTAACACATTCATTTATTCCAGAGAGAAAGTAAGCTGCTCTTTCTAATCTTAATTTAAAACAGGTACAAACTTATGGCTACTTTAATAACTGTATACGGTCATGTCATAATACGGGTGACCTCATTATGCATACACAGGAAAAGCACATAAAAAATACACATTTCATCAGCACAGATGTTTAAGTCTTGATTTATGAGGTAAGGTACTGTCTGATAGTTAACTATGTGCCATATTGCTCTCATTTTGGACGCTTGCCTGTAAGCTGATTAGTAAAACAGTGTTGGTGAGCTTGATGACTTGGGTTAATAGAATAATATGACACAGGGCGTAGCAGCCTGAGAAAACATTATGCAAATATTTACCTTTTCACTTCAGCAGAGCCGGGAAGAAGAAATCTGCATCCCATTTACATCACAATGCCCAGAGTTCAGGAGCAACTGTTTCAAGCCAACACAAAGTGTAAAATTAATATTTAAATAAATAAGCAAAGCTGTTTATATTAGCTGTTAAGCCAAGTAACTACACGTTTGCTTTAAAAAAAATACAAGGATTAGTCACTCATAGTGTGCATTCATTTCAAAGTCACCCTGAAATGATTCAGTCTCTATAAGTTAATACTTTCCACAGTAAAAAGACATGAATAGAAAATTATTGCTATTTTGTGTTCATCAGAAGTAATAAATGATATACAGTTATAGTCAAAAGTTTACATACTCTTGTACATACAAATGTTAAAGGGATAGTTCACAAAAATGAAAATTTGATGTTTATCTGCTTACCCCCAGGGCACCCAAGATGTAGGTGACTTTGTTTCTTCAGCAGAACACAAACAAAGATTTTTAACGAAAACTGTTGCAGTCTGCCAGCCAAATAATGGAAGTGGATGGGCACCAGACCTTTAAAAGTAAAAAAAAAACAAAAAAAAAAAACATGCACAGACAAATCTAAATTACTTCGTTTGTGTTCTGCTGAAGAAACAAAGTCACCTACATCTTGGATGCCCTGGGGGTAAGCAGATAAACATCAAATTTTCATTTTTGGGTGAACTATCCCTTTAATTATTTGACCAAAATAAGAGAGATCATAATTTGTTTTTTAGTACTGACCTGAATAAGATATGTCACATAAAAGATGTTTACATATAGTCCACAAGAGAAAATTATAGTTTAATTTGTGTAAAAATCCCTGTTCAAAAGTTTACATACACTTGATTCTTAATGATTTGTTGTTGCCTGAATTATCCACAGCTGTTTTTTTTAGTTATAGTTGTTCATGAGTCCATTGTTTGTCCTAAACATTTAAACTACCTGCTGTTTTTCAGAAAAGTCCTGGGACCCACAGATTCTTTGGTTTTTTCAGCATTTTTGTATATTTGGACCCTTTCCAACAACTGTATGATTCTGAGGTCCATCTTTTCACACTGAGGACAACTATGGGACTCATATGTAACTATTACAGAAGGTTTAAACACTCACTGATGTTCCAGAAGGAAAAACGATGCATTCAGTGCCGGGGGGTGAAAACTTTTTGAATTTAAAGATCAGGGTACATTTAACTTATTTTGTGTTCTGGGAAACATGTAAGTTTCTTTTGAAGAGCAGTACTAAATGAAAAAAGAATATTATATTTTGGCAAAATCAGAAAAATGTACACATCCTCATTCCGTTCAAAAGTTTACACCCCTGCTTTTAATGAATCGTTTTTCTTTCTGAAGCATCAGTGAGCTTTAAAACCTTCTGTAATAGTTGCATGAGTCCCTCATTGTGTGAAAAGATGGATCTCAAAATCATACAGCCATTGTTGGAAAGGATTTTAATAAACAAAAAAAATGCAGAAAAAACAAATAATTTGTGGGACCTGAAGGACTTTTCTGAAGAACAGCAGGTAGTTTTAACTGTTCAGGACAAACAAGGGACTCATGAACAACTATGACTAGTAACTAACTAACTAACTAACTAACTAAAAAAAAAAAAAAAAACAGTGTATGTAAACTTTTGAACAGGGTCATTTTTAGAAATTCAACTATTATTTGCTCTTGTGGACTATATGTAAACATCTTTTATGTGAAATGTTTTATTCAGGTCAGTACTAAATAAAAATAACCTGCATTTTGTATGATCCCTTTTAGTACAATAATTACATTTAGCAGATTCTGCAAGGTATATGTAACTTTTGACTTCAACTGTATATTACCTAATCATTTGCACTTAATAGGTACTATTTTTTTTAACACAATTCATAGTGAAAAGTGTTATACAAATAAATTAAATTGAACTGAAATTGAATTGAAAACCTTTAGTGAAGCATTCCACAAGGCTGGCACAGCCTGTCTATTCTTTATTGACATGCACCACGAGTCTATTTCTGTGGCGTTCTTCCACTCAATGTCACTTTGAAACAAATTATAATTCTTGAGGAATGTCAATAAATGACCCTTGTTTGGGGCCAGATAAAAATAAATATCATGCTGTTAAGAGGCAAAAAGCCCAGATGAGGTTGAGATGCTTTTAGAGGCTTGTACACTACCTCATCCTGTACAAATTACTATGATTTTTTCTCTCACTTTTCTTACTTTGTGTCCCTGTGGGACTTTAGGAAAAAGGATCTACATCTCAGAAGCCATTTGAGAGTAGTTCTCCACAATTTTTCAGTTTGTGTGAAATAAAGATGCTGTCCGTTTCTCCCCAGTCTGCTGAGGATCCATTGATATGGAAAGTTATTTGTTACACCTCTGGTGGGGAAGCTTAATGAACTCTCCCAGCAGCCTGTCAGATGAGTTTTGAGACAACTGCATTTCTGAGGCACGCAGGAGCCGTCAACTCGAACAATAATAAACCAGGTCCATCTTTTATCAGAGATTCGAAATGAAAAATGCAGAAATTAACTGGGGGGGTTTGGCTGTGGTGTAACTGATGATATGACACTTTGAGCAGTTTGAATACAAACACGTACGCAGAGGGGGTCCTCAATCTACACAACACCAGCAGTGTTTTCTTGTCTGAGTTTGCATATGCAGACTTTTATCATCCCCTTCCTGTCAAGTTATGCCTTTCTTTTCTTTGATGCCAAGCTAAAATGATGATTTAGCTCATGCAGATGACTAGCTTGCCAGAAAACAGTGAGTTTTGGATTTGAGGCATTTATTGTTTTTTACTTCGCTTTCAAGTCCCCACAAGAAAATTCTACATGTCTGTAGATCAAACGGAAAGGGCAGGAAATACTGGTGTTCACATGGCCTTAATAATACACCACTTCAGGCTACGATGTACACAATCACCCCTACTCATTCACTTTGATCAGAGAGAGATCTGTGTTACTCAGACATGGCAGCAGAATTACACTGCAATGCTCATTTTCTTCTATAATGTAGAGAATATGAGAGCTGCCACTCTCTGGCAAAGAGAGAAGACCCTGAGGTAAGATTTACATGGCCAAATAACAAACTTAAAGCACTTTCATAAAGTACATTCAACTTATTAAACAGTATTTATCAATAATACCTTTCCATCCCTCAGCAATGTTCTCCAGCTATGTGAGAAATGATCAAGCTTTGAAGTGTAAAATATAAGAAAATATGTAAATTAATATATTTTTTTTAAATTCAGTCACAGCTATCCTGCTAAACTTTTCACCCTAGTCTCCTGAAGCCAGATATTTGATTTGTGCATAAAATATAGTCATCACAGTAGCTTATTCTGGATGTTTACATCCTGACTGACATGTAAAGCATCTAAATGGAATTTGTTGTGTTTTTATGTGCAATTTTGGGTCAGGTTTATCTGAAATAGATTACACCGATGAAGTTGGTGAAGAAAGTTATCCGTTAGCATTCCCATTTATCTCAATGACAGTTTCTTGGCTTGGATGTGAATCCAGAAATATGCGATTTTAGCTAGTGTTTGCCATTTGTGACCCTGGACCACAAAACCAGTCTTAAGTAGCACAGGTATATTTGTAGCAAATTTGGTCAAAAGTATCGCCAAAAATCATTAGGTTTTAAGTAATAATGTTCCATGAAGATATTTTGTAAATTTCCTACCTTAATATATCAAAACTTGATTTTTGATTAGTAATATGCATTGCTAAGAAATTCATCTGGACAACGTTAAAGGTAATTTTCTCAATATTTTGATTCTTTTGCACCCTCAGATTACAGATATTCAAATAGATGCATCTCAATCCAATATTGTCATATCCTAACAGACCATACATCAGAATCACAGTCAATGTAAGTAACTTCCTCTACTTTTCACCAGCATTAGTAGCTTGTTGTAACCATTTCCCAGTCTACATTTATAACCATCTTTCCCACATACAGTTATTAATACGAACAGGTTAAACTAGTGTTGACCTAGTCTATTTCCAAGTGAGAATGTCACTCACGTCATCCCTAATATGCTCACTGTGGTACATTCCCCATAAAGGTGGACGTAAAGGTCATATATCACCGAAATGGGAGACTATGAAATATGACCATTGATTGCTGAGGGGTGACAGCAGTCTTGAAGGCCTTATTAATCCTCAGAGAGCATTCAGTCAAGCAGGGCTTTTGTAACCCTGAGAAATGGGTCGTCATTACTGCTCAATTACCCTGAAGAACAATTTAGCGTGTAATTACTAAAAGGGTTCATTTAATGTTGATAATATACATTTTAGAACAAAGGCATGTGTTGGAGATTAAACAAATACATCAAATAGGAGATAATGAAGTGATTACAGAAATGAAAAGGTGTTTCCAGAGGGTAAAAGTATTTATTATCCTGATTTGAGACATTAAGTCGTGGTAAGATTTAAATTCAAAATTTCGATATTTAAAGTTAAATTTATGAAGTTTCAAGACATATTGTGACATTTAAAGTCATATTTTGTGATTTAAAATCACATAGCGAGATATAAAGACACAATTGTGAAATGTAAAATGAAATATGTGACCCTGGACCACAAAACCAGTCTTAATTAGCTTGCGTATATTTGTAGCAATAGCCAAAACTACATTGTTCGAGTCAAAATGATTGATCTTTCTTTTATGCTAAAAATCATCAGGATATTAAGTAATGATCATGTTCCATGAAGATATTTTGTACATTTCCTACTGTAAATATATCAAAACTTAACTTTTGATTAGTAATATGCATTGCTAAGAAATTCATTTGGACAACTTTAAAGGCGATTTTCTCAATATTTAGTTTTTTTTTTTTTTTTTTGCACTCTCAGATTCCAGATTTTCAATTAGTTGTATCTAAGCTAAATATTGTTCTAACAAACCATACATCAATGGGAAGCTTATTTATTCAGCTTTCAGATGATGTATAAATCTCAATTTTAAAAAAATTAACCCGTATGACTGGTTTTGTGGTCCAGGGTCAGAAATAAAGTCAAATTGTGAGATCTAAAATCACAGTTGTATGATATACAGTCAGAATTGTAAGACTTAAAGTCTCAGCTGTGAGATATAGTTACACTGTGAGATTTAAAGTCAAATTGTGAGATCTAAAATCACAACTGTAAGATATACAGTCAGAATTGTAAGATATAAAGTTAAAATTTTCAGGTTTAGTCAAATTTTGAGATCTAAAGCCAGAATTATAAGATATACAGTCAAAATTGTAAGATTTAAAGTTAAAATTTTGAGATTTAAAGTCACATTGTGAGATTTAAAGTGTCAGTTGTGAGATATAGTTACATTGTAAAATTTAAAGTCAATTTGTGAGATCTAAAATCACAACTGTAAGATATACAGTCAGAATTGTAAGATTTAAAGTTAAAATTTTCAGGTTTAGTCAAATTTTGAGATCTAAAGTCAGAACTTTATGATATACAGTCAGAATTGTAAGATTTAAAGTTAAAATTTTGAGATTTAAAGTCAAATGTTGAGATCTAAAGTCAGAACTTTATGATATACAGTCAGAATTGTAAGATTTAAAGTTAAAATTTTGAGATTTAAAGTCAAATCTTGAGATCTAAAGTCACAATTATAAGATACACAGTCAGAATTCTAAGATTTAAAGTTAAAAATTTCACATTTAAAGTCCAATTGTGAGATCTAAAGTCAGTCAATTTTAATTGTAATATTTGAAGTCAAAATTTTGTCATTAAAGTCATTTAAGTCATATTTTAAAACATAAAGGCCCAGTTTCACAGACAGGGCTTAGACTAAACCAGGATTAGGCCATAGTCCAATTAGGATATTTAAGTAATTTTTATAAACGTGCTTAGAAAAAAAAACATTTCTGGTGTGCATCTTGAGACAAAACAAAGGCACTGATATATTTTAAGATCAGTCAGTGCAAGTTTCTTTCAGTTAAATCAGCTCAGATTTACATTTTAGACTAGGACTAGGCTTAAGCCTTGTCTGTGAAACCAAGAATAAGTCATGTTGGAGATTTAAAGTCAAAATTTTGAGATTTAAAGTCACATTTATGAAATCTAAAGTCAAAATTATAAAGATTCCAGACACAATACATGATTGTGTGATTTAAAAATCAAACTGGGAGATATAATTTCACAATTGTATGATATAAAGTCACATTGTGAGATCTACAGTTACAGTGTTGTGAACACAATGTCACAATGGTGAGATATAAAGTCACGTTGTGAGATTTAAAGTCACAATATAGTTACATTGTGAGATTTAAATGCACAATTGTAAGATATACAGTCATGTGTCACACTGTGAGATATAGGCACACTTTTTTGATATAGTCACATTGTGATATCTGAAGTCACTATTGTGAAATGTACAGTGAAAATAACATATAATGTCACAACTGAAAGATATAAAGTCACAATTGTGAGATATAGTTACATTTGTGACATTTAAGTCAAATTGTGGGATCTAAAGTCCCAACTGTAAGATACACAGTCAGAACTGTAAGATTTAAAGTTAAAATTGAGCCATGTTTTTTTCTCAAAAAACAAGAATAGCATCTCTTGGATAATAAGCCGAAACTTTAATTGTAATGCTAATTAATGTTAAAATTGTAATAATGTTACAGGTGGGCAACTGCGGGTCACCTGACAATGCTTCAAAGAAAATATGTGGCATTGGCATCCATGATGGATCACACCAGTATGGCAGAAGCCACCAACACCCAACACATTACACCTCGTACCCCCCACCCACACAGCAACAGATGTATTTACCACTTCTAAAGTGTGTGAAAGAGAATGGATAAGACTTTGACTCTCACATTCCCTACAATGTTTCATCCTCACCCACATATACATGTACTCACACATAAACTGCCGCTTATCTCACACAAGAGAGCTGCTACCTGTCTGAGCCTCCTGGGGCTCCGGCGTTGATTAATGACACAATCGACTCACTAATTAACACCTGTGCTCAGAGTTTCTAAAATAAGCCGGAAGAAGAGCGGAGGGGCAGGTTATCGATTTCCTCTCCTCCCTCAGCGCAGCCGGCAACACCTCTGAAGTTGATTCCAGGCAAGACAGCGAGGATGTAATTATTGTACTCTTTTACAATCACCAGTCTGTTATTATTCTGAGGTATAATTCATCTCTGTGCTTTCACAATCATGGTGCCATCGGTCAAGCAAAGCAGGCTGGTAAAAAATGCCATACCTTAATATGAGATACACAGCAGATAACTACAATCTGCTGTACTATACAGCTTCACTCTACATTTGTGATCCAAAAACTGCAGTTGGCTCTTTAAAAATGCAAAAATTCTCTACGTCAGAACACCACACGCATACGTCGTGATACTCGAAGACTAACACGGAAAAGAAGAAATTGTTACGTAAAGTCATTATTTTAGTTTTCTTTGCACACAAAAAGTATTCTCGTAGCTTTACAACATTACAGTTGAAGCACTGATGTCACATGGACTATTTTAATGATGTCCTGACTACCTTTCTGGGCCTTGAACGTAGTAGTTCTGGTTTTGTCTATGCAGGATCTGAAAGCTCTCTGATTTTATCAAAAATATCTTAATTTGTGTTCTGAAGATGAACAAAGGTCGTACAGGTTTGGAACGACATGAGGGTGAGTATTTAATGACATATTTTTTTATTTCTGTGTGAACGATCCCTTTAAATATGCTGGCATAAAACACTTATTGTTTTCAAAACCAGCACAAGTATATTGAATTTGCCCATCAGTCTTGTTTTTATTATTTAAACAGAGCTAACCTGTCATTAATGTTTTGGTTGATGTAATTGAGAGGTTGTTGCATAGAAAATTCATTTGTAAACAGCAGAAAACCGTTGTTTAGAGATCCATTAGCACTGAGCTAAAGGCAGAGCAGACTTATTCATCATACTGTCACAGGTATGGATCATGGGTCAGAGTTCCTCCTCTCTCTTCTGAACCTCATCACCTCAACTCCCAGGAGAGAGACTCTCCTCCATTCCTCCGTAATGAGATTGAGAACGAGGGCCGAGGGACACTCTCTCCAGTAATCCTGTATCACATGTTCGCTTTGCTCTGGAGCAAGGATATAAACGCTTTTCTAGTCATGGAATAAAAAGGTGGGCAGATTTGAGGAAGTCTAAGAGAAGATGATCAGATTAAGGATATGCAACATACAGTACACTATTACACGTTATGCTAAATGCACAATGTGGAATAGGTACGACTTTGTAGCATTTCACAATCTTCTGAGAGGGTTTTGTTAAACAATACTAGGGATAGTTCATCCAAAATGAAAATTCTGTCATCATTTTAGGCTTTTTGTCCGCATAGTGAAGGTTAATTGGATCCAAAACAACCATTTTTTCAATAACAGTTGAGGTCAAAAGTTTACATACACCTTTCAGAATCTGCAAAATGTTAGAGGGATCATACAAAATGCATGTTATTTTTATTTCGTACTGAACTGAATAAGATGTTTCACATAAAAGACGTTTACATATAGTCCACAAAAGAAAATAATAGCTGAATTTATAAAAATGACCCTGTTCAAAAGTTTACACACGCTTGATTCTTAATACTGTGTTGTTACCTGAATGATCCACAGCTGTTTCTTTGTTTTTTTGTGTGTGTGTTTTTGATAGTTGTTCCTAAGTAGTTGTTCTTGGTTGTCCTGAATAGGTAAACTGCCTACTGTTCTTCAGAAAAATCCTTCAGGTCACACAAATTCTTTGGTTTTTCAGCATTTTTGTGTATTTGAACACTTTTGAACAATGACTGTATGATTTTGAGATCTATCTTTTCACACTGAGGACAACTGAGGGACTCATATTCAACTATTACAGAAGGTTCAAATGCTCACTGTTTATCCAGAAAGAAAAAATAAGCATTAAGAGGCAGGGGTGTAAACTTTTGAATAGAATAAAGATTTTTCTTATTTTGCCTAAATATCATATTTTTTAATTTAGTACTGCCTTTCAGAAGCTACTTTCATGTTTCTCAGAAGACAAAATAAGTTAAATTTACCCTGATCTTTAAATTCAAAAAGTTTTCAACTATTATTTTCTCTTGTAGACTATTTGTAAACGTCTTTTATGTGAAATATCTTATTCAGTTCAGTACGAAATAAAAAATAACATGCATTTTGTATGCTCCCTCTAACATTTTGCAGATTCTGCAAGGTGTATGTAAACTTTTGACCTCAACTGTAATCATTTTGACCTCAACTGTAACCACTAGTCTAAAACAACATTGGTGCTCCACATAAAGAAAGAAAATCATACAAGTTTGAAATGACAGGTTTTTTTTTTTTAATTTGGGAACTATCCCTTTAAGAATGTTGAAAGGATACGTACATCAGAAGAGCGTTTCAAACGGCAGGAGGGCTTTCCAAAAGGATCTAAACCAGTATAAAGTATAATGGAAATATTATAGTCAGTAAGAAACATACTGTACTGACCTATAACAAAGCATTAAACAAATCATCAAACTAACAACGTAAAAGGGTCTTTTGCAGCTCTGTGCAACTGAGAAAACGCCTAATTAGGAAGCGCAAAACATTTCCAACACTCAGAAAAGCAAGACGAGGATTTGATGTACAAAAATCAAAGCTGCCGTAGGGATTTTCAAGAGAAGCAACACAAACACACAGCCGATGATTAAAACATTCCAAACTATGTCCTCTTTTTCCCCCCATATTTTTTTGTACTCAAGGGCCCTCTATGAAAAACATACCAAAGTGAGATGTCAAACAGCTTCAAACATGCAGAGACAGCTGAGCTTTAATGTCTGATTAATCCGTTTAGATGACGGAAACAGTAAGTTGTCGCAATAAGTATGCCACTCTTGCTCAAAATCTTCTAGCCTCAAACTAATCAAACACCTTCCATTCCCAAACCTAAAATGCTTTCACTCCTACAGCTGATAGTAGTGTGTGCTTCTAAAGCAGATAAATGGCAGAGGACCAAGTTACAATTAAACTTAATTAATGTCAACCCCTTCGCTCTTTGTTTTTCGTTAGTGACTTTATTACCAGGGGCACACAAGGGAGAACTCAGTTAGTGGCACTTGTAAGGACAGAAGTAGGCCAAAAGTGGAAGTATTTTACTTTTTCTACTTTTTTGTTAATCACTGCCTGCTAAAATAATCCGTCACAGTATTAGCTGTTAAAATGTTTTGGCTTGTCTATACAGATGGTGAAAACAACTAAAATTACCCATTTTCTTAAAAAACTCACTTTTACATGTTGTTTGAACATTAAAATGTGTGTTAGCTTAGCGGTTTGTGTACACAACCACCCTACAATGATAAAAATCCACCCAGTAGTTTTTTTTTTAATCTCTAAAAGTAATATCCCCTTTTTTAAAATCAGGTAATTCTCAGCTTCTTGTTAGTGTGACTACACACAGACAGAGGCCGCTCCCACGATAGTTGATTGACATGAACGTCTTACCTTAGACCCGTCCTCAGTGAGCTGAAACAGTCCGAATTCCGATCGCCATTGTGTCGACTCCGGTGCAGAGGAAGACAAGAATGTCTCTGATTGAGCAATTGAGGTGTTCTGTTGTTGGATGTAATAATGAACATCAACATGAACAGTCGTCATTTACTCCCAACATCTAAACTGCTGAAGACGCAGAGAATTAACGTTACTTTCGTTTTTAAAAGGAAAGTGCTTCAACCACAGCAGAAGTGAGTACAAGGGTTTTTAATGCATCTTTGCAAATGGCCTTTCTTAATAATGTGCTAGTTAGCAGCAGTTTTGCAGCTAAACGTGGCTAAAGTAAACATTACGGCTCGTCATCCCATGGCAGAAAGGGGCGGGGCGAGCAGAGCTCATTAGCATTTAAAGGAACATGCAACAGAATGGCTCGCTCTAAAAAGAGCTGATTTTGACAAGGTAAAAAGTGTTTTTTACACTACCATTGAGAATTTTAACCAATGTTATAGACTTCTTATTAAGACCCTAAAGAATCATATCAACTTGGAAAATAGGCATCCGATGACCCCTTTAAGTATTTTTCCTGTTAAAATTCGAAAAACTTTCTTAAAACAAGATTGCATAAGAACATTGCTTATGATTTGTTTTAAAATAGTTTATCTTTAATACAAATCTATTGTAAGCATAAATTTCACAATTTTTTGCTAAATTCATGCTGAAAAACAAACAATTTGTCTACTAGGTAACAATTACCTTAACAGTTAACTATAAAGATAAGGATGTTTTAAGGATTTTTACTTCCAGAAATCAAGATAAAAATACAGTTTCAGAAATTTTAGCTGATTATAGATCAGATCCATCTTTACAATGTGCTTTCCTTTGATTATTTCTCCCTTTTTTCATTTTTAATGTCCTTCATCGCTGCCAAGCAGTCTGTGCTGAAAACTTTTGGTCTTCTGTTCCTAAAAATAGTACTGAATTATGTTGCTATGATAGCATGACGTCCCAAACTTACGTATTTCAGTCATCCCCTTAGACTTGCAAAGCCATTGACGTAGAGGAATACACCAAAATCCTTCACGGCACATATCTGCAACCTGCCTCACCGTTCATCTAGAGACGGTGCACAGCATTCTAAGCAAGAAGACATAGAATATTTATCATCACATCTAAAATTGACCCCTCCAGATTTGGTTTCCTCAAAAAATGTGATTCACTCCACAGAATATTAAACACTTGGAATAGTATTACACTTGCAGTTGACCATAATCCAAGCACTCAGAGACAGTGATGTCTGCACTAATTCGCATTATTTTAATCATGTGCTGCATCCTTGTATATTTGACACCTTCTCAATATGTGTGAAAGTCACGACGAAAAATGGATTTGACGGCAGAACACATTGTACGCTGAAGTTGGGTTCCTCTGTGTAAGGTGAGACCTTGATAAAAATCTATTTAACTGGATCCGAGATGAAACTACGTTATACATCTATCGATTACAGTGGGTTCCTTTTTTTTTAAAACCTGAAGAAATAGAGTAGGAATAAAACAGGCAGTTGGAGCTTTCTACATAATGCTATAGATCTTCCATGGATAATAGTGCTGTGCTAATTAAAGGGACATGTTCTCAAACCATTCAGGATGAGCCTCATGGGAAATCAAGAGCTCTAACTTAAACTGAGAAAGTATTGGAGGGATTCGAGTGTTTACATGCCTGCAGTGATTTGTAGAATGCAACAATTAGAGAGGATCAAACTAACAAAGCAAAAGCTATGATGAAGGATGGATGATATATGTGTAGCACACTAATATTGGGCAGTATTGGAGATTTGTTTGTATTCATTTATCATTATCAGCGTGCTCATTTCCACCTATTTTTAAGTTTATTTATGCTCTCTGTTGATTAAACTTTACTTTTCCAAAGGAAAGTTATCTTCTGTATACTGATTCTCTTTATTGTCATGTGTATTTAAGCATTTCTATTACGACAATCATTATATCGGTCTGCTTCACTCCAGAGGAATGCTTGGCCCGCATACAGTAATGGATACATTTCATCCTATTTCCTGACGACCATTTCAGCTTCAGAGATAATAACCAAAATAGCAAAATGATTTTCTCAAAAAACAGGGCTTGTAATAAATTGGTTACATAAACTGATACATAACTCATTGTTTTCACTGCAAGTCTGGCAAAGACAAAGCACATCTTTCTCCGCTAGGCAGGAAAATCAATGTCTGCCCTTCAGAACACGATGAAAATCTAACAAATAATAAAACAGCGACTTTCCACAGTTTATGTGCTAGAAAGAAACACAGCTATCACAATTTGTTTCTCTTTTTCAATAAATAAAATAATCAGTCATAATGGTGTCTTTAAGTACTAAAACATTGTATTCTCAAAACAACAAATTTCTCTCAATTGGCTATCTATGTTGTCTGAAAGGCTTATGAACCTTCAAACTTAAAGTCTTTTAAACTTTTGTCTATCTATTGTAGCGTCTGGACCAATCAGACATAGTTATTTGTTACATTTAACAAATTATCCTTAAAACCAAGAAGCCAACTTTAGGTTGGCATTCTAGAAACAACCCCCAGTTCTACCAACATTAAAGCAACTGGGCCTTAAGGGCTCAGTTGCCAGGGCAACTATCTGATAACACCAGTTTTACGATCCGAAGGAATGCAGCAATTTTAAGAAAGACATTTGGCCTACTGAAATGGACTCTTCCCTAATTTATAGGAAAACCTTCCTATGAATGAACACACAAATGGTCCATTCATTGTGTATATCATTGTGGTTTATGTACCTTGTCTTTTTTTTCCCTTTTTTTATATGTGTAATGTTTTATGCATGTGTTAAGATAGATATAGATAGATATCTCAAGTAGATATATTATGTACGTGTCATGTTTAGTATCTCTGAATTCGTATTTTGATGATCTAAAAGATGATGCATATTATATGTTGATACACAGGTAACATATTAGAGTTTCATGAATCCCTAGTAGACTTACATGAATTTACCCACATGCAAAATACCTTGCTCTCAAACAAAGGGTCGTAAAAGCCCACATCATTTCGAAACCCCCGCTCGGAATTTCAGCCTCTCTCATTGGTCAAGTCCACTTTGAGAGTTGTTATCTTCCTAGATGTTAAAAGGGCTCACACCTAGTTCCGACCAGTTCTTTCTGAAAAACTTGATTGATGCTTGTGGGGAGGCCTCCCCAGGCCCAGAGGGGGGGCCTCAACATATGGAGATGTGTGGACTCTCCACACAGAATACTCCCACTGGAGGTAATTTCACTCGACTATGGAACTTATCCAAATGTACACCATCGGACACACTCATGGCCATCTCTGGATCCCCATCTCTGAAGTGCGGCCTGCTGTTCCTCAGAACAGCCCATTTGGGAGAGAAGACTCTCTCAACCACAACAGAGTCAAGAACAACCTCAGAGCTTCAAGAAAGTGCAACTCCGGCCATCAAATGGAACCATCCAGGACTTCTTCAGAGGCTCCACGAGACTCTCGTACGGATGCAAGTATCGTTTCTTCCACTAAACAGAGGTTTAAGTGTAAGTTATCATATATGGCTCTTTGAATTAGAAACTGATGGTTCTTTAGATGGTCAGCTCAGCCTCAAGCCCCTTTTCCTATACTGCTCTAACCATCCTCTTACCCTACCCTGTATGAATGAGTATATGTTTGTTTTGTTTGTTTAGATTAGTTATATGTTAGTCGTTAGTTAATAAAACTCTTGTGCACAAATTACATGGGTCTCTGATTCTGCCTTGCAAATTAATGTCCCTTTACGATTTCCGATCAAGCTACATGCTCTAATGCATTATTACGCTAACAATGTTATTATTCTGTGGCCAAGAAAATATCATTGCTTAGGGTTGATAAGAAATTACCCTGTATGTTCGCTAGGCGAACAGATTAATTGATGGCGATTCGATTCCGCTACAGTTACTACTGGCGGCTGATATAAATAATGGTAATTAATCAAGATTAATTGTAATTATTTATATACATTTCCCTTTTGAGCTAAATTCGCTACATATTTTGGTGGAGAATGCAGGCAATCGTTTAAACATTATTTGCAAGCAGACTCAGAATCAAACTTGTGCGTTTTTCACATGAATTTTATTAACATCCTACACATGCAGCTTCTGATAAAATCAGATAGACTATAGCTTGAAGGTCCCTTACTATGAGCAGTAGAAAGTTCTTCAATGCTATAATGCATTTAAATCGTACAGTAAGAAACTAACCTAAAATTGGCGAAGAAATCCCAATTTTGTTGGTAGTAGCGTAAGCCTTCTCTGACGAAGAAATCTCAGATTAGCAGCTCGTATAAATGGTACCAGAATAAATCAGTCTGAACTTGGGCGAAGAAACCCCCAACTCAGTACTGTTGTAGGTGATCTGAACGATGCTCTTCATTTCACTGATTACGGCCGTCTTATGTTACGTATAATTGTATTCATATTGATCCGCTCATGTGAAACATTTACGTCAAATTAATAATGTTTTAAAAACATTTTCCAATGCTATAAGCATGTTTGAATCGTACGATAAGGAATTTACCCGAAATTGGCGAAGAAATCCCAATTTTGTTGGTAGTAGCGTAAGCCTTCTCTGACGAAGAAATCTCAGATTAGCAGCTCGTATAAATGGTACCCAGAATAGATCAGTCTGAACTTGGGCTAAGAAGTCCCCACTTCAGCACAGCTGTAGGTGATCTGAGAAATGCGTCTCACTTCACTGATTTAAGGCCTAATTAGGTATTACGTATCAGTGTATTCATATTGATCCGCTCATGTGAAACATTTACGTCAAATAAATGGTGTTATTCTAGTGTAGCTGACTAATAATTCACCATTATCTGTGAAGTGAACATGCTGTTTTGATTTGTGAACGAGTTGCATGTGACGTCATGACTGAGCACACCTCATCTGACCACATGTGAGTCCCGGTGCATGCTCACAGCATGGACCAATCGCTGCTCCGCTTGGGCTGGGTTGTGAGCTTACATCGGTCTCCTAGCAACACATGACCCTGGAAGTGTGAGCAGACACTTCTGGGTTAATCTGATAACAGCACCACCCACTTCACAGACCTTAGGGCAAACGAACAACCGCGTATAGCTAAAGCTAGCTCTTTAGCAGCCCTAAACACATACAAGTTAAAGCCCTCCACCTCAACTGAGAGCTGTTAGCACTCAGCTAACACTTAGACCCGTGTGAGTGTAGAGTGTAACATTTAACCCAAAGACTACAGACTTTGGAACATTTTAGACTAAGGGATTTTGATTTTAACTAGTGATGGGAGAGACAAAGCTGCTTGAGGTTTTGAATCAAACAATTCATTTGTGCCACAGATGATTCACTGTTGTGAAACGCCCAGTGCTGGAAACCCCTGCTGGTCAGGACAGGGGAAGTGTAGTGAAAATGAAACTTAATGAAACACCTTTTTCCAAACCAATAAACAATGATTTATTGAAGGTGCAATTAATTAAAGGTGATCAACGATCCCTAATACCTTTAAAGAATAAGGGTCTTTTAATGAGTTATATTTCAGGAAACGAATGAAAGCTTGGCCAATCAGAGCAATATGAGACTTTAAAGTATACCTCCTGCCTTTAAATGTGTCACTAAATGTGTACAATTTATAGGGTTGATACAAGATTGAATACAAATCTTAGACATTGGTTCATGAGACCTTGCATCGAACCCGCTGAAATTCAATTCAATTTGAAAAGCTATAGTGCAAGAAGCCTCGTTTGCTGAAATCACCATACACTCCGTATCATGGATTCGAGAAATAAGGGAGTGACTGAGGGCCCAAACCTCTACAGAGTATGCTCAAAGACCCCATCACTAGTTTAAACAATTTCTCTCTCCCTCTCTCTTGCTATCCCCCCTTTCTCTTGAATTCATTTCCTGCTTGGCTGTCACCCTCTATGTAGGATCAGTCAGGGTAGCCCCTCCTCACATACTTTGGGTTTTGACCATGTTATCTTTATTTTGACTTCATTCTGCCTCTCTTGTATTTGGTCTAATTTACTAACCTTTATTTAGCTTGAATGTAACAAATTCAGCTAAGATGATTTCAATCAAATTAGAAGTTTGATTAAATCAATGTATTCACTTCTCCCTTTAGTTCCCTAAAGCTATTAGGACACTTTCATTAAGCTTTCACCTCAGTTTAGTTTGTCCGACCATCATCATCTCTCTCCCGGTATAGGATTATAGCAGTTCCAGAAACCGCTGTCCCCTTAATGAACAAAGCAGGTTATTAGCAGACTAATTCCTGTCCCTCTCTATACCCCTCCTTATATAGATGTTTGATGTGTCCCTGCTAGCCTAGCTAACACCCCCTAGGTTTAATGACACTCCTGCAGCATTCCTCTGAACGAGTGACAACTGCTAAGTCATAGCTCAGACTTAAACTAAATCAGGAAAGCCCTTCTTTCTTCCACTGTCTCTCTATGATTTTATTTCGTTTTGTTTTATTCAACACCATCCTAGTGACCAAACTTGAGAACCATCAGTGCATTGAGTAAAAATGTGACCACGTGTACAGCATGGTCAGTAGCTGACCCTTGCTTTCATCCTGTTTTAAAATTACTCATAACACTCCCTTTGTGCTCACCTGCACAAAATCTCAGGGTCCAATCTCACTAGCTGCCCCACGACAGCTATCCACACCTTATCTGGCCTACAGAGCCAATCACCATAAAGATAGCTTACCACCTCTGTTTTGTGTTTGTACTTGCATTTGCCTTCTGCCTCTCTCTCTCGTGTCTCCACAAGTGAACCAGCGTGTCTCAGACATCCAGCCCTGCCAACAACCAGGACCAACTGGAGACTCGGCAGAGTGCTGTGAGGGACATCCTTTAGCCTAAAGCAGCCAACAGCCTGCAACGGCAGAGGAAGGAACAGCGGGACTGCAACGTGGTCGCCTCACTTCCAGCCTGGACAACCAGGAACTGACCAGCATCATCATCTCCTTGGCCCACACCCTCAAGGGCCTCAGACAGGAGGCAAATGAACTGAACCTGCAAGTCACAGAGTTCCAAAGGGAACCGACACCCTTTGGAAAAGAGGAGGAACCGACAGACGCAAGGAACCTGACAGAGCAATGGAAGGAAATCACCAGTCTTTACGAAGGCTTTAACAGCTGCCAGACACAGGTAGCAGCTTGAAAAGGCCACCAGACAAGACTTAAACAGATAACTGTTCCACACGAAGTCACTGTTAAAACAGTGCACACAGAACTTAATAAGAGAGACACAAGAGCCAAGGCCGTAGAAGGCCTTCTGCATGCAGCCAGAGCTGTAGTCCAAACCTTAACTTAGCAATTCTGCAACCTTAAAGAGGAGCTCAACATGGTCCAGAAAGACTTGGAAAAGTCCTACAGACTGCAGATGGACTAGACAAATAGCATACACCCTGCTGCACACCACACAGCCAGCAGTGCAGACCCCCATATCCCGGTACACAGATACAAGAGGGGGAGGGGCAAAACCCTCTGCTTGACACAAGTCGACTTCCTGAAAACTTATGCAGTGTCAGAAGGAAAAGGACTCATTCAGGTGAGTCCTGAAACAGCACATGAAGTGACACTATCTCAATCGAATGGCCAGAGACATCCCTGCATTCACACCAGAACGTGTAGGAGACAATGATGTCCATGCCTACCTGAGAGACATTTGACTTTCACCTGCAGTCTTGGACCAGTGGGAATCACTAAGATAGACTCCGTCTGCTCTGGGTCACCTCTAGCCCAGAGGTGCAACACTTCATGGCTCAACAGCCAGGACCCATTCAATCAGACCACCAGCAACTCGGACAAGCTCAAGCCAGTGTCGACACCACCAACATCAGACGCCTAATGATGTTTGAGCAAAACAGAGGGCTAACAGACACCTGCTGCCCTCTTGCCACCCTAACCGGGTCCGTCTGAAACTCTTTATGACAATTCCCTTCGAACCTTGGAACTACCTGCCCTCTCACAAGTGAGAGTCCAACCAGCGATTCCAGACTGCAGGGACCACATACTAGATAACAATCACCTGACACAGACCAACTCGGGTCAGGATGACAAGTGACACTGCCTCGACACCTGCTGCACAAACTCGAGGACCCATACCTTGCCGCCGTCTACATTATCACACCTGATAATGTCGACCACAGCACCACAGCCACTCCTTGAAGCACCAACCACCAGAGAGCCACCTCTCTCTTCCAGCCATGAGTGGCAGGCGCAGGCCTGATTGTTCCGCACCTTTGATGTCGCTCACTGTTGTCTGTTGGACAGACAACAACGATCGAAAGAGGGGGAATTGTAGCGTCTGGACCAATCAGACATAGTTATTTGTTACATTTAACAAATTATCCTTAAAACCAAGAAGCCAACTTTAGGTTGGCATTCTAGAAACAACCCCCAGTTCTACCAACATTAAAGCAACTGGGCCTTAAGGGCTCAGTTGCCAGGGCAACTATCTGATAACACCAGTTTTACGATCCGAAGGAATGCAGCAATTTTAAGAAAGACATTTGGCCTACTGAAATGGACTCTTCCCTAATTTATAGGAAAACCTTCCTATGAATGAACACACAAATGGTCCATTCATTGTGTATATCATTGTGGTTTATGTACCTTGTCTTTTTTTCCCTTTTTTTATATGTGTAATGTTTTATGCATGTGTTAAGATAGATATAGATAGATATCTCAAGTAGATATATTATGTACGTGTCATGTTTAGTATCTCTGAATTCGTATTTTGATGATCTAAAAGATGATGCATATTATATGTTGATACACAGGTAACATATTAGAGTTTCATGAATCCCTAGTAGACTTACATGAATTTACCCACATGCAAAATACCTTGCTCTCAAACAAAGGGTCGTAAAAGCCCACATCATTTCGAAACCCCCGCTCGGAATTTCAGCCTCTCTCATTGGTCAAGTCCACTTTGAGAGTTGTTATCTTCCTAGATGTTAAAAGGGCTCACACCTAGTTCCGACCAGTTCTTTCTGAAAAACTTGATTGATGCTTGTGGGGAGGCCTCCCCAGGCCCAGAGGGGGGGCCTCAACATATGGAGATGTGTGGACTCTCCACACAGAATACTCCCACTGGAGGTAATTTCACTCGACTATGGAACTTATCCAAATGTACACCATCGGACACACTCATGGCCATCTCTGGATCCCCATCTCTGAAGTGCGGCCTGCTGTTCCTCAGAACAGCCCATTTGGGAGAGAAGACTCTCTCAACCACAACAGAGTCAAGAACAACCTCAGAGCTTCAAGAAAGTGCAACTCCGGCCATCAAATGGAACCATCCAGGACTTCTTCAGAGGCTCCACGAGACTCTCGTACGGATGCAAGTATCGTTTCTTCCACTAAACAGAGGTTTAAGTGTAAGTTATCATATATGGCTCTTTGAATTAGAAACTGATGGTTCTTTAGATGGTCAGCTCAGCCTCAAGCCCCTTTTCCTATACTGCTCTAACCATCCTCTTACCCTACCCTGTATGAATGAGTATATGTTTGTTTTGTTTGTTTAGATTAGTTATATGTTAGTCGTTAGTTAATAAAACTCTTGTGCACAAATTACATGGGTCTCTGATTCTGCCTTGCAAATTAATGTCCCTTTACGATTTCCGATCAAGCTACATGCTCTAATGCATTATTACGCTAACAATGTTATTATTCTGTGGCCAAGAAAATATCATTGCTTAGGGTTGATAAGAAATTACCCTGTATGTTCGCTAGGCGAACAGATTAATTGATGGCGATTCGATTCCGCTACAGTTACTACTGGCGGCTGATATAAATAATGGTAATTAATCAAGATTAATTGTAATTATTTATATACATTTCCCTTTTGAGCTAAATTCGCTACACTATCTAGTTAAAATTGGTACACACTATGGCTCAGTGACTTTTCTCAGAGAAAGAGACTGGGAGACAATGAGATTGTACTCATCTATTAGGATGCCCCTGATAGACTTCATTCAGAGAGTCAATGAATGAGGTGAAGTTGATGAGCTGTTAGATATCCAGGCCTGATGAACCTTCCTGAATTCAGTCTTCAGCTTTAGGGGAGCGCTCTGCTCTGGGTTCGTACAGATACTGTAAAATGAAAATCCAGGACTTTCAATGACTTTTCAAGCACTACTTCTTTGATTTTCAAGGACTTCAGTCAGAGATCTCACTTATCAAACAGCATCTTTCATTTCAATTTTACAAAAAAGAGAAATAGATAAATAAAAATATACTAATAAAAAATGGCAAAAATAAAGTGGAGCACATGCAAAGTATTACTAAGTACACTAGACATTTACTATAGTAAAACCACAGTTATTTTTCTTAATGGATTTGTATTTGTGTATCTTTCTTTTTTTATATAACTGTACTGCATTAATGGTTTTGTTTTCTACTGTTTAAAAAACAAAATCTGAAAAAAAAAAAGATTCACGAAATCACTCCGAAATCCTGATATGAAACAAATGATTCACAAGCCCACACCGAAGTCCCGATCTGAATCAAATGATTTGCGATCCATGCTCTTAAGATCCGATCTAAAGCAAAAAATTGGCAAACCCACTCTGAAGTCCCGACCTGACTCAAATGATTAGCGATCCACACTCAGAATTTCTGATCTAAAGCAAAAGAACTCTGAAGTTCCGATCTTAATCAAATGATTTGCGATACATGATTTTAAGTTCCAATCTAAATCAAAAAATTTGTGATACGCAAAGTTGAAGTCCGGATCTGAAAATGATTCACGATCTGATTGAATAATTTTGCAACACAATATTTTTACTGATTTGGAGTTTTGAAAAGCTCTATTTCACCATGCAAATCAGAAAAAAATCATGAAATCGCTGTGAAATCCTGATAAGAAACAAATGATTCACAAACCCACACAGAAGTCCCGATCTGGCTCAAATGATTCGCGATCCGTGCACCGAAGTTCTGATCTAAAGCAAAAGATTTGGAATAGCAAATAGCAAATAATTCTGTGACGCAATAGTTTAACTGATTTGGAGTTTCGAAAAGCTCCATTTCACCATTCAAATCAGAAAAAAAGATTCACAAAATTGAAGATTGAGAGATTGAGATTGAGATCCTAGTATGAAACAAATTATTCACAAACCCACACCGAAGTGCCGATGTGAATCAAATAGTTTGCGAATCCATGCTCTGAAGATCCGATCTAAAGCAAAAGATTTGCGAACCCGCTCCGAAGTCCCGGTCTGACTCAAATGATTCGCAATCCATGCTCTGATGTTCCGATCTAAATCAAATGATTTGTGATACACGATTTGAAGTTCTGATCTAAATCAAAGAATTTGCGATATGCAAAGTTCCAATCTAAATCAAATGATTAGTGACACGTGATCCAATTGGAGAGCTTTGAAATAGCAAATCATTTTGCGACACAATAGTTTAACTGATTTGGAGTTTCAAAAAGCTCTGTTTCACCCATCTACCACTACGTGCTTTTTAAAAAATCATTACAAAATATCATCACAAAATATTACCGTTACATCACAGTCTCACAGTTGTTTTTTGTTGTTTGTTGTATGTTTTTGCACTCCAAAAAAAAAAACATTACAACTGCTGAAATTCGAAAATGAATGGCTCTTTTAATTTGATCTGGTTTTTGCTAGTGATTCGCTTGAAATGAATGATCGAAGTCACAAATTTGACTCAATTGGAGCGGTTCCAGCAAAAATTAGTCAATTGATTTGGTTTACCTGATCCACTTTTTGCATCTTAACACATCTAAACACTTATTTCATAGATACATTGTCTTTTAATAATTCAAGCATTTCAAGTACCTCTTCATGAATATTGCTATTTTCAAAGGTTATTCAGGCCTTAAGTTTCAAAAAGTCAAATTCAAGCACCTTGTACGAACCCTGTACGGTAAAAAAGAAGCCCAATTCAATGGCAACACTTGCGCAGCGTGCCGTCATACGGAACTTAACGTGGAGGACATAAAAACGCAACTGTCTTGATAACTTTGGGCATGTAAAATCTTTGAAGTGACTCCCATGAGTGAAGAATCGTGACGAATGTTGATCTAGAGTGACGTAAAAGCCGTATAAATTCCAATATGAATGTTAATACTGCGGCCGCATACCAAAACATCTGATTGGATGTCTAGTTTAGTACCACATGTCGGATTTAGTACCACATATGGAAGTGGCACAAATTGGAATTAAAAAGATAACATTGTATGCGGTTTGTGCTGTTCATGAAAAAAAAAAAGTTCTTTTGGGCCTCATTTGCCTTCAGTGTGAACGTAGCTTAGTAATTCTTTTGTTATTATTTCCTGTGAATAATGGCTATTGATGAAATTCGTTTACACATAATTCCCAGGTCTCTATTTCCCCCCAATAGCACTGATTTTCCTCTATCGAACAAAAGAAACATGGCTAAAAAATGACAACAGCACAACATCATCCATCAAAGTATGGGAAGACATAAAAATGGAAACTGAAAGGGCCTGCAGGGTGAAGGTAAAAATATACCTAAAAAGTGAGCTGCCTGAAGTGAATGAAAATGTTACGGACAATTACCCGCATGTCTGCACATTTCAGGCAGTTATTGACACATCTTCAATAACTCATGCACTTCAATAACATTGTATGCTAAAATGTACCATTAGGAATTATTTTGCTTATCAAATGGGTGTCATATACTGTGTGTGTGTGTGTGTGTGTGTGTGTGTGTGTGTGTGTGGTCCTGGTAAACCCTACGTTATGATGACAATATCCAAAATCCTTGACCCTGTTCAAAAGTTAACATACGCTTGATTCTTAATACTCTGTTGTTACTTGAATGATCCACAGCTGTTTTTTGTTTGTTTTTATTTTAGTGATAGTAATCCATGAATCCCTTGTTTGTCCTGAACAGTTAAACTCCCTGCTGTTCTTCAGGAAAATCCTTCAGGTCTCATAAATTCTTTGGTTTTTCAGCATTTTGCAATAATGACTGTATCATTTTGAGATTCATCTTTTCACACTGAGGACAACTGAGGGACTATCCATACTATATCCAACTATTACAAAAAGTTTAAACGCTCACTGAGGCTTCAGAAGGAAACACAATGCATTAAGAGCAAGGGGTGTATATATATATATATATATATATTTAATGCACACTGCTGAAAGAGCATCTTAGGCCAGCTTAACTGCAGTCTTAGCAGGTTGTTTAAGTTGGACTGCCAGTTGGGTCACAGCTTTAGCCAGTCAGCAAAGTGATTTCCCATCCTGACCAGAAGAGAGGTTCATAACACTCCTTCAAACCAGCCATACAAACCAGCTTATAACCTTAGGCTGGTTAATGCTGTTTTTTCAGCAGTGTAAGTGAATGTAGCATTTTCAATTCCTGTTCATTGCCTTCACTGCTTTTTGTCTGTTCCTGATTCTCACAGCCTGGCTTTCCTCATCACTATTTAAACACAGCAATTCCACGGACATTTCCCAAACTACAGTGATTTCAACTGCTGGCACATGTGAATGGAGAACTCTCTAATAATGATGAGCTCTGGGAATTATGGGATTGCAGGTGCATGTTGAATTAATCCTCGGAGCTGCTGGTAAATGTCCAAGTGAATGTCTGTCCCCTCCTCACCTTTCCCGTCCCTTACTCACCTCTCAAGGGCGAGGCTTTATCAGCAGCGGCCAGCTCTCCCCCTCCGTCCGCTTACGCCCAAATCTGCTGTTGAGTTATAGGGCACATCTTTCTGGCACCCTTCAAAGGGCAGTGCAACGTGGCGTAGAGGCGGAGCCCAAAACGATAGCTTGAGACACACCCCATCTGTCACTGTCAGACTCCATTTTACTTCTCCATCGCACCAGTCTCCAACTAGATGCCGGTTTCATTTACATGCACCTGAGCATCATCCTGTCAGGAAAAAAGGGTTCTCCATTTGCAGTGTCCACTTCGTGATCGTTCTGCAATTATAATATCACAACAGATTCGCTCCCATGGTATTTCCCTAAATATAAAGAGCAGAAAGTCAATTTAAAAGAAAAGGTATGATGGAGACAATCAAGATGATTAATTTTTTAATCAGATTTCGATAGTATCCCTATTCAGGGTTAAAATAAAAGCAATTTATACGTTTTTCATCCTATTAGTGGTGGAATAATGACTTCCAGACTCTCAATCCTAGTAATGTATGAATAAAAAAACAGGCTCTGGAGATTATGATCCGTTTCCTAATTGAAATCCCCATTCACTCTGTAGGTTTATCATATTCTCATCATCACCATAGGGCATCAGGGGTGTTGATAATGGCATATGCATTTTCAAAACTGAGTAAAATATCCCAATTAAGAGAGATTTATTCACAGAGACGCTCTTCAGTGGGTGTTGATTAATTCCGTGCCGTATTTTGTGAATAAAAAAACCTTTGTCAGTTGGTTGTGAGATCCTGTGTGTCTTCTATCACCTTGCTGAAGTGAAACCTGAGTAAAACACACTATTGTGTTGATGCCAGGGTGTGAACAATGAAGGTTTCGGGGTGTCTAGATCACTTAATTAAGGCTTGAACCCCTCCAAAGTTTGGAGGGTCTTTAACACTTTCTTTGCATCTCATAAGGAAAATCTAAGAAGCCAAGAGCTTTTCAAGCCACTGATTGGTATGCTAGAAGGAGCGCAGGCTGTCTGGATTGCCGACATGTGAGGACGATTCCCTCATGCGATGTCACAGATTATCCTAAATAAGCCTGTCTAAGCCCATCATACCTGGCCAACCCACAAAGCCAATCAGTACGGGTCTGCGGCAGGTTTCCGCAGCTGGAAAAGTCGCCTATTTTGGAAGCACACATAGTCATCTGCATTTCTTTGAAGTCGAATATTCACCTCTCCAGAAAATGCATGCTTATGAAGATTACAACAAGCGTAACTTCAGGATAGAGTCGTCACTGCAAAGATATGTCAATTTGCAAGCCGAGAAAATTGCATTAAAGGCTTTTCACGTACACAGAAAGACACCTACACTTGTTCACATCCTCAGATTCCCTGAGACCTGCCTGCTAACCTGCTGATTTGGGAAAGAGACACTTAAATGACTTAAATTCTCTAGGAAGTCAATTATGAGTTATGTAATGGAGAGGTCAGGTCTGTGCTGACCAGCCAATTTTAAATTAGATGTGGGGAGGGGGGAAGGAACATGTCAAGGAGAGAAGAACAGAGAGCAAGCGGGAGGGGGAGAGAGGTGACTGTGGAGGATACGCACCGTGGAAGAAGCGCTGCAGGCACAACGGCGGCAATAGAAATGGAATCGCACCTCTATCAGACCTCACAGCCCATTCCAGCCCTGTCACCTGTGTCACTCCGAGCTAGACATTGAGACCTTGACACCATTAGCACTGTAAAAGAGAACGCAGGGCGCGTTTTAAACACTCCACAGTTCGTCTAACAGTTATAGTCTTTTTATGTGAAGCAGCCTGTGACATATGTGGGATGACACATTGCTGACGTTCTCACTGCACATTTCTAAAACCGGTGGTATGGGTTCTTTAGGTGAACCTGTAAATTATGACAGCAGGAGCCTTTTGAAAGCTTTACGGTGCTTTTGGAAGATTGTAGCAGCTATCCGACAATTTTA
This sequence comes from Garra rufa, assembly GCF_049309525.1. Lineage (NCBI taxonomy): Eukaryota > Metazoa > Chordata > Actinopteri > Cypriniformes > Cyprinidae > Garra > Garra rufa. The sequence goes on from NC_133376.1 coordinate 27,690,825, forward strand.
AGATGCGTGAATTGGGTGAGTTGGGCCTGAGGCGACATAGAAAAGCACTAAACAAATACATCCAATCACAAGGTGGAACTTTGAAGTTCGACTTTGCATACTGAATATATCACTCCTGCCTGAAATTGAGTCATCTTCAAAAGAATAGTCCAAAACGCAGCTGCGCATAAGCATGGTAAATGTAAGAACGCATACATAATGAAGTGGTTCGTATTGAGCTGTAACTTGCATTAAATTGTCAAGAACATTTATATGCAGTTTAGAATTTATTTGAGTTTAGGTTGGTTACAAAACCAGCTTCTATTTCTATTTTGTCAAATGTGACCCTGGACCACAATAACAGTCTTAAGTAGCACAGGAATATGTTTGGCAATAACTAAAAATGCATTGTATTGGTCAAAATTTTTCTTTTATGCCAAAAATCATTAGTATATTAAGTAAAAATCATATTCTATGAAGATATTTTGTACATTTCCTACCATAAATATGTCAAAACTTAATTTTCAATTATTAATATGCATTGCCAAGAACTTAATTTGGACAACTTTAAAGGCAAATTTCTCAATATTTTGATTCTTTTGTACCCTCAGATTCCAGATATTCAAATAGTTGTATCTCTGCCAAATATTGTCCTATACATCAATGGAAAGCTTATTAACTCAGTTTTCAGATGATGTAAAACTCAATTGACTTTTATGAGTGGTTTTGTGTACTAGGGTCACATTTACACTCTTAAAAATAAAGGTTTCAAAAGGGTGTTTTTGCAGTGATCCCATTGAAGAACTATTTTTGGTTCCCCAAAGAACCTTCCAGTGAACATTTCTGAAAAGATCCATTTTGAAGAACATCTAAAGAACCTGTTTTGACTATAAAGAATCTTTTTCTGCATTTGAAAGATTTCATGGATGTTCGAGGTTCTTCGTGGAAACATCGATACCAATAAAGAACCTTTATTTTTACGAGTGTAGAGTGATATTATACAATGAAAAACGATGAATCACATTACTTGCATTTTACTTCTGCACCTTAGATCTTATTACACCCAAGTGTAAATGTCTGAGTTAATTTCCCCAACCTTACAAAATTCAGATTATTGGGTTAAACCAATTTCAGTCATGATATTTAACCAGATCTCCAGTCAATCACAAGAACATGAATGTACATGCATCACTTAAGATTAATATGCCATTTGCCCTTATCTCGTATACATTTATTATATGCAGAGTTTCCTTCGGTGTGTAAAGGTTTATAGCATTGTTTTATTAAACATCCATCTCAGGGATGGTTTCATCCTGCTTTCTAAGGAGCAAAAAAAAAAAGAACGAGCAGTGCTGAAATATAGCTTATGATTGCATTTTTTTCCAAGATGCTGGCAAGGATTCTGTTCTGATGAGATTGAGAATGGCAGATCTACGCAGCTTGCCTATCTTCTGCCCTTAATAAATCTAAGGAACGCCTGACAGAAAGATCTCAAATCCACACGTGTGGCACATCTATCTTGGGTTCTCCAAACATGTGTGGATGTTCTGTTCAATAAAGCGCTCAAGAGTATTTATTTACTCTTTACAGGACTGGAAGAAGTCTGAATTTAAGAACTGGCTGAATCTTTCACTTCATGAGCTGGGACTTAAAATAAAATAAAATATTTATTATAAGATCTTTTATTTAAAGGGATAGTTCATCCAAAAATGAAAATTCTGTCATTAATTAATCACCCTAATGTCATTCCGAATCCATAAGACCTTTGTTCATCTACAGAACACTAAGAAAAGAAGAAGAAGAAGAGAAGAAATTGCTAATCAAGTTTGTTTTCTTTGCACACAAAAAGTATTCTCGTAGCTTCATAAAATTATGGTTGAACCACTGAAGTCACATGGACTATTTTAACGATGTCCTTACTACCTTTCTGGGTCTTGAACACATCAGTTGCCTTGCTGGCTATGCAGGGTCAGAAAGCTCTCAGATTTCAGATTTTCTGAAGATTAACAAATTTCTTATGGGTTTGGAAGTAATTAATTAACTGAGTAATTAATGGCAGAGTTTATATTCTTGGGTGAATCCTGTTCGGAACTGAATTTGAATTTGATTCTAAATGCTCTTCATCATTTAAGCCCCCTAGTTTCCCACATGCTGATATAGTGAAAGTTGCTTAAGAGATGAAAAGTCAAGAGGGCTTATATGTTCTGCTCTGTTTGATCAAAGATCACTGCATGTGTGAAACTGTTTTGACCTTGATACAGTCATGAGCTAAGATGAAAAAGTGTGTGTTTGTGTGCAGCTGTTGACACGCCAGCTAGGCTAAGATCAAACAAGCAGTCAAACTGTCAAACTCATTTCCCTTTTTGCCAAATGCGGTACTGTAAGTCAACACTGTGTGACATCCAGAATGTTGTTTGGAGAATGCCTTTCCACCTACCCTCATACCACAGATGCACATCACAATGAACTGCAAAGCAAACAAGCATCCTCACAGCGCACTATAAAAAAATGCCTGGAATTCAAACTGAGATAGAATAAAAAAATGTTACAGTAAAAGACCGTTTTGCTAATATATATAATATCTATCTATCTATCTATCTATCTATATATATATATATATATATATATATATATATATATATATATATATATATATATAAGTGAGCCTTTAAGTGAGTTATTTCTATATTTTGCTGTAGTGTGTCAGTAGAAAATATCAATTCACATTTCCAAACATTCATTCTGCCATTAATTGCAATAATCCAGTGAAATTTGTTTGCACAAGGAGTCTGACAACAGCCAGGTAGGTTTCTTAAAGCATCTTGAAGACACTACCAAAGTTGTTCTGGATTTAGTCTGTCTCAGTTTGTTCCGTTTCTTCATTTCATTCCAGACAGACTGGATGATGATGAGATCAGATCTCTGGTTGGAGCACTGGCTGGTGTCAGACTCCTTCTGCAAACCAAAATCTCACTGGATTATTACAATTACTGGCAAAATGAATGTTTGGAAATGTAAACTGACATATCCTACTGACACACTACAGCAAAATATAGAAATAACTGACTTAAAATCATTTTTAGCTGGTGTTCTAATAACTTTGGCCACCACTGTGTGGTGTGTATATATACAGTGGACGTTTATGTATGTTTTCAGTCAAGCCCGAAATTATTCAAATGCTGACTTAAAGTTACTTTTATTCAACCAGCAAGTTTTGTTTCGACCGGAAATGACACAGGCTTCTCGCAAAAGATAATAAGATGATGTACAAGAGGCATCATTGTGGAGAAAAAAAAAAATTCTCAGCTTTCATTTACATTTTAACAAAAAGTGGCATGTCCAAAATTATTCATACCCTTTGCAAACGGTCACAGTCTATGGGAAAATCCAAAGTTCTATACCATTCCAAATAGTCCAAGCTGTTCGAAAGCATCCTAATTACCCTGATTCATTGGGAACAGCTGTTTTAATCAACTCAACAGGTGAAAACAGAAGCTCTCTGCCGGGGGTATGAATAATTGTGGGCTTGACTGTATATCAAGAGATACAGCTATTAAAATAACTACCAGTATGTGAAAATCTGGCAACTATAGCTGCCAGTAGGCTATTAGCTATATTTTTAGACAGTAGTCTGCAGTCTACAACGTGTGATTAACAACAAGAACATAGAACAAAAGAACAAAAACACATCTTCTTTAGCATGTCATTTTGTCAAAAAGTAATAAAAAATGATGAAATATTTGATATAAAATGGCAAATATTAAAACATCAGTCACTCACACTTCAGTAAAAGATCAATAACAAAAGCAGTAGGCTAATGGGAAAATTCTATATGCTATTACCTGTGGGGTCACGTATAGAGCTCTAGTTTGGGGAACACTGAGTAAGAGTTAACAGCCTCATAAAACACAGCGAGCCCTCAGTCCTCAGGGTCAGCTACTCTTGGATCACATCTGGGGTCCACATCCTAGTGTCACACATCACTCTAGCAACTGTAAATCAATCAGTCAGTCACATTCAACCTCATCTGCTCCGCACACGTCCATCACCTCAACACCCGCACAGCTGCGGGTGAAATTCCACTCCTCGCTTTATGAACATCTGAGTGGGCTATGGTTACAGTTGCCATAGCGATACCGAGGGCAGGGAACAGCTAAAACGGTTGCAAAGAAAAATCTGAAGCTGTGCTTTAAATGATATACATCGCATGCTTTCAGTAAACACTATGTACTCAGCCATTTTGTGTTAAAACATGTGAATGTAAGAACCTTTAAAGGGGTCATATCGTTGTCAATGGATCTTTTTGTGATAGTTAAAGTGATAGTTGTTCATGAGTCCCTTAATAGTCCTGAGCAGTTAAACTGCCCACTGTTCTTCAGAAAAATCCTTCAGTTCCCACAACCCTGGTGAAAAAAACAGCTAAAACCAGCCTAGGCTGGTTGGCTGGTTTTAGCTGGTCAACCAGCCTGGTTTTAGCTGGTCATAGCTGGAAGGCAGGCTGGTTTTAGAGGGGTTTTGGCCACTTTTCCAGCCTGGCCAGGCTGGTCAGGATGGTCTTAGCTGGTCAGGCTGGGAAACCACCAGCTAAAACCAGCCTGACCAGCCTGGCCAGGCTTGGAGACCAGCTTAAACCAGCTACTTCCAGCTTAAACCAGCTAAGACCAGCCAACCAGCCTAGGCTGGTATTAGCTGTTTTTTTTTCAGCAGGGAAATTCTTTGTTTTTTTTCAGCATTTTTGTTTATTTGAACCATTTTGAACAATGACTGTATGACTCATGATCCATTTTTTTTCCACACTGAGGACAACTGAGAGACTCATATTCAACTATTAGAGAAGGTTCAAACACTCACTGATGCTTCAGAAGGAAACACAATGCCTTAAGAGCCGAGGGGTGAAAACCTGTAAGCATCTTCTGTTGCTCTTGAAGGGCAGTACTAAATTAAAAAAATATGTTTAGGCAAAATAAGAAAAATGTACACATTTTTATTCTGTTCAAAAGTTTTCACCCCTGTCTCTTAATGCATTGTGTTTTCTTTTGTGAGCATTTGAACCTTCTGTAATAGTTGCATATGAGTTCCTCAGTTTTCCTCAGTGTGAAAAGATGGATCTCAAAACCATACAGTAATTGTTGGAAAGGGTTAAAATATGCAAAAATGCTGAAAAACCAAAGAATTTGTGCGACCTGAAGTTTAACTGTTCAGGACAAACAAAGAACTCACAAACAACTATCAATAAAACAACAACAACAACAACAACAACAACAACAACAACAACAACAACAACAAAACAGCTGTGGATCATTCATATGTTTGATTTACTTGCCTTTTCTTTGTATTTATTTTTCAAATTTACTAGCTTCTTTTGTATGTTATAAATACTTACAATAGGACACAATTATACCAAATAGACAGATCTTTAGTTCTTTTTGGTGGCCATCGTCCCTCCCGCTCTTTGTCCCTCCCACCTAGACATGAACAATCATTAGTCAGTGTATGAATAATAAGCTATTTAATCATATTTAAACAGATTCCACTCTTCTGATGGATCCCTTCAGCTGTCATCCTCCGTCTTCCCCTTATTGAAGTGTTTTACCTCCCTCTGACATGTTCGCCCATTACCCATATTTATTGATGCAATACCTCACTCTAGAGACCCGAGAAACTACTATGGCCCCTAGCTGCTTTGAAATCATGTCATTAGAGTAAATGTGTTTTGTAGAAATGTGTAGAGCTCACACAACAGTCATTATTGCCAGCCGCATACAACAAGTGCTTTATGGTTCAGACACATTTGTGTGTAATGAATTGTTTTGGGAATCTTTGGAGCATGTCTTGGGCAAATTCACAATAATAATCTAATATGTAAATACACAGATTCATTAGAAATTAGCTGATGATACTGTTATGATTACTGTGATAATAAATAAATGGATAACACAGGTTTCCCAAATCCTATCTTAAGCCTACTTCTATTTTCCAGTTATTTCATGCCTGTGTGAAAGGATTATGTGACTTCAATTCAGATTGTATAAGTGGTACTTTCTCCTTGCATTCAGGTCCGTTTCAGATTTTTAATTTGCATTTTGTTTATCTGCCACTTGATTGGACGTGTCATCCCACATTCCTCCAGCCAGAGCAGAGTGGAATGTGGACATTCAGTCTAATTAAAAGGATTAGATCCATCTGCCTAGTCTTGTGAAAACCTTATTTAATTCAGCTTATTGAATTTCGCATTGCTGTTTTCCTGTTTTATTCAAATTTACTCCACAGTGTATTTATTATTTAACAGGTTGAGAGAAAAACAAATACAAACATGGGTGCACAAGTGTTTTTGTGCATGGATATATAAGTACCAAGAAACTATACCAATATATATAATATATTTTATATATATATATATATATATATATATATATATATATATATATATATATATATATATATATATTTGTTTTTTTTCAACATTAAAGGGGCAGTTTACCCAAAAATGTAAATTACCCCATGATTTACGTACCCTCGAGTCCTACACTGTAAAAAAAAACATTCATTCATTAGGTGTAACATTCAACCCTAATCTATAAAAATGATAAGAAAAATAATAGAAAAAGCAGTTATTTCAACAACAACAACAAAAAAAAACATTAAAAAAAAAGTAATGCAGGGAATTCTGGGAATGTCAATTTACGGTTATTTACTGTGAATTTTACATTTGTTTTTAATTTCAAAAAATGGTATGCTACCGTAAAATTACATGCATTGAGTTTTCACCGTATATAGTAGGGGAACTTACCTTTAACCATTTAACAGTCTTTTACCATTAAATTCACAGTAATTTTTAACAGTGTATATGATTTCTTCTTTCAGATGAATAAAATCAGAGTTATATAAAAAAAAATGCTTCCAAGCTTTATAATGCCAGTAAATAGCTGTTGAGATTTTGAAGTCCAATAAGGTGCATCGATCCATCGTAAAAAGTGCTCCACACGGCTCTGGGAGGTTAATAAAGGCCTTCTGAAGCAAAGTGTGCGTTTGTGTAAGACAAATATCCATATTTAAAACTTTATAAACTATAATCTTTAGTTTGCACTAAAAGATGACATAGGACATGCTTGTCTCACAAATTTTGTTTACAGCAAAGGAAAACCAGTCTCATCTTGGATTATATCAGAATCCTCTGACATTTTTCTTTACAAATTCAATTTTGTTCTTCTAATTCGTGACCAGTGTTTTGTTTTGCTCTCTCATTTGCGCTTCCATGTTCGTCAATAGTTACATCCCATCTACATCCTACATCATCTGCTAAAACACTACTCACTACACAAACTACACAAACGCATTGGTTCATTTAAGAAGGCCTTTATTAACCACCTGAAGCCACGTGGAGCACGTTTTTCAGGATGGATGGATACACTTTATTGGACTTAAACAGCCATTCACTGCCATTATAAAGCTTGGAAGAGCCAGAACATTTTTCAAAATAACTCCAATTGTATTTGTATGAAAGAAGAAAGTCATATACACCTAGGACGGCTTGAGGGTGAGTAATTCAGTGGGTTATTTTTATTTTTGGGTGAACTATTCCTTTAAAATTTTTCTCTGCTTTTCCCCACTGGCATTCTTTTTTTTTTTTTTACCCCAAGGTGCCTTTAAGGTGATTTAGAAAGATCATTCTAAATCTCATGTAAACATGTTTTCATGTTTACATATTCTAAGCCAGTTTTGTTTTCCTCTCTCCTCTGCAATTCCATGTTCGTCACTAGTTCACCTACATCCTACTTCATCTGCTAAAACGCTACTCTCTCATGAGCATATGTATGACAGTTAAAGAAAGCTAGAGATTATGGTTTATTAAGTTTTAAATATGGATACTTTTTGTACACAAATGCATTGGTTTACTTACTTACTAACCATCTGGAGCCAATGACGTGGAACGCTTTTTTTTTTAAAGATGGATGGATGCACTTTATTGGACTTCAAAATACCAACAGCCATTCACTTCCATTATAAAGCTCGGAAGGGCCAGGACATTTTTTAATGTAACTACAATTGTATTTGTCTATAAGAAGAAAATCATATACACCCAGGATAGCTTGAAGGTGAATAAATCATATTTTTTTCTGCTATTCTCCACTGGCATTCTTTTTTCCCCCCCAAGGTTCCTTTAAGGTGATTTAGAAAGATCATTCTAAATCTAATGTAAACATGTAATGTTTGTACATTCTAAGCCATTTTTTATAATTATCAGCACATTGTAGTGCACGTAAACACTTTTAATGTTAGTTTTATGACAAACAAATCCAAATGTGCACCTAAAGGGCCCAATGACACCAAGAACAACAGCATTCTTTTTATTATCGGTGCGTGTTGCAGTTCTGTCATCAAAAAACTAATTCTGAAAGTGATTCCCAATGATACTGTTTCTCTGTGCCATTATAGTTAGGGTTGTAGTGTGGATACTTTTTTAAAACTATAGTAATCACCCTTGATGTGAACAGGCCTTGACTCTTCTTTCGCTAACAGATATATTAATAAATAAAACTGCTCCACAGGAGTTTCTCCACAGGGCATTGGGTACCTAGAGTGTTTAATGGCAGTATCAAAAATTCTCTCTGAGGTGAACACAGTTTGCTCGGGTGAAGTGAGCAATGTATCTCAAGAGGGAGTGCTTGTGGTGTGTTGAGGGATCTGGCAATGCTGTGACAGCTGTGGGAATAAAGTGAGTGAAAGTGTGAAAGCGAGTCTTTGGAGGTGTTTTCCGCTTTTCTAGGATGTCCCAGTGGCTATCTCAACAGCCTGAAAGTGAGATGAAAGTGGAAAGTTTGAAACGCTTGGACAAGGACAGAGAAATGCTGGAATTCTATGTGGATAATTGACATGCCACTGTGAGTACAACATCTGCTAAAATGAAGTAGAAAAATTCAGGGTTGTGATTTCTGAATATTAATCACCTCAGAAACCTCATGTTAGACACATCAAATGTCATTTTTGACAAGAAGAAGCTCTTGATGGCATTTCTACATAAGTTACTGTACAGCACAGGTTCAAACACAGAAATAAATGCAACATTTGAATTCAACATGCTATGAACCTTATAGGATTCATAAACAAATATCAAAGCCACCTTGAACCAGGTTTACATTCCTTTCATCCACTTCTCCTCCATCACAAATCTGCAGACAAAAACACGGCACATACAGTCGGTGTGATGCAAAACCCAAATCAGCATAACGCTCAGCTCTGCATAGAATTCCTCCACACGCATTTCTCCCCTCACACTCCCCCCCCTTCTGTCTTGCCTTCCTCCTCCTCCGGGGTGTCAGGGGATCTTTTAACAAAACAAATCTGAATGCAATGTCGAATTATTTCCACTTGACTCAGTGATGTATGAAGGGAGCACTGCAATTAGCAGCACTCTTTGATACTTCTCTCTCCAGTGATCCAGCAGACAAATGCATTACTATACTTGCACCCACTACAGTCCAAGCATTCGGATGTGGGTGGGAGTGAAATCTCAGCTGTTCTAACTAAACCCAAAACTCTAGAATGCCAAGAGTTGTGTGCTCCTGGGAGCACCAGACGTCTTGTGTTGGAGGAGCACGGCAAAGGGTTTAATGAATTATCCAGCTAAGGTGGGAAGCAATTAACCTACATTAGTTTGAGAAGTGTTGCTTGCTGTCACAGAGTACGCAAGACTGTTTGCTTCTGCAGTGAACTTATACTAGAATGTGGGCCTTGAGCTTGTTTAAAAGTACAACACTACACTGTGGCTACTAAAAGAAAAGTGTGTTAAAGATTATATTAAAGGAGAAGTTCACTTCCAGAACAAAAATGTACAGAGAATTTACTCACCCAATCATCTAAGATGTTCATGTCTTTCTTTCTTCAGTTGTTTTTTGAGTAAAACATTTCAGGAACGTTCTCCATATAGTGGACTTCTATGGTGCCCGTGAGTTTGAACTTCCAAATGCAGTTTGAATGCAGTTTCAAGAGCTCTAAATGATCCCAGCCGAGTAAGAAGGGTCTTATCTAGGAAATAATTTGTTATTTTCTAAAAAAAAAAAAAAAAAAAATAGTGTTTTATACTTTTTATACAATTTTATACTTTTTTTAACCTCAAACGCTCATCTTGTCTAGCTCTGTGTGAACTCTAACTCTGGAACGTGTATTCCAGTTCAAGACAGTTAAGGTAGGTCTTGAACTGTAATACGCAGAGCTACAGAAGACAAGCATTTGAGTTTAAAAAATATAAAACTGTAATTTTTTTTAGAAAATAACCGATTGTTGCACTAGATAAGACCCTTCTTCCTCGGCTGGGATTGTTTAGAGCCCTTTGAAGCTGCATTTTGGAGGTTTAAACTCGTGGGCACCATAGAAGTCCACTATATGGAGAACATTCCTGAAATGTTTTCCTCAAAAAACATAATTTCTTTACGACTGAAGAAAGAAAGACATGAACATCTTGGATGACAAGGGGGTAAGTAAATTAAAAATAATTTGTACATTTTTGTTCTGGAACTGAACTTCACCTTTAAGCAGCATAACTGTTTTCAACACTGATAATAAACGTTTATTGAGCATCAAATCAGCATATAAGTATGATTTCTAAATGATCATGTGATAATGAAAACTCCAGTAATTCTCCCATCACAGGAATAAATTACATTTTAAAAGAAATAGTTTTCATTAAAACCTGTTATTTTAAACTGTAATAATATTTCACAATATTACTGTTCCACTGTATTTTTGATCAAATAAATGCAGCCTTGGTAAACATGAGAGACTTGGCATGAGCAAAGATGGACAAGCTTAGCCAAAAGAAAGCTTAGCATTCAGTAGCTGTGTTTTCCAATGTTACCAGTTCTCAGATGGGAGAACAAAAACGGCCTTGAAAGGATTAGAAACCACTTGCTTGAGGAAAGAAATCCCCGCAGTCTAACCTGAGTGTGCCCTAAAGAGAGCAAGGGTGTACAGATGAAGCCTAACCTTTTGTACCTTGACAGATCAGTCTCTCTCAGAAAGGCCTTTGTAAGAACAATAGCTTATGGCGTTTGAACTTTAAAAGGGGCATCTGAGCAGCACAGACAAACCATTTCTGCTCATATAAGAACCAGAAGTGCATTAGAATCAGAATCAGACTCATTAAATGGTGAATATAAACACAGTTTAACGTTTACTAGATAAAAGAAAACTTTTAGGGTGTGTTCACACTTGTCATGTTTGATTCGATTCAAACTAACTCTGGTGCGATTGCTCCATTAGTGCGGTTCATTTGAGTAAGTGTGAATGCTGCCATCTGAACCCTGGTGACAATGAGCATACTTAGTCCAGCAGACGGCATTGTGTGTATTCAACTTAAAGCGGCAATCAGCAGACAGATCAGTGAATGAGTACTTGAGCGCTGCTTTAAGTCGAATGCACATTTTCCTTTTGTTTGGAGTATTTGGTGAGTTCTGTCACGAAATATACGTCCTTCAACCTATCAAGCAATTAAGTTGTGAACGTATCAATATGCCTTTAGGTTCGGTATCTTTAGGTTCGCTGTAAAAAATACCAAATGTATCAATTTCCTTTTTGGTCTAGACCAAACGAACCGAACTAGTGAACCGAAGTGTGAACACACCCTTAGTTTCTCTCAACAAAATTGATCACAAAATTTTGCATTATTTACTCACCCTCATGTTGTTTCGAACCATTTAACTTGCTTTTTTTCCCTAAAAACCAAAACGGAAATGTTGGTTTGTCTAAAGATTCCAAGTTTAGAAAGGACGCATAAGGAAAAAAGTGACAAAAAAGTACTTTTGTAAGGACAAAGCATAGCTTTGTGTGGGAAACAGAATTTCCACAAAACAAAAATCATAATACAGGTTTTAAACGACATGAGGGTGAATAAAAAAAATAACAGAATACTAATAACTTAATATGATGCAGGTCTGAAAGTTATTATAGCTGGTCTTGACAAGGCAAGGTCATATTTGGAGTAAAGGTACACATTTTGACAGCAAGAATAAAAATGTTTGGAATAAAGCTGACTGTTGTTGTTGAAAAACATGGGTTTAATTGGTCTTTTAAGAGTTAAAATGTTCTTTTTCATACTCCTACATTCATCAACACCTGAATAATAATAATAATAATAATAATAATAATAATAATAATAATAATAATAATAATAATAATAAAAACCCAATTATGAATGCTAAATGTTAAATTATGAATGCCCAGAGACTGGAGGGCCCAGGTAGTCTAAAACTTGCTACCTGATCTCATGATGAAAACGTTCCAACTTTTACAAGGCACGAAATAATATGGACCAACAAGTACATATCAAACCGTTTTCAACAGAAAGGAACACTAGAGTTGGTAAAACAGCAAGGTAGCTCAGCCCGCACATTGGACTTAGAATGCAGAATCCTTGGGTACAAATCCTGTAAAAAAACATGACTCACAATGAAAGAGCTAAAAAATGAAAGATCGCAAAAACAAACTAAAACGGCATGCTTGATATTGCGTTTTTACATCACATTCACTTTTGTTCATACTATCAGGTAGGTTTAGGTGTACTGCAGATGGTACGTTATTTGTAGAGATGCTCCGATCAGCATTTTTGGGGCCGATCACCGATTGCCGATCACTGCCGATCACAGAATGGCAGGGGAATGGGAATCTTTTATCTATAATCTAGCAGAGTTCGCACCATTTGTAGAAATGAAACTAACTCTAAATTAACTATATTAAAAAAAAAAACTGTAGAAATAGGATACAGACAAGATCTTGAAGAACCACCAAGTTAGGGTTGTAGAGGATAGTATTGTGTATCGACGATAGTTAGAGATATCGCCAGTTGCTGATGCCTTTGACGATAGCAAGACGATTATTATTATTATCCGTCAAAAAGGTGCCTAACTTTAGCGATGCAGTGCAGAGAGTCGGTTCTAGGATGCTTCAGAAACTTGGCGTGGTATAAACACACGCATAGAGTGGCCACGTCGCCTTAACGTGCCGCATGGGTAAGAGATTTATTCATCATACAGTGTAGATAGATAAACTGATTATAACGGGACTAGGCTACACTAGTTAGTGGTGAAGTTCTTTGATAATGTAAATGTTCTTTGCTTGTTATTTGTAGCTGCTTTTTAAGATGATGTAAGGATTATATTATCCAGCATTGCACAGTCATTAGGTTAAAGGTAGTAAAATGTGGTTTAGGCTGAATTAAATACGATATATCAGAATCCGTCTGTATATAGGAAACATAAACATTCACCTCAGTAACATTTATATGCGTTCATTAGAATTACGATGCGATAAAATGGCGCTAAACATACGCACGTGAATTACACGGGCACCGTTTCTCCTCATTCTATATGAACTGAACTACAACATGAACTGATGACAACAATCAGACATACAGCGGTAACATTATTGCAATATGACGGGTAAAGAAAGATACATTCATTTACATTCAAGCACGCACATTTACCACTCACTGAAGATAGCAGAGAATGAAACCGAAAGTAAACTTGAACTTCACAGGCAAAACAACAGTCAGCGCTCTGTACACGCACAACTTAGTCACATGCCCAATAACAAGACTACCCTTACAAAACGAATAAGCAATTTAGTACTCCGCTCTGCTGTTGTTTACCTGTGCACCGTGCATGCACGTGTGAAAAAGTCGCGCAAGTAATTTACGTCAAGTGATCGGCTTTTTTGATCGGCGCTTTTGGGGTTCGCCGATCAAGCTATTTTAAGCCAATATCGGCCGATCATGATCGGTGGCCGATCAATCGGAGCATCACTAGTTATTTGAAAGCGTCAAATTAGTTATAGCGCCACTCAACGGACATTTCAAGTCAGAAATGTGATGGCACGTACAAAACCAACATCACATAAAACGTACTGTATGTACATTCATCTGTTCCAGGAAAAAAACACGAACACTCTTTTAGTGCCACTCAGAGCACATTTCAGAGATAACGTTTTCGTCATGAGATCAGGTTGAAAACTTGAATGAATTTATGAAATCACACATAATTCCCACACGTGCCTATTAAGTTTCTCTCCAGAAGCCCCTCTTCAACTTTGGTGCACCACTGTTCCTTCCCTCCATCAATAACAATCAGAGAAAAACAAATGAACTCTAAACCCCTCATTGCTCCTGACCACACAAGAATACATAAACACAATGTTAACCAGGCCACATTCTTCTGGGTTAATTTCACACTTGAACTGCTAGGTAGTTTGTTTCTATGCATTTGGCTTTATTCACAAAATGTGCATATCATTTCTCAGACATGAGAATCACAAATACAATCAATCGATATGAAGTTTTAATGAAGGAGCAGAGTTCACTGCTCTTTGTCCAAACCAAATCACAGCACGACTCCAAGTTTAGATGCTACATCACTCACTTTATCACCTTTCATTTGCAGCCACTTACTCTTTAAGTATAGTGCGGTAAACCAATTTCACATCCTGATTTCATATGTCAGCCGTTAGGAGACCTTATCTAAAATGCTTTACATGGCAAAAGGACACCATCACTCTTTGACAAACATGACAACATGACAGCTATTTTCCACGACAGACCCTAACCTAGATGACGCAGCCGATAAAGAACAACAGCAGCGTAAACACTGAGGGAAAGTCAACATCTCTTCACATCAGTCAGACAAGATGCAGGATGGTCTTTAATGCCATTCTCTGTAACCCTGGAAATACTGGCTGTGTATGTTCTACCCTGGAGACAGTGCTTAAAAAAAACATATGCTTAATGAAAAATGTATGTTTGTGAACATCAATTTTATAACATTTCACAAGGCAACACATATTTGAGAAAAAACAAACAAACAAAAGCGTCTAGAAGTGCAGGAAGAAAAAAACATTGAGGCAACACGCTGTATACTATTAACCAGAACGTACTATTACTCCAAACGTAGTAGTGACACTATGACATCCTCACAGCCAGAAACTAAAGTTCAATCTAGTAATCTAAATACTACTAAGTACCTAAATACTTTGACACTTTAACAGTGTGGTGCATTCAAGCAAGTCAATGTGCCTCAAACTATGGAGTATGTTTACCACAGGGAAAAAAGCAAATGATGCTGAACAACGACTGTATGATTTTGAGATGCATCTTTTCATACTGAAGAGAACTGAGGGACTCATATGCAACTATAACAGAAGGTTCAAACGCTCACTGATGCTCCAGAATGAAAAATGATGCATTAATTTGAAGATCAGGGTAAATTTAACTTATTTTGTCTTCTGGGGAACATTTAAGTATCTTCTGTAGCTTCTAAAGGGCAGTACTAAATGAAAAAAATGTACACATCATTCTGTTCAAAAGTTTTCACCCTCAGCTCTTAATGCATTTCCTTTTGAAACATCAGTGAACATTTGAACCTTCTGTAATAGTTGCATATGAGTCCCTCAGTTGTCTTCAATGTGAAAAGATGGATCTCAAAAGCATACAGTCATTGCTGGAAAGTGTTCAAATACACAAAAATGCTGAAAAACCAAAGAATCTGTGGGACCTAAAGGCCTTTTCTTTTAACTGTTCAGACAAACAAGGGACTCATGAACAACCCTACTATCATTTATAAATAAATGGATAAAGCGTTTTAATTAAAAATTCTTTAAAAATAAATTGTCTTGGGTTTTCTAGAAGCTGGTTGACAGGAATAAATATTAGCTGTATTATTATTATAGTTGTGTTAGTTGTAGATTATGTATGTATGTTGAGCTAAACAGGAGGCAACAAAGAGATAAACCCAGAGCAGAAAGACAAATGGGCTTTTAAAGAAAACAGCGCTGGTTGATTTATACTCATCTTCCAGTGCTGTAAAAATGTACACATGCTGGGAACAAAGCAATTAGACAACTGCTCAAAGTTGCTCACACCTAGAGCTTGACGTTTTGCCAGCAAGCTGCCAGAGAGCAGGCATACAGCAAGACGAAGAGCTACCGGTAAACAAGAGCGCAGGGTTATCTTTATACGTAAGCCACACAATTATTTCTTCAAACATTTTCAATCAAATGTGACAATGGACACTGCTGAGCAAGGGGAAAGCGGGAGAAAATGTAAAGGGACTAAACAGGGTGATAGGGCCAGAGATCACAGAATTGCCATGCTAACTTGGCCTAGTTGTACTTGAAAGACGGCATTATCAGGTGTAGAAACACACTCAAGAGTCTCAAAATGAACCACGGGAAGATTAAAAAGTGGAACGTCTGAGGAAAAGACATTTAGTGTCTATAAACTTCTTATCTGCTAGCTATGGAAATGGTCATTGGCTCTTTATGCCACTGTCAAGTGCGGCTCCTGCAAGCAGGGAGATTGTGTGCTGTCATATGGGAATGTGCACAAATGCGTACAAAAATCCAATGAAACATCAAGATGGAAATTCTTTTCTTGTAGATATGAAAATACAGTAACACATGTTTAGCGTGTTGGGAATTCTGCTTTAACTTTTTATAGGTGGGCAGCCTGTTCTCTCACTGACTTTTGCCACTCTGCAACCCCAAGCAACTTATTTCATCATTACAATGTGACCTTTTCATGTCATGTTGAGCTTGTCCAGCTATTAATGTTAATGGCAAAGCTCTGAGCATTCATATACACCACAGCTGCTAGGCTCCATCAAAACCTGACATGCAGGAAAAAGACAAAGAGGTCAGAGGCAGAAAGGTCAACATAAGGAAAAAGAAGAGGACATGTGACTTTTTGACAAGCCCATATGTAATGTTATACACCTTATTTTTACGTAAAAAAAGGAAAGAACTCGCGGAACTTGGAGGTGCTATAAGAGAGAAAAAACATCAAAATTGCTGTACTTATGCAACCATTTGTCATATTGAAAATTACTGTCCACGTCCTTCGTCCAAAGTGCCACAAGTGTCTATAAGGACATTTGCGTATTTCAAAAAAACATGGCTGCTATTTGCCGATGAAGGGCACCTATTAGACATGGTTAACGGAGGCCGATTGTTTGTTAAATGATTAAGAAGACGTAAAAACCTACTTTTGCTAACTAATTCTAGGTTTTTTGTTCAGTCTAAGTAAAACAAAACAATGCAGAACAATTTTTAATTCTTTAGCTTAATAATTATCATTAAACTGTTGAAATGTACTCTTTGGGAAGCTATAACGGGGTAATTTAGAAAAAGGGCCTGTCCGAATTGACCTAAAATCCTATAAAGCCTAAAGAAAAACTCAAAACATCACGAAACTTGGTGAGCACATATGATAACAGTCATAAACGTTACAAAACATAATATTTCTATGGTAAATTACTTGTATTGGCAAACAAAGGCCTTCTACATAATGCCTTTTTGAATATGTGCTTCAATGGCCTAAAGTGCTTGAACCCTGGTTTATACATCATCTGAAAGCTGAATAAAAGCTGAAAATATTTGGCCGAGATAAAGTTGTTCAATGAAGTTCAGATTACTAATCAAACATTAATCATTTGGTTCAAATCTTACATTCTCAAAACAAACCTCACAAAACAGCTTACTTTCACATTGAAAAATAAGGTGGATTCAACTATTTGGAAGAGGAATTCCCAACAACCCCAGTTTTTATCTTCACTGTGGAATTGGTATGGCTTTCAAAGGTTATCATCCTTCTTGATTCTCACAGATTCCAATGTAATTGTGTGTCAGCTAAAGGAATGAAATATCAGCCTCGGGGCATGAAATATGTGCTGCTTTGAAGCATTATTTAAAATACTGACATGTAAAAACACAACAAAGACCTGAAGTGACAAATGAAATGTGCTGAGATGCCTTATCCTACACAAGTGTTTATTAAGATGGACCAGATACAATGTGAAACCCCACTGTTGGAATTGAGGAGAGCTGGAGGGGTTTGCTGTACGATTCCATTTGAAATCCACCTACATGCTAGAATCAATAACAGTGTTGGTGATTGTAAATATCTATATAATGCTACAACAGCAAATAATATGCAATCAATAACCATTGAAATGATAATAAAAGGCACATAAAGGCTGAAAGATTACTGTGATTATTTATGTACGCTGATGTATATACTAACAGAGAAAGCCTTTTTTCTTCTTTATACCAACCACCCTGTGATTGCATTTTACCCATCATGTTAAATGTTAGATGTCAGATGTGTTGCTGTCTACGCAGGTTCAGAAAGCTCTGGGATTTCATCAAAAATATTTTAATTTCTGTTCAGAAGATGAATGAAGGTCTTATGGGTAATTAATGACAGAATTTTCATATTTGGGTGAACTATCCCTTTAAGTGGTATTTAGCATTTCACTCCCACACTGATTCCAAAAGCCCAATCTAACACTCTTTTAAGTAACTAAGTTGGTTTGGATGCTTGCCCTTATCTGACTTAATATGGCACTGAAGGAATTAAGTGCTGTCTGTCAACATTAATGTTCATGAAAGCGTTCCTCAATCAAGTAGTAGTAACTAATTCAAATAGAGCAAGTGTGTGTCTAATCACAAAGAAAAAGAAGTTCCACAGAAGTATGAAAATGCATGTGTGAGAGCAGATAAAGGCCACAGAGATTGGATTTAAAGAGGAGAGTGGCATCTTTATGCATGAGGGCTTGAGATATGAGCAGGCACATACCGGGGAGATTCATGCTCTCTCAACAGCCTCACAAAACCCTTTGACATCCAAAACGGCATTCAGAATTATATGAACACTTCTCTGAAAGACCATTTAAGATTTGGATCTATGAAGAGACTTTCTAATCATACGGATCTATGTAAGCACTGACTCTTGACATCAAACTAAATCACTGTGGCATTCTTGTCATCTGTGGTTTGGATGATTATCGATCTGAAGATTTGATATGCACCGTAACAGCAGACAATTAACAATCAAAACTATTTACAATGCAATGGAACTGCCATTCTGAAACAGTTCAAACAAGGACATACTAAAATACAAAGGGTACTGTCTAAATACCACTGAAAAAAGGAAACAGCAAACCTTTGAAATGAAGTTGCTGGTCTTTAGTGTGTCATTGTGGATCAGGAAGAGGGTCATCACAGATACTTGAGACTGTAATTCAATCCTCTCTGGATAAAAAAAGACAATCAGGCTTAATTGTTATGTGCACAATATTCAAATAGGGACGTTCTCTTATAGTGAGAGAGTGATCTACATAGAGAACCAAATGAGTGAAGATGTAAAACACCCCTTAGCTATGTAAGAACTTGATTAGCTGTCTAAACATCTCTTTGCTGCATTTAGACTATCACAGCTTTTATGATTACTTTATGTTGTAGATTTAACTCAGTCTGTTTGCAGTTAAGGGCTGTCATTTAACATGTCGAAATATTCCAATTTATATTCATTTATATTTATAAAATGACAAGATAAAAAAATAAAATTTAATCACTCCTTCAGATTTATATATGTGGCCCTAGACCACAAATCCAGACATAAGGGTCAATTATAAATAATCTTTCTATTGATGTATTGTTTGTTATGATAGGACAATATTTGGAGATATAACTATTTGAAAATCTGAAATCTAAGGAGGGGAAAATATCTAAATTCTGAGAAAATTGCTTTTAAAGTTCTTAGCAATGTATATTACTCATCAAAAATAGGTTTTGATATATTTACGATAGGAAATTTACAAGATCTCTTTATGGAACATGATCTTTACTTAATATCCTAATGTTTTTTGGCATACAAGAAAAATCTATAATTTTGATCCATACAATGTATTTTTGGCTTTTGCTACAAATATACCCATGCTACTTAATACTGGTTTTTGGTCCAGGGTCACATATTAAAACAAACATAAGATAATTTAGAGACATTACATTAATGCATTAATCAGTGTATCTTTTTTTAAATGCACACAACAAGTCTAAACCCTTTGGATCGGAACAGATTTGCGAATAAATGCTCAGTGGTACCTGCTGGTGGATTCATTTGAGATCTGCAGCACTACAGTGGAGTGTTTCAAGAAGGCAACAGGACTCCTGAGGCTGTGAAGGACAACAGAGACAGACAACGGGTACAAACGGGTGACTTAACAGCTTGATTTGTGGCCGAGCCATAGCAGCCAATAGGGCAAAGATGTCACAGCAATTGATATTCGACTATATTTGGTTTCCACTTCTATGCCCCTTCATGGTGTTTGGTCCCAGCAGGGTGACGGATGGATCTCCAGCTCCATATGTCAGCAGTCCTATAGGGCTCTTTGTGTCAACCTACAGCCATGTGAGCACCATACACAAGGGAAACCAGAAAATCAGATCAGCATAAAAGTGTTACGGCAGTATTGGCAACCCTAAGCTGTGGGGTACAAACACAGTCAAAATATATGTATTGTAAAAAATACTTAATACTACAAAATTTCTAATTTAATTGAGAGTCGCCAGATGCTATAATTGCTGATTACTCACTAAAATTCCCACATATCATGTTTTCATGCCATTTTAAGTCACAAAGTGCTTATATCTAAGTGTGTGAGTTGTTTACTTATTTTTCAAATCAGTCTTCCCATCAACTCATTCTATTGTTTATTCAGACTGATTCGGGAATGCAGAGCACGCACAAACACGAGGTGGGATTTATCCTACCTGATCTCATGAGGAAAACATAACCTGTGGGAACTTTTTCACAAGATGCAAGATATGTACCAATAAGTACATATCACTGCAGTTTCCAACAGAAATGAACAATAGGGGCAGTAAAACTGACTATTTATAATCGTTTACATACACAGTTATGATTTCAACTCCATATGTATCACCTTTTCCTACTCAATAGTATTGGTAGGTTTAGGGTTAGGTTCAAGGGGTTCAATTTCAACGAGAGGGGATAATAATTCAGCAGGGGGTCGAACATGGACACAACACCGGACTTAACAAGCTTGCTCAGTAGCTCAGCCTGCACAGAATAGGACTTACACCGTGTCCTAACTACACGCGACGCAACAAGATTCTAGCAACAAGCAGCTGCGACATTGCAGAAATAGAAACTGTTTCTTAAATAGAAATTTTGCGTGTCGCCGACGTGGCTAGTTAGGAAATTAACTAATTTTCCAAAAATGGAAAATATACCTTTTATTGTGTGTCGCGGTGTCACATCGCATTTAGTTAGAACAGTGTTAGGATGCGGAATCCTTGGGTATGAATTCTGTGAAAACATGACTCAAGATTAAAGAGCTGAAAGATGAGAGATCGAAAAAACAAGCTAAAATGACATGCTTGCGTTTTTACGTCACATTCGCTTTTGTTCATACTATCGGGTAGGTTTAGATGTAGTGCAGATGGTACATTGTTTTAAAACATCACAGAGCATTACAGTTATAGAACCACTTACTGGACATTTGAAGTCAGAACTGCGGTGACATGCACAAAACCAATGTCACATAGGAGAGAGTGGGGTGATTTGTGCCAGGGGGGAAGTAGTTCCACCCCTTGTTTCTAGAAAACCATAGAAGAAATTGGTCATGTGACCACATACTTTTGAAGAGCCATCCAATTTACCTATCCCCCAAAGAAGAGAGACACATGGCATGAGAGCTTTTTGCCTTGCAAAGTAAAATTTATATGATCAAGGTTTTTTGATTGTTGTGTCTGAACAATTATAGACATGTTTGAAAATATTTTACACATGTTTTAGTGCTTTAGTTGGCTACACAGTGAGTCTATACAGTTAGCATAATTTAGCTCTAAACTGCTGGATCATGCTAGTCTTTCAAAATTGTCGGGCTGGGGTGATTTGTGCCAAAGGGGCAGGGTTAAGTTGTGCCAGAGTTCTGCCGCACCGGGGGCAAGTTGTGCCACAAGACCACTTTTTTCTGAAAGCTATAATTCTGAAGCAGTTTATTTCAGATCCAAAGTTATTGTTCCCAGAGATGCACAACATCCTGAAATATATGTACATGCTTAAATTGGAGGGATTACTGTCATGGCTTCACTATAAAGTCACTTTGAGTAAAAACTGGGACAACTCACCCCACTCTCCCCTACAGCATACCATATGTTGGTTCATCTGTTCCATGGAAAAAAAGAACTTGCGAAAAGGTTCCCACAGGTACGTTTTCGTTATGAGATCAAGTTGGATTTATCGCATGAACCAATCACAGCCGATCATAACCAGTCATATCCAATCATATTGCGATGGAGGCAAGGCATGACTTGCATGACCCATTCATTTTCAATTACCCCCCACCAAACTCACGGCACGCTTAATGGAGTCTGTTAAAACTCAAAGGTCTCAAAAGGCCAGAGAGACGTGGACTCTCAATGTAACTTTACCTGCTGCTGTCGCTGTTGGACAATGTTTCTTTAGGAAAATTAACGATTTATACACTTTTTTAATCCTATATTTTGTAATATTGGCAATGTTTTATTTTTGTACAAAAATTTTTGACACTGCCTCCCTATAGATAAATAGATAGATAGACAAAGCAGAATTTTTGGTTGGATTCATTCTGGGATGTTTTCTGAGGCAATGAATTTCACAGTCATAACAAAGAACAGAAATACAGAGGGGTTGCTTGTGTTTTCAAGCTTCACATTTCTGATTCATTTTTTTAACAGGCTCTAATGCGTCTTTCATAAGCCAGGCAGCGTACACCAGAAGCACAAAGATAATTGTAGAGGTGAGCGTTTAATCTCACGTGTTTTCCCCTGAAAAGATTAAAAAGAGCGAGACCTTTATCTCCTTAGGAGACGGTGGTATCAGCGGTGTCATCCGTTGAGAAGATGAATGACTCCAGCTGAGGTAATTTGATGGTCAGGAGCCACAAGTAATTTTTCATTCAGAATGAAATTTCTCATGTGGTGCCTTTTCATCTCGAGTTTACAAAGGCAAAAACAGCCCCTTTCTTTTTTTTTTCTTCAACACCCTGCTGAATAGAATTTCCATGCTGGTCTGAGATGGTTCATGAAGGTTTGGTTTAGATTGAATTAAAACGTAATTTAAACAAATGCATTATAATTACTTAAAATATTTACCTATTTTATACCTGTTTGCAATGCTAGATGAACAAACATTTCACTGTTTAAATTTTAAATTGTTTTAAATATTTAAGTGCTTCAATTAGAGCAGGTGTCATGTATATACTGTACGAGTACATTAAAGTAAATAGTATTTACCATTATAATCCAGCTTTTAAATATTAATATGAAAGCTAGCATATGTTATAAGCACTCATGTTTTTAGATCCCCTTTATTCCCCTTTATTCAAGTACACACATATATCTGTGCATTGAACCAAATCCTAAAAGTGGTTATCCCTCCACGCTGAGAAAAAGAGAGAGAGAAAAAAATAACTAACATAAACAAAGCCAGGAAAAAACCTCCATCCCCCTCTCTGATCTCTCAGATCCTCCTCTTTCTGCTCCGCTTCTCAGTGGGCTCACCGCACGCCATCTCCCAGCCTTCAAATGCGCTGCTGGCCCTTTAAATCCTCTCCATTATAATTCCTGGAGCGAGCAGCTGGCCATAAAAAAAGAGCGAGAAAGAAAGGGAAAAGCACATAGTCTCTTCAAAACACAAACCCAGACACACACAGACATGCTTGCTCTCTCACCTATTCTCCCTGACATCTGAGGGTGGGGGGGCCACTGTGGAGGATTTTCCAGCCAGCAGAAGTGAGCAGGGAGGAAGGCAGAAGAAGTTTCTTCACAGACAGGCACGGATCACTCTGCAAGACAATGCATTCCTGTCGAGTTTTACCTGCTCCTCTTTGGATTTGGTAATTCTGTAGACTGTAAGTTCTTCAAACGGTCTGAGAAAGAGAGAGAGACTGAGCAAGAGAATGCTCCCTCAGGTCATAAGGATTTTATACATCTTGTCTTTTTTCTTTTTCCAAGGGGGCTTTATCAGGTAAGACAAGCAGTGGTTTTTGATAGCATGCATGTATTTGCTGTGTGGTTTTATTGTAAGAAACATCATATTGATTTCTTTTTTTCTTCTTCTTCTTAAGTGTAATACTTGGGGGAGATTTTGGATCAAACGTAAAAAATTGCATCACTCTACTTGGACTGTAAACTAAACTTTTTATATTTCAAAATCATGACTGGTGAATTTTAACTTTCTGAAAAGAAAGTAGTCAGTCTATGGAAATGTGGTCATTTTCAAAGAAAAATGCAGTGCTCCTCTCGTGCCAATTCAAGCAAACTGAAAGGAGAGATGATGAAAGCTGCTGAAATAAGCTCTTTGTAAAATAAATAAATAGAAACTGCTTATATATTTTTGTATATATATACAAAAGTTTGTGATCAGTAAGATTTTTAATGTTTTTTAAAAACGTTTATTATGCTCATCAAGGCTGCATTTATTTAAGCAACAAAATAAAGAAAAAAATTTAATTTTCAAAATATTATTTCAATTTAACATAACTGTTTTCTCTGTTTCTATATTTTAACATGTATTTAATTCCTGTGATACAAATCTGAATTTTCAGCATCATTACTCAAGTCTTTAGTGTCACATGATCCTTCAGAAATCATTCTAATATGCTGATTTATTATCAATGTTGAAAACAATTGTGCTGCTTAATATTTTGTTGGAACCTATGATTTTTTCCCAGGATTTTTTAACAAAATAAAACGTTGAAATGAACAGCGTTTATTTAAAATAGAAATCTTTTGTAACAATTTTTATAACTACCATCTAAAAGCTCGGAGTAAGTAAATTGATTTGAAAGAAATTAATACTTTCATTCAGCAAGGATGTGTTAAATTGATAAAAAAGTGATAGCAAAGACTTATATTGTTAGAAAAGATTTATATTTTGAATAAATACTGTTCTTTTAAACTTTTTAATCATCAAAGAATTCTGAAAAAGATAACAGGTTGCAAAAAAAATATCTGGCAGCACAACTGTTGCCAACATAGATTATTCTAAGAATAAATCAGCATATTAAAATGATTTCTGAAGGACCAATTGACACTGAAGACCAGAGTAATGGCTGATGAAAATTCTGCTTTGCATTAAAGGAAAAAATATTTTAATTTATATTAAAAGAAACCATTATTTTATATTTTACTAACATTTTGCAGTATTACATTTTCAGTATTTTTGATCAAATAAATGCAGTCTAGATGAGCATAAGAGGCTTAAAAAACATTACAAGTCTTACTGATCCTAAACTTTTGAATGTCAGTGTATATATATGCATTTTTACAGCCTGGAGTGTCTAAGAAACCACATAAACAATATCCAGCCACACAAAACTCATTAGCTCACAGTAAGAGTTTTGTCTCTATATTTTTTAATCCATTAACAAAGCAAGATTTTAAAGAATTTGAAAGTCGAGAATCTCAGTGCTATTTAAATCATGCGATAGCTTTTAAATAAAATAAAACATCCAGCGATTTAAAGAAGCTACATACAGTAACTGTTAAAAAGGAAAATGATTTTCTCCCTTCCCTCTCTCTGTCTGAATGAAAAAAGTGAAAAGTTTTGCAGCGAGTGCACTACCTGTTTCACGCCCCATTGCGTCCAGGTGTGAACAGGCTGGAGTTAAATTTGCATAATCCCAAAGCCTGGGTCTTGCGACGAGCATCCGCTCTAAGAGAGCGAGACGTTGACGGGAACTCCATCGAGAATCAGAGTAAGGAATGAAGAGAAGATGGAGTGAAGTCATTCTAGATGAAATTACAGGAGAAGTGCTGGGAGTCATGATGATGTAACGAAAGGTACATCTAGTGAAGGTGTGAGACGAGAGGGTATGAGACAGGCTGACTGGCAGAGGAACATGTTGTAGATGTTGCGGTATGTCACATGTTACATGTACACATGAGCACAGAAAGACTTCTGTGTCTCTGAAGGGCCTGTGGTGTGACTTGCAGGCGGGAGATGACATCCCTTAGCGATGGCACTCACCAGCTCAGTGTGTCAACCTGCAGACACTGTGTGGGCGATTCAGAGCGGACAGAACATGGAGGCAGAGATGAGCGCTGTTTGGGCTGAGCTGTCCGACTCTGAGGTGAGGGGGCGAGAATGGCTGTGAAAGGAGCCGTGCAGAGACCTAGGTAGAAATCCAGCAGGTGGCTGATTAGCAGGTAGACAGGTCACAAGCGTGGAGCAACAGGGCCACAGACATCAGCAGGAACTTACGAAACATACTGGGAGGAAGAGCGGCTTAGAACATCTTCAGCATGTCGGCGTAGTCTACAGGTCAGCCCTGTGGTGATTGAGTGAACATGATTATGAGAGCGTCACTGTCGGTTTTCACAAACATCTTTTGGTTTCATAATGAAAGTTTTGAACAGAGCATGACTTCAGGGAAAATATTACCTCGAGAAAAGACACTAGCTGAGTTTGAAAGAGCAGCTGGCACTGTGTGAAATAAAGACGTCTGTCAAGGCACAAACAGTGGGATTTGTAAGGAAATAAAAGATGCAGAGATTGAAAACAAAAGGGAGTTTGCACAGCTCAGATTTAGTCTCTTATTAATAATGAAGCAGTGCATAGTTTTCAACGTTGAGCTAAGAAATTCAGGCATGAGTACAGCATTTCTAACCATAAGGAGTGTGTGCCAAATCTGACCCCTATGTCACACCAGCACATCTCAGCAGCAAAAGTAATGCAGAGGTCAGGGGCTACTGAGCAAAATACTTGTTATATATAGATTCACTGCACACATCTCTGGAATACTTGATTCTGATTGGCTGGCTGAATCTGAAATATTTCTGAATAATGATCATCGTCCACAGCAACACTGCACCTCTAGAGCTCCACAGTCTCTACATGATGAATATTTTCAACTCTAATAAATATTTCATACGTACACATAGCATAACAAAACAATATAATATAATATAATATAATATAATATAATATAATATAATATAATATAATATAATATAATATAATATAATATAATATAATATAATATAATATAATATAATATTTTCAAATAGTTACTTACTATCTCGGTCAACTATTGTACTATCCTAACAAGCCATACAAATGGAAAGCTTATTTATTCAGCTTTTTTCATCTTTCATAATGTATAAATCTTAATTTAAAAAAATAAAATAAAAATAAAACTATTTAATTAGTTTTGTAGTCCAGGGTCACATATAATAAAACTAAAATATAATATAATAAATATAATATAATATAATATAATATAATATAATATAATATAATATAATATAATATAATTTTAACTTTTTTTTCATTTAATATAAACTATTTTTATTTTTTTTAAATACAGTAAAAACAGGAATATTGTTAAATATTGCAAATACTTTAAATAACTGCTCTCTTTTTTGATTTTTTAAAATGTAACAAAACATAATGATACTCAAACAAGTAGCCATGCTGATAATATAATATAATATAATATAATATAATATAATATAATATAATATACAAAAAAGTAGCTGTGCTGATAATACAAAATAATATATTTTTTCTTAGCATATTTACATATTAATATATTTACATAGTTTTTGTTTTACATTTAATATAAACTACCATATGGGGTTGGTAAGATTTTTTCATTTTTTGAAAGAAGTCTGTTGCGCTCATCAAGGCTAAATATTGCTACAATTTTAAATCACTGCTTTCTATTTTAATACATTTTTTCCTATGATAGCAAAGCTGAATATTCAACACCCATTACATTTTTTGTGTCACTCAGTCTTTTAGAAATCATTCTAATATGCTTATTTGTTGCTCAAAAAACATTTCTTATTATTATCAATGTTGGCAACAGTTATGCACCTTAATATCTTAATGGAAACTTTGATAGAAATATTTTGTACCAATGTCACTTTTCAGTTGAATGTGTGTAGGCTACTTGCTGAATATGTGTTTAGAAATAATATATTATATTACAAAGAATTATAACTAATGTTAGTTCATTTTTTACCGCTTTTTGGGTTATTTTAAATATCTGCTAATCAGGATTCAACAAACAACTCTGATGCTCACAACAAACCAGACCTTGCACCCACAAATATTTGTCTGTCTACCTCAGCAGCTCTACTGTGAAAACAAAGAGAGCATACAACAGTATGCAGAGCAGTAGATGGCAAGGCAGACTTAACCCATGGGTTTGCAACAAAACTCTGGGACAGCAGCACAAGTGGTTCGGTGATGTGAGCATGAGCACACAGCCGAGAGGTGACAGACTGCTGTGCAGCACTGTGAATGATTGTTCTTGGCCAATTTCTCTTACCATTGAGGTGTGAGAAAGGTGCATGCCCTTCGCTTTTTACAAAATGAAAGGTGTACTGCATGTGGGGCACCTGAAAACTCGAAGGATGAGAGATCTTGTTAAAAATTGAGCAGTGATAGAGAACCAGTACATTTGTTCAAAAATGTTCCCAAACATAAACTATTGCCTTACGTTTTGGTACTTGACTCTTAACCTGGCAAAAATGATTTTGAGCCTGAGCGCATAGCCAGTGGGCTATGGTGAAATGAATTTCTTTCCACTGCCAGTTTCCATACAGCACCACAACAAGAGAAGCACAACATGAAGTGTAACTAATGCGGTTGGGCCACAGCGCCTCATTTAAATGAAGGGCCTGTGGGATTCTCCTCCTGCTCGTGGTTTAACAGATTGAAGCCCTGTTGGAAAAGCCCTACTGGAAGCTGCTACATTGAGCTATTACTTTCAGCGCAATTAAAAGCACATAAAGAAGTCTTTATGGTGTTACTAATTCAGAGATGGCAAAACAGGTTAGCGTCCAACGAATAAGTAGGAGGGGAGATGGAACGACAGATAGATCAATGTTTGAAGAAATCTATATATTGTGCTGTTTCAAAATGTAATGAAAGGCAACTCATTGCATACAAAGCTGTCTTCTAAGATAGCATCAATACCACCACAGGATCTCATAGAGATAGAGCATTGTACAGTGTATTAGAGTAGTGTGATGTTAGCTTGTTGCTAAGCTAGCAATTCTCATATAAGCAGTACACACAAATAGGGATGTACCTAAACCTGAATACTGTGTTTGGAAAGGAAATCACGTGTACTAAGAAACTCCTAAATGGAATAAATAGGCAGTGCTTTCTCTCGCAATTATATCGTTGTGTAATTATTCTGTATATAAATTGCTATTAATATGCAAGGAATTAAACGCACTTTTGAATGCGCGTTTGCTTTTTACTTTCACTTTCGAGATTCGAGAACCACACATTTAGTAGGTGTTTGTCAGTGGTGCTCAGGATCTGCAAATCCTTTGCCATTGTCCTATCATTCACCTTTCCTTACTCTGTTTATGTGGTAAGTAAAACTGTATGTAGGCCCTACTGTAACTTAACAGGCTACAGATAGCCAAACAATAATTATGTCTTCATTTCTAACCTTGCAAGAGAACTTTTTAATAATTTTGGCAGAAAACTTCAAGGAGACCTCTAAGTTTCTGTGACAGGTTTACAAAAACTTTTCAATACAAATCCAGCAAAATGCTATAATCATCTGCCCACAAAAATGAAGTGAAAAAGCATAACTAGAGCACATTGTGTTCCCAAATGAACATTAAATTCAGAGTACTTGGAGAAATGGAGTTTACTCAGCTCTGAGATGCTGAAAACAACAGATCATGAGCTGTTTGCATATAAATAATCACAATGCCACAGACTAGGAATGTATTTAAATCGCAACTTTTTTGCAGTTTGATAAAAGCACTAAGCTATTGTGCGATTTTGTTTGGTTGACAGTAGGGCTGTCACTAACGATTAACGATAATTAGTTCAAATAAAAAAGCAAAAGCAAGTAATCATACGGTTTTATTGGACATAACTGTTAAAATACATACTGTATTATAATCAATAGAGCTAATGTACATTATGTGTTATAGCAAATGCATGCAGAGAGTTTTTACACTTTACTGCTTTATCTAAACCTTTTTAAATATTGACTCATTGGCAACATTTAAATGTCCACGTAATCTTTAATATTTGGCCATTTCTTTATGACAGAGAAATGCTATAGCCACTGTCATTTACTGAATATGTGGACATCAAAATGTGTAAATTGAAAAAAAGAGTGAGGGTTTAAACTTTTTTGAAATCACGAAGAACAGTTATCATATTGAGAAAGATATTGATGTATTCTTCTGTGTTTTGCGTGGGTTTACAAATGATTTACCTTACAAGTCAGATGAAATAGCGCAGGTTGGGTTCCCAGATGAACGTTATAATTCAAAAACTCAAACTCACAACTCACAACAATATGCAGAGATTGAGATATTTTTTATTATGTTTTTAAATGGGTTTAATATGTGAAAATGTGCCACTTGCTGTGTTTTTCCGATAACTCGACATGGGCAAAATGAAATAGAGGATTTTTAAAAAAAATCAAATACTCAAATAGAGTCAAGGAATTGTTGAAGTCCTAATAGTTTTACTTTGCCAAAGAAATGTAGCAAAACACAATGTTACAGATCTTTTATGTTATGAAAGGGGTGCCCAAATTCAGTCCTAGAGGGCCACTGTCCTGCAAAGTTTAGTTTTAACTTGCTCCAAGTTTCTAGTAGCCTAGTAAGACCTTGATTAGTTGGTGCAGGTGTGTTTAATTGATGCTGGAGTTAAACTATGCAGGACAGTGGCCCTCCAGGATCAAATTTGGACACTGTGTTATGAAAAGTGTAAGTGTAAGCTTAATGGGAGACACTATATCAAGTCTTCAAAGAATTCGGCCAAAACAAAAACTGCCTTAGGAAGCATCATAATTAGGATGCCTACGTTTTGTAAACAGCCTTTGATGCCTTTAAATTCTGCCTCCGTAATCAGCCCACTAGCTTTAGGAATAAAGCATTTGTCTTGCCGCTGTTCATGCTGGTCACTTTGTCACATGCAATGATGGTACAACAAAGTTGTTTGGCTGAAGCAGAAGATCTCATAACAGCTGGACAGCTTTGACTCATATAATCCTGAGGGGAGATCTTTCAAAAAGAAAATAGGAAGCAAACAGAGGTCTTGGCAGGAGGTACTGTTTCTAATGAAAAAATAATACAATTGCATAGCCATTGGGAATGAATGAGCGCAATACCTGCAGATCAGGAAAATGAAGCATGCAAACAGCACATCCCCAGACTGTGCTACATGACACAAGGTCATTTACTTCAGGGATGGATGGTAAACACAAGTAACAACACCCACCAGGACACATCAGTCTCTCTGTCCCTCGCTTTATCTTTTGCTCCACTTTCTTATTCACTAGCCTATGTCACGCATGACTGGTGAAGCAGTTTTGGGAGGTGGGTGGGGGGAGATGGAAGTTGAAATGGGGATTACAACTGTGCTCGTCAGATAACACAATGTCAGGGAGCGAGGCGGCACTTTTTTCGGCATGAAATGAGAACACAAGCACACTGGAGCCGTGTAATTCCTCTGAACGTGGAATAAATTATTACCCTCTGTAAGGGCACCCCTTGACTCCAGCCCACTATTGTAGGAACAAATTAAATTCAATAGTGCTAATCACAGCTTTTCAGTAAATGCCTGACTAACGCTCTGACCTCCAGACGGGCTCAGAAACCGGGCCGCGCCGACCCAGTGTTTGGTTTATTGATATTTCTGGTGTAACGGCAGTTACGAGAGTGCCGATGCTAGCGGCTGGAGATTTGCTCCGCCGGTCAGTTGCCATGACAATTCTGGTTTATTGATCTATTTAGCTTATGGCCTTATCCATTAACCCTGTACGACAGATGATTTTTTCCTAATGGAAAGACGGAAGCAGCTGCAGTTTCTCAAGAGCAAAGCAGCAGTGGTCAAGGAGGATGCAAATAGCCTAAGGTCACGCCACAGGCATCAGAAATACGTTCATAACCATTAGCATGACTGTATGACTGGCTTGACAAGGGAAGTACAACAGGTCATGAGGATGGAGCCGCTGAGTCTGAGTTAAGTGTATTTACCGTAACATACCATTGCTATATTTTTAAGACATGGTCCTAATAAAGATAGCTGTCTTTATTCTGAAAACAATCAAATTTGTCTATATACTTATGCCTAAACAGAAAATAGATTAACTTTGTTTACCTTGATTTAATAGTTCAATCAAGTGAGTAGAATGCAACCCATGCTATTATATATCTGTTTATGAACATAAATATAGCATGTTATAGGAGTGACTAGTAGTAGGTAGGGCTAGTTGTCTCACTTTCGACTCCAGTGAATATCGTTCTCGGATTGATTTCTACTATTAAAAAAACAGACATTTTTATCACCATTGCACAGGAAAAACAAATACAGTTTACTGAACACAAATTGACCCCCTGTAGTGCGGTAACATGTCACAATATAACTTGCCATTAATCACCCTATTATAGGCTTTTTAGTACAATTAAAACATAAAAACATTCTGGCATCAATTACTCACCCGCATGTAGTTCTAAACCCGTAAGACCTTCGTTCATCTTTGAAACACAAATTGAATATTTTTGATGAAATCCAAGAGCTTTCTGAGCCTGCAAAGAAAGCAACACTACTACCATGTTCAAGGCCCAGAAAGGTAACAAGAGGACATAGACAAAATAGTCCACTGCGATAGGGTGACGCATAGGAGAATTGTTAAATAATAGTTATTTTAGATTTTTTGCGCAGAAAAACTATTTTCGTAGCTTCATAAAATTACCGATAACCCAATTATATCACATTGACTTTTTTGTCAATGTTCTTGGTACCTTTCTGAACCTTGAATGTGGTAGTACTGTCTATGGAGGATCAGAGAGCTCTCAGATTTCATCAAAAAATATCTCTATAATTGTATTCTGAGGGTAAACGAAGGTCTCACGGGTTTTGAATGACATGAGGGTGAGTAATTAATGACAGAATTAAGTCTTTAAGTCAAATTACGAAACACTAAACAATTCATAAATCAGATGTCAGAACAAATGTCATGTAATTTTTTGACCAACATAAATGACATTTAATACACTTCACTTATTTACCTAACAGGAACTATAAATATTATGATATTGGATTTTGGAAGATAAAATTAACAATTCTATAACTGTATTTTTTAAGAGGCTTATGAAATAAAAAGGGTGCCAATTTAAAAAGCCTCTGCTAGACAATCAAGCATTTGTGTAATTTCAGTTTTACTCAAACCCTTAGTTTACTAGCGCTTTGGACAACGCTCCTATGTGACAAGTGGCCCTAGTCTTCCCTGTTTAGAGTTTCAAACCCATAAGTTCTTTGTTCATCTTCGGGACACAAATTAAGATATTTTTGGTGAAATCCGAGGGCTTTCTGACCATAAACAGCAATGCAACTACCGTACTGAAGCCCAGAAAGGTAGCAAGATATCATTAAAATAGTCCATGTGACATCAGTGCATCTTCCTCGGCTTTTAAACAAGGCATTTAAAAAGCAGCACCACACGCATTTGTCATGATACTCTTGTGAATCTGTCTCAAAAACTGACAAGGGAGAGAGAAAATTGTTAAAAAAGTCATAATTTTTTATTTTCTGTGCGCACAAAAAGTATTCTCGTAGCTACACTAAATTAAGGTTGAACCACTGATGTCACATGGACTGTTTTAACAATGTCCTTACTACCTTTCTGGGCCTTGAACGTGTCAGTTGCGTTGCTGTCTATGCCGGGTCAGAAAGCTCTCGGAATTGCTCAAAACTATCTTAATTTCCAAAGATGAACGAAAGTCTTACAGGTTTGGAACAACACAAGGGTGAGTAATTAATGACAGACTTTTCATTTTCAGGTTAGCTATCCCTTTATATATTGTATATAACCTGCATATGATCCCTTCTGTTTGCCAAGGGTTAGAGCCAGAGCCAAAAGGTTGAATTAGACATGCATGACCATGCTGGCTTGCTCTTTATCTCTGTCTGCACAACCAGCTGCAAGCCCATGCCTCATCCATTAACCAAGCCCTCCACTATCAGCTCATCGGGTCTTCCCACATCACTTCCCTGTTTTCCCTTTCTTCTCTGTCTTTATTTTCACCCTCACCTTGATGTCCAAGAAGGTGGTTTCTGGCCACCAATCTTCCGGGCCCAAGCCAGACCACATTAGGCACTGTTTGCTATGACGAATGGCACCAGTGCAGGCTTCCTGGAGGTCAGAGAGAATATTTGCATCAGTACAATGGAACATGTCTGTCTGTGTGACTGTTGTGTTGTCAGTGTACCTTCTAGATTGGAGACTACACTCCCTGCTTGTACACAGCATGAAAGAACACAGAGCTATTAGCAGTTAAATGAGTGTAGAGCCATTCAAGTCATGCAGCATGGTGACTTCATCTAAAAAACTGTTTCTCAAACACCCCTGTAAGGATTTCACGTTCAAGCCTTTTAGAGCACTGCAAGCTAGAGCTTTTGGTGTGATCTGAAGCCATTTTTTGGGTGTGAAAGGTTTTTGGCTTTTCATATGCATCTTGAAATATGAGTTTTGAAATTGAGCTTTCTGACCCTGCATAGACAGCAACGCAACTACTATGTTCAAGACCCCGAAAGGTAGTAAGGACATTGTTGAAATGGTCCATGTGACATCAGTGGTTAAACCTTAATGTTTGAGGTAAATGAACAAGAAGTAAAGGAATTTTACTCTGTATAGTTGGTTTTTAGTAAGAAGCAGTGCTTTCCTCCACATAGTCTCTTAGACTTATAAGTGAGCTTCTGGGAGTGAGGCCAAACTTAGTCTAGACTCTGGATTCCTTCACCCCCTTAAGCAAAGTATGGACTTCATCCACTAAGTGCTTCTAGGGTGCTTGTGTATGACATACCACCCACACTGTGAGCTTAAGGGGAGACAAACTGTATACCTCTCTCTGTTTATAAAGATTAATCACAGCTCTTCCTGAATGAACCAGCTCCACAATGTACTCGTTTGCAGTGGGTCAACAGTGCCCTGAAAAAATAATTTGTCACTCTGCCGGTTTTCAGTACATTGGAGAGCACTCCAATTAAAGTGGTTATTTCAGGTGTACTTGAGCAGACTATCTACAGCCCCATGTGTCTCTCTAAATAAAGGTGAGAGGAACCTCCTGACCTTTACAACGCAAGAGAACCCTGGAGACTCATCCAAACCATTTATCATTTGTGAAAATCGCATACAGATGTGCTAAATTCAAATGTGCAGCATCCATACTATGCAAATTGTTTCTACGCATCAGATATTCAGACGACACTGCATTCGGCAGATAGCTTTGAGAAATTGATGAACATACAAGCATCTGGATTGAAGTAGTTTTGAAACTATCAGGAACCTGCTACTGTGGAAGTAACAATTGAATAACAGGTCAGATGACATTAATGCTATATAACATATGCTATTGTTTGCAAGGTTGGGTAGCACTGATTATTGTCTTTTTAATTTGACAGCAAGTACTACCAAGGTAAATATTACAGATACAGTGCTTTGCAAAAGTATTCATACCCCATTTTTTCACGTTTTATATTGCTACCTAAAGTTAAACTGTATAAATTACTTTTTTTTTTTCAATCTACACTCCATACACAATCATGGCAAAGCAAAAAAACAGTTTTTAACATCTTTGCAAATTTACCTAACCTAAATTATTCCATTGCATAAGTATCCATACCTGGGACAGTTGAGATTTAGCTCAGGAGTGTTCATATTGCTTGTAGATAATACTACCTGTGGCAGTTAACCTGTGGCAAATTCAATTGAATGGGTAAGATTTGGAAAGGCACACACTTCTTAATAAAAGATCTAACAGCTGAAAATGAATAGCAGACCAAAAACCAAGCCCTGAGGTAAAAAATAAACTGCCTGTAAACAGGTAGGACTGCATCAAGCAACACATCTGGGGAAGAGTTCAGAAAAAAATCTGCTGCATTGAAGGTTCACAGAAGCATGTAGTCTCCATTACCCTTAATGAAAGAAGTTTGAAACAACCACAACTCCTCCTAGAGTTGACCTCCTGGAAGGCCAAAGGAGAAGGACAAACATCACTGCAACACTCCACAGACCTGGGCTTTATGGTGTTGTGGCAAGACTCAAACCTCTCCTCAGTAAAAACATATAAAAACACACTTGGAATTTGCAAAAAAAAATATCACATAAAGGACTCTCAGACTGTGAGATACAAGATTCTCTGGTCTGATGAACCTAAATTCCAGGCATCATATTTGAAAGAAACCAGGAACCGGTCATCACCTGCAGAGTACCATCCCAAAAGTAAAGTGTGCTGGTAGCAGCCTCATGCTGTGGGGCTGTTTTTCAGTGGCAGGGACTGAGGGACTCGTCAGAGTAGAAGAAAAGCTCAATGCACTAAAATATTGAGATAGACTTAATAAAAAACCCAGTCCAGAGCATTCAGAACCTCAGACTGGGCAGAAGGTTCACCTTCCAACAGGACAATGACCCTAAGCACACAGCAAGAGTGGTTTGTAGACAACTCTGTGACCGAGCCTAAGCCTGGGCTTGAACCCAGTCAAACATTTCTGAAGAAATCTGAAAATGTCTACCAGACTCCATCCAAACTGACAGAGCTTGAGAGGTGAGGTGAAGAATGGCAGATAATTGCCAAATGTTGATGTGCAAATCTCATTGCATCATACCCAAAAAGATTTGAGGCTGTAAAGGTGCTTCGGCTAATTACTGAGTTAAGGGTATGAATACTTATGCAAAGTACTTATTTCAGTTTTTATGTAATATAAATTATGTAATAAATGTATGAAGTTGTGACAATTCTGTTTTTGCTTTGTCATTATGGTGCATGGAATGTTTAACATAAGGCAGCAACATAAAACAGGAACATGAAGGCGTATGAATACTTTTGCAAGGCACTGTAGTCCTTTTAAAATTGGAACATTTTGTGATTTCTAAGGATTAAAAAAAGAGTTACAGCCATTTAAGATTATATTTTAGAGGGAACATATCATGAAAATCTGACTTTTTCCATGTTTAACTGCTATAATCGGGTCCCTGGTGAATCTACCAACCCAGAAAACCTAAAAAAGGACAATCCAGTTTTGGTTAGCCTTTCTCTGCAAGCATGTGAAAAAACGAGCCGCTCAGATTTCGCTTCCCTAGTGACATAGGAAGGGGATCTTATTATAATATTACCACCCTTAATCTGCACGTTTCCACTCACGGTGTCGCCATTTTGTTTCCGCAAGCAACAACAGTGTCCCAGTTCTAATGCCATGACATTCACAGACATATCCGACTGTGTTTTTATAAATTATGTGTGTTTTAACATAAACTTGTGTTTATTTGACAGTTTAAGTGCAATAAGACATGAAAGAGAACTTAGTTTAGTACTCACACGGCACGTGCCAGCCGCTTTCTATGCGCATGTTTCCAATATGTGAACTCAGAAAAGCGTATATCAGAAGTTTAAAACTGATATGGCTATAAAAAGCTGAAAGATAATAGTAATGAGCTACCAGAAAAAATACTCAATATTTATATATTTTAAATAATCTATTAAAGCTCTATTATTATATCAGAAACTACATTACTATACAATATCAAAAGCACTGATACTTCAAAAAACAGTCAAAAAAAATAAATAAATAAATAAATTCTTTTTGAAACATATGCTGAGAGGCCGCAGCGCACCACAGGACCTCAAAGAGTTCCTCTCCCAGAATCCCAGGAAGACTGGAAACGTCCACTCAAACACAAGCCATTGTGGTCCTCAATCTCTTTCATGCGAAGCAAAAGCACACACTGACAGTGAGGGCAGGAACAGCTGGAGGCTCTAAAATGCAGTGAGTGACCTCTCCACACACTTTTCAGCCCAAATCGGCACCAGACCCCTAGTACAGGCTTCACAGACAGGTGGAGCGTTGCTGAAGGTAGAATGAGTCAGGACCACCTGAGGGAGAGCTAGTGAAAACAGGGAGGAGAGCTGTGAACTACCCAGCACAACTGCAAGTGCGCCACAGCCCCTGAGGCGAGCAGACGGGAGGGCCTCATTACCTGAGCAAGCTAGAGAGTGTAGCAGATAAATGTGTGAAACAACAAGAAGCAGATCTCCGAGTGGATGGATGGTGTACAGAGACTTGTTTAAGTCCGTGGGAATAATCCAGAACCTGATGAGAACTGACACGTCCATCCATATTCATACAGCATGGGCATTTAATGGGCCACATTTATCATCCTGTGGCTGCAGGTCCTAATTAGCCATTTACTGAACATACGTACACGTGTGAGATGTGTTTTTGGATGTAAGCAGGAAACAGCATTGTCTGTCACAGATAAGGAAGGGACAGATTGACTGCGCTGCTGCTCAACTTCACTCATTAAATGCTTCCGCTCCCTGGCCTTCATTTCTCTGTCACACCTGAATTCCAGCCCAATTTCTCTGAACTCTTATTTCATTAACCTGAATGGGCACACAGAGAAAAATCACGGCTGCGCTCCTCTGCCAGGAGGCTAATCTTTCTTCTCTGTAGTGACGTCTTTGCATCAGACAGTGAAGCAGAGAGTTTCCATTTAGGTTTCAGAAAAATTATGCATTTCAGATAAAATCTTCATTCCATTTTTTGAGATTCTTTCTCTTAGTACATACAAAGCACACAATTTTAGTTTTAACAAATGCTCTTTTTTAAGAATTTAAACAGATTTTTTTTTTTTTTTTAAAGAAATCAATACTTTTTAGAATTAATTAGGGGTGTCCTCGACTAAAGATTTTTCTGGTCGACTAGTAGTCGTTCATTATAAGCATTAGTCAACTATTAGTTGCATGTTAAACCATATAAATCATAATAATGAGCCTTTAATATCCTACATAGCCTAGTAGTGCTCAACGCATGCAAAAAAGCCACAGCACACTGGCAGGTATAATAATTATGAATGTTTCAGGGAAAAACAGCAAGTAGACTTAACGCTTTAATAATCTACTGATAAACTACTGCTTTTTTTGTTTTCGGCTTAAGAGATGACTCAGTGTCATCTCCGCAGTAGTGATGCACCTGTATGCGTGTTTCATACGGATCACATAATCTACATAATATTTGTTTTCTATTTGAATTGGTTCATTTAAAAGTAGACATTTCACTGTCTATAGATATATTTTTCATGTCTGTAAGGCAAGTATACACAGAGTTTCTAAGTTTTGCGCTGAAAGTGCATCCTGTTTTCTTTAATTATTCTACAAAAGCACAACATTTCGCTATTTTGAGTGCACACAAATAAACAGAGTCTTTACAGATTTGAAAGATGTATTCATTTTATCTGTAAGACCAAAAATGACAGTATTAAGAGATTATGTCCTGCTCGATGTACTGTATTACAACATAGACCAGTCATTGATTATCTGTTTGTCACAGACTGCATTACTTCAGAACTTTCTGTGGATTTTTTTTCTGCAACTAAGCTAAAAAAAATATTTTGGTCGACCAAGCCTCTTCTTGTCGACTAACAGTCGACTATTGGGGGCAACCCTAGAAATAATACAATATTAATACTATTTAGCAAGTAAGGATTAAATTGATCAAAAGTGACTTTCTATTTCTCAAAAAATGTACAAAAATTATATCAGTTTCTACAAAATATTAAGCAACTTTTTTTAACATTGATAATAATAAAAATGTTTCTTGAGCAAATCAGCATATTAGAATGATTTCTGAAGCATCATGTGACACCGAAGACTGGAATAATGACTGCTGAAATTTCTGCTTTGCCATCACAGGAATGAATTCCATTTTAAAATATATTAAACACAGTTATTTTAAATTGTACTCTTTCTCAATATCACTGTTTTAACTGTATTTTTGATTAAATAAATGCAGCCTTGGTGAGCATACACTTCATTTACAGTATATACAGTAGTATATACTGACAGAAAGAATTACTTGGTCTTGTTCAAATGATTAGTTCACTTCCATAATAAAAATTTCCTGATAATTTACTCACCCCCATGTCATTCAAGATTTTCATGTCTTCCTTTCTTTAGTTGAAAGAAAATTAAGGTTTTTGAGGAAAACATTCCAGGATTTTACTCCATATAGTGGACTTGCGGGTTGATGTTCTGAATTGCAGTTTCAGTGCAACTTCAAAGGGCTTTACATGATCCCAGCTGAGGAATAAGGGTCTTATCTAGCGATACAATTGGTCATTTTCTAAAAAAATGTAAATGTATATACTTTTTAACCACAAATGCTTTTCTTACACTAGCTCTGCGATGCGCGTCCATGACTTTCACTTTGGAAAGGTCATGCACGGTTAGTTCTTTCTCTGTGAACTTTGGTTCAAAAAGGTAGGGTAGGGCCTGAAAATCCATCTAATTTTCTCCTCCAACTTCAAAAATGTCTGACCTTGTTTAACCTTTTTTTGTAAAAGGGCGTTTGACTTTCTTTGCAAGTTTGCTTTGTAAACTCTGCATTGGTATTTCCGCCTACATCACGTGTAACCTTTCCAACATGACTATTATGTCAAGCTTGAGCAAGATGAGCATTTGGGGTTAAAAAGTATATAAATTTGTAATATTTCTAGAAAATGACTAATTGTTTAATAATACTAATTTGACTAATTGTTAGCCCTTTGAAGCTGCATTGAAATTGCAATTTGGACCTTCAACATGTTGATCCCCACTGAAGTCCACTATATGGAGAAAAATCCTGGAATGTTTTCCTCAAAAACTTAATTTCTTTTCATTAAAGGAACCGTATGTAGGATTGTGGCCAAAACTGGTACTGCAATCACTTTCAAAATACTGTAGAACGGTGTGTCCCCTCCCACCCCCCCCCCCCTGACTCGAAGTTGCCAGCTAAGCTGTAGGAGTAGGCTGCTACAAGGAGCTTCCAATGGCAAGTGACGAGTCCTACACAGAAATTTGTTTTTCTTCTATTAATTATGTTTATGCTTCACAAGAAATGTTTTGCGAAGTAATTATGTATCGCAAAAATTTACAGATGGGATTAGCCAAATATTTCGCAAAGATGTACTGTAATACCACATTTCAGTCGGAACATAGATTGTTTTCATACCCTGCTAGTGGTGCGATATAAAGCTTTTTATGAACGCATTTAGCACGGGCGACAGTGGAAAATCCACTGTGTACGGAAGCAAAGTTAGCCAAACATAGATGAATCTTACCTGTCCAGGAAAAAATAAGCAATAAGGCGTCTATCTTCAAATTCTTCTCCGTTTTCAGCCGTCTCCATCTTTCAAAGGCATCTCCTATACCAATCCTTGTTTTATTTCGGACTTTGTCACGACGTATTTTGGATTCATAACGAGGTCTTTTAGGTTTCGTAACGTTATACATGTTTTATCCGACACGTTCGTATAGCTGCAGCTGTAACAGAGCTGGCAACCCGGATCACGAAACTCTACTGACTTCGTGATAGGTAGATAGCTGGAGGGTGGAGCCTCAGACCAAAACACAAAACGACAACAATAACATCAGTTGAGGGCTGCACCTCTCACTTTTAAATGACGATATCCTGGCCGGACCACTGTTGTCAGTGATATAAGTATTTGAAATGAACATGATTTCTTAATGTCTAGTGACATGTCAGGGCCATTTTTTTGATTAACTGACATAAATTTCTTACATACGGTTCCTTTAACATATGCTGGCCTTTTCAGAAGGGTTTGATATTTTTAAACTAAAAAATGTGTAATGAACATTCACAAGGGAAAGGTCTAAAACATGGCAGATTGACGATCCTGAAATGCCAACCATGGTTCCTGCTGAGAGAGATGGGCATGTGGGACCCTCATGGGAGGGTGAATCTGATAGGCTCCGCTGCTTATTGCACTGACAGAGCAGATCATGTCACAAAAAGACCCATCACAGCTCTCTGTCAGAGCGCAGGCACCATCAGACAAGTAATCAGAGAAGTTGGAGTGCTGTCTCACGGACTGACAACAGACGTTCCCCACTGACCCAAGGTCTAACTCTGTACGGGAGAAAGATGAAGGCTGAGGGGACAATAATAGATATTGAGAAACTTTCTTTTAGATTAAACTTTTTTTTAATGGTGCTTTATCTAAATGGTAATGTATTCATATCTTGTTTGTTTGTTTGATTGTCTACAAATTAAGTGGGAAAAGCAGGTGGGCTCATTTGTCGTACATTTTTGTGAGATGAAGCACCAATTAGCTATGCTACGGTTTGATTACAATTAATGTAAATAACAGCCTTGGTGAATAAACAATCAGATGAGTGGTTTTCCAAAAAATTACTTGCACAACAAAGCCTATTCTATTAATTGATACAACGGGGCTTTATGTAACCAAGCAACACTGATGACTTTTTTCACTACATACTGTACAGACAATTTTTAAAAAGACAGTTGCTGGAAGATGAAATGTGCATTTAGTTTCACATTCAAATATCTATTCATCATCCAATTGATTAATTTTGTGATCAAAAAGAGAAAATATTTCTCTGCAAATCAGTATGAACTTCAAAAACAGCTCTTGTGTCTTAATTATGGCACACCAAAGCATTAAGCTGATAACTTGGGAAAACTACAGCTAAATCACAGTTTAAACAAATCGTAAATCTGGGGAGAACGGTGGCTAGGGGCAAAGAGAAAGATCAGATTAAAAAATGAGACCATAACGGCATTAAATGCATTTCTCAAGGTTTTCAGCAACAGAGAATAAATTTAGCATTGAAACATGATCCAATCTAATGGGTCTTCAGAGATGTCAGAGACAGCCTCCCCCAAGGTTAAAGACTGCATTATGAATTAAAATGTGTAATCTGCAGGCTGTGAGGAGTTTCAGCTGAGCTCGACTTTTAATAAAGTTATGAACTGGGTTTCAGACTTGCAATAAGCCAGTGAGATATACATTTCCACTGAGTTGCTTTTGCACCACATCATAGATCTAGTTTAGAACAATGAGTTTTCTACAGACACTAATCATGATGCAGGATTTGTAAACAGCGAGGAATAAAACCATCTTGGGAAAGAGCTGTGAAGCATCGCTA
Source organism: Garra rufa (assembly GCF_049309525.1). Lineage (NCBI taxonomy): Eukaryota > Metazoa > Chordata > Actinopteri > Cypriniformes > Cyprinidae > Garra > Garra rufa. The sequence goes on from NC_133376.1 coordinate 27,733,632, forward strand.
ATGATTTTACAGCTTTCAAGCTCACTCTAAAACCAGATTGATGAAAAAAATTATACAGTTAAAAATCCTTCTTTAGTCAAAAAAGAAAACATTCCAGGATTTTGCTCAATATAGTGGACTTCAATGGTGGCCAACGGGTTGAAGTTTCAAACTGCAGCTTCAAAGTGCTCTACTCGATCCCAGCCAAGGAATAAGGGTCTTATCTAGCAAAACGATAGATAAGACCCTATTTTCCTTGGCTGGGATCGTGGAGAGCCCTTTAAAGCTGAACTTAAATCGCAATTTGGACCTTCAACCCCATTGGCCACAATTGATTCCCACTATATGGAGAAAAACAATTTCTTTTCGAATGAAGAAAAAAGACATGAACGTCTTAGATGACATGGGGGCAGTATCAGGAAATTTTAATTCTGGAATTGAACCACTCCTTTAAGAAAATGACTGGCTTTTGACTTTTAACTGAAAGGTTGAATGTCCACTATATTTAGTGGTCTGATTTCTACCTTGTATTGTTTCTGGTAGTTCCTATGTGAAAGTCAAGCTAAAATAAAAAATCACACTAAAGGCTTGTAAGATATTCCTGTGGTATTATTATCTCTGACAAATATTGTTCATTCTAGAGGTTTTTTTTTACTTCCATGTTCACAAAGGGCAGCTTTGACCTGTATGTGTGAGCCGTGTTAGATTCCAAACATGATTTTTTTTTTTTTTTTTTTTTTACCAAGGCATCTGTCCAGTCACTGCTTAAGGGCAGTGGGTGATTGAGTCCACATACTACCACTATATCCCCCTGTGTCTCCATGGACACGGGAACATTACCACAGAAAAGACATAGATCACATCAGCCAAGACAAATGCACCTCGGAAAATTGCAGAACGAAAACCAAATCCTATTCCTCCTATGGTGCTGTTGATCAAAAGTAAAGCATGGATAGAAAAAGTCTCTTTTAGAGAGGAAACCAAAAGGAATAGCCAGACCTAAAGGGTTAGCTCACCCAAAAAAGAAAATTACCCCATTATTTACTCACCCTCAAGGCATCCTAGGTGCATATGACTTCCTTCTTTCAGACAAATGCAATTGGAGTTATAATAAAAGCTGTTCTGGCTGCTTCAAGCTTTATAATGCAATGGGCGGGTGTTTCTCTTCATCAGTCTAATAAAGCGCATCCATTCATAATAAAAAGTGACTCACATGGCTCCAGGGGGTGAATAAAGGCCTCCTGCAGTGAATCGATGCATTTTGTAAAAAAAAATATCTATAATTAGAATGTAATAATCACTTTTCTCTAGCTTGAACTGACAGGTGTACAAGGAAGACGTAGTATGCGCAGTGGAGAGATCAAAATAATACAACGGTCATGAATTAGAACTACAAAACGAGGATTTGTAAAATGTCAGAGGATATCCTTTGGTTTTCCTTTGCTAAAGTCAGGAAAATTTGCTTCCTTTTGTAGGATCTCAGCGCGAATCAGACAATTCAGGCGATTCAATTCGAAGTTTTGAAACACTTCTTCAAACCCAAATTCCACAAGAGGCCCAGCATGTCGTAAAATTTGTCATTTGACACCCTGGCCCCAGCCAGCCTGAAGCAAACCTAACTAACTAAGAACTCGCAACATTAACACAAAAGGACACTTGTTCATAATCGCAAGGAAGGAGATTGTCAAATTTGGAGCAAGTAACCAAGATTAATGGTCAAAGAGATCTTGAACATCACATGAGGGAGATCACTAGTAGAGACTAGACTGTGCTTGGGCTCCCCCACGCACAGGACACAGACTAAATTCTTTCTACGCCCTGTTACGACCGTCTAGGGGTCTGTGTCGTAACTAAAAGAGAGTAAAATGAGTCTCACTACGAACGCTTTCTCTCTGGCAAGATACTCCATTCTACGAAGAACGAATCAAAAGGCAGCGACGCAGGCACGCGGTGGCACAAAAGGGCCTCTGGAAGGTGTTTGGGGTGGTCCTTTTATTCTGGTTGGTTGTGGAGACAAACCAATCGCCACGTCCGGTGAATTATCTGGAGGAACACCCATCTGAAAAACAAGCAAATACCCAGAAGGAACACCAGAGGGCAGAATAACACCCAAACTCCTAACACCCCCATCCATAAAATAAAACATGTTTTAAATACTAATTAACACGGGATAGAGAATCAGCCACCACATTGTCGGTACCTTTTTTATGACAAATGTTCAAACTGTAACCTTGACAAATTAACGACCAGCGCATGAGACGATGGTTGGCATTGGACATGCGTTGGAGAAATATCAATGGGTCATGGTCAGTGTAAACATTAACTGGTTGTAAAGTGGAACCGATGTACACTTCAAAGTGTTGCAAAGCAAAAATTAAAGCAAGGGCCTCCTTTTCAATGGTACTGTAGCTTAGCTGATGTTTCAGGAACTTCTTTGAAAAAAAAACTGATAGGATGATTTAGACCATCATTCCCAACCTGTAATAATACAGCACCAGCACCACTACCACTAGCGTCAACTTCCAACAGAAATGGTTTTTCAAAGTCAGGGGCAATAAGCACAGGGTTTGTACACAGCAACATCTTTAGAGCATTAAATGCAGCTTCACATTCATCAGACCATTTAAATGAGACTGCTTTCCGGAGTAGTCCTGTTAGGGGACCCGCAACTATGGAGAAATTCCTACAGAAACAGCGGTAATACCCGATCATTCCTAGAAATCGTCGCAGCTCTCTTTTGTTCTCAGGAACCGGGAAATGAAGGATTGCTTCAACCTTCGTATTCAAAGGATGAACTTTACCACTTCCAACCTCTTTCCCTAAATAGGTGACGGTAGCACATCCAAATTCGCACTTGGCTAAGTTCAGAGTGAGGTTAGCAGCTTTAAGTCGCTCAAAGACTTCACGCAAGGTTTTCAGATGATCTTCCCATGTATTTCCATAACACACGACACTGTCTAAATAAGCCTCACAATTAGACATGTTGGACAACACAACAGACATAAGTCGTTGAAAAGTGGCACCCGAGTTTCGAAGCCCGAAAGGCATTACCAGATATTGTAGGAACACGTCAGGGGTGGCGAACGCCGAAATCTCAGATGCGCGTGCTGTAAGGGGCACCTGCCAATATCCTTTTAGCAAGTCTAATTTCGTCACAAACTTTGCGTTCCCGACCCGGTCAACACAATCTTCCATGCGTGGCATGGGGAAAGAATCATTTTTTGTCACCGAATTTACCTTCCTGTAATCGGTACAAAAACGTGACGACACGTCTGATTTGGGCACTATAAGACATGGAGAACACCAAGGACTAAAACTTGGGACCGCCAAACTATGTTCAAGTAAATACCGTGTTTCTTGTCTCATAAGTTCCCTCTTAACTGGATTTACATGATAAGCATTTTGTTTAATAGGCGCATGTGAACTGACATCAATGTCGTGCATTAACACTTGTGTCATCGAAGGAAAATCACCGAACAAGGTTTGATAACTCTGAATCAAGGTTCTAATATCTGCTTGGTTAGAAACTGATAAGTGAGATAACTTGGAAGAAAGATTCAACAAGGTTTCCGAGTTAGACAAACGGGCAGTGGTGAAAGCGGCGCTATTCATCATCAAATCATCACTTTCTGGTGAGTATTCTGCGAGGGACTCCACTGCTGGTGCAACAGTGACAACAGGAGACTTCTTCACAGAATCACGCCGGGTCACATATGCTTTAAGCATATTGACATGACAGACCCGTGACTTCTTCCTACGCTCAGGAGTGGAAACAACATAGTTAGTATCACTCAATTTTTTGCTAATTTCATAGGGCCCACTGAATTTAGCTCTCAGTACTGCACCAGGCACAGGTAGTAAGACTAAAACTTTATCTCCGACACAAAATGAACGTTGGACAGCTTTTTGATCATAGCGACACTTCATATGGTCTTGTGCCGAGTCAAGCGATCGTTTGCCAGTTTCCACATTTTGTGTAGCTTTTCGCGAAAAGAACTAACATATTCTGGGACATTTTTCACGGGGGCTTGGAGAGTAGGAGACAAAAACTGCTCCTGCAAAATTTTCAAATTGTCCAAAGATCAGCTCTGACGGACTAAATCCGAGCGACGCTTGAATGGTAGTTCGAATGGCAAACAACAAGAGAGGAATTTCCTCATCCCATTCCTTCGGTTGTTCAACGCAAAAGGTTCGAAGCATAGACTTAAGTGTTTGGTGAAACCGTTCAAGAGCACCTTGCGACTGCGGATGAAATGCACTAGATACCTGATGCCTGATGTCTTTCGAATACTTAGGTGGCCGGAAAGTTCATGGTCATGTGCCACACTCAACACCTGTTCTCTAAAAGTTTTTGGAATCACCACCTGAAAAACAGTGCCCCAGTCATCTCCGACCCGATTTGGTGACCACTTACGCATCAGCACGCCCTCTTCAACAAAATAGGCAACGGGGTGTTCTGGCAAAACGGTCTGCTCGACAGCTGCTGCAAAACAGTGAGAAAGAGTTTGATCGGTACATTGTGCCTCAATTAACGTAGCCCGCTCACACGGTAAATCAACATTAGAAATTGCGTACATTTTTAGCTCTACTACATCAGATTCCTCGGAATTATCCTCACTCAAAAAGGTTTCTGACAGGTCAACAGTGTCTTTACACTTTTTAGCCTGTGCTCGGGTTACTACACATGTGCTAAACACATTCGGAAATTCTTCCTGCAAATCGTCATAATCATCGTACGCAACCGGAACATCTACCACTTCTGGTAAACAAAAAACTTTGTCACCTGCCAAGTCATTTCCTAATATGAGCGATACACCTTTAACTGGTAACTCTGCACGCACAGCCAGTTTAACTTTCCCCGACACAATACCCGAGCGCATATGTACATGGTGCAGAGGAAATCTAACGACTGACAAACGAAGACCTTGCAACAATACACTCGAACCGCAGCTTGACTGCTCTGAAAACGGTAACACACTTTCTAAAATTAAGGATTGGCTCGCACCAGTATCACGGAGGATACGAACATTTCTCATTTCCGAGTCTTCCGTAAGTGAAACAACACCGTCAACAATAAACGGCTCAAACCCTGCGTCAGTATCTGCTGACCCAATAGTAACTAGGGAACGTTCAACCAAAGCAACGCCTTTCGGTGCATATGTTTTCCTGCCCGCTTTACGCTTGAGAGAGGGACAGACAGCGATGAGATGTCCCACTTCATGACAGTAAAAACACTCACGAGTTTCATCATTAACAGCCCCTAACACCTTCTTTGATACAGCTGTGGTATCTTTAGGACTAACGTTACGAACACGATCGGAAACATTTCGTCTCATGGGAGACGAATACACGACTCTATGAGTCAGCACAAACTCATCCGCAAACACCGCTGCTTCAGAAAGAGAAGAAACTTTCTGCTCATTTAAATAAATCACGATTTTCTCGGGAAGACAATTCTTAAATTCTTCCAACAGCATCAATTCTTTTAACTGTTCAAACATAGTAATTTTGCTCGCTACACACCACTTCTCGAACAAATTTTCCTTATCACGTGCGAATTCTACAAACATTTGCCTAGTGGTTTTCACCTGATGACGAAATCTCTGCCGGTAGGCTTCAGGCACCAACTCATAAGCGCGTAAGACAGCATTCTTCATCTCATCATAATTTAAACTCTGTTCGAGCGTTAAAGCAGAACAGACCTCTTGCGCTTTTCCAACTAATTTACATTGTAACAAAAGTGGCCAGACAGTACGCGGCCATTTCAATGTAGCTGCGATACACTCAAATACATTAAAATATGTATCAACCTCGCTCTCACGGAACAAAGGGACTAAAGCGATTTGTCTACTAATATCAAATTCACTTACTTGAAAAGGCGATCGTGGTGCGGGAACGGAACTCGGAGTGGAAGCATCAACAGGAGCTGAAACTGGCACATTCACGCTGGGCGCCCCATCAGCAGGGAAGTGAGCTGGTTGTTGGGCTTTTAGCCCCAGATCCAGCTCCTTGAGCCTGATTGTTCGCTGAGTTTCAAGTTCAACTGCCCGCACCTGCAACAGCTGACTCTGATACTGCTGTCTACTCAGCTCTAACTCCAGCTCTTTCAATCGGATTGCCAGCAAAGGATCTCTAGGAGACGGAAATTAGCAGGATCTATGCTAGCCAGCTCCATGGGTTTGGGTTCCACCGCCCCCTCGCCCACGGAAGCCGACATGTCAAGTGCAACACCTGCTTCACGTTCCTGAGGTAAAACCCCCTGCTCAATCAAATGCTTATGAATCACTCCTTTCACTTCTGCTTTCCTCGCACCACGAGCAACCTGAATCTGATACAAATCCGCAATAGCCAACAAATCATCCTTGCGACAAATATCTAATTGCTGTGCTGATGGCTGAATAGCAAATTGATCTAATTCAAATTTAGAGGTCATTTCCAATTCCCTTCCCCTTAAAATGAAAACCACTAGAGAAACGCAAACATACAAAGCCAATTTCATTTGTTTTCTCTTCCGTTAAAAGAAAATAGGACGAGCCCCCAATTTGTTACGACCTTCTAGGGGTCTGTGTCGTAACTAAAAGAGAGTAAAATGAGTCTCACTACCAGAGAGATTAGGAAAACGTATTTACTTTTATTTAAGGGCAAAAGGAAACAAATTCCAACTTCAGAGGTTGACAAGGCCAAAATAATAAACAAAACCACCTTCGTGTTAGATGAACTAAATTCCTAAATCAAAAGAAAAGAAAATGAAATACACAATCCTTCCCTAGCTCCCTAATACAAAAACAAAGTGCAATATATATATAACAAAAGAAATGGCGTCAAACCTCCTACCGCCCTTAATACGTTAACAGTACAAATCACCCAATATTTACAAGAGGTAATTTAGATAGATTAAAATTCATATCAAATAGCAAGACATAGCATTAGACGAACGCTTTCTCTCTGGCAAGATACTCCATTCTACGAAGAACGAATCAAAAGGCAGCGACGCAGGCACGCGGTGGCACAAAAGGGCCTCTGGAAGGTGTTTGGGGTGATCCTTTTATTCTGGTTGGTTGTGGAGACAAACCAATCGTCCGGTGAATTATCTGGAGGAACACCCATCTGAGAAAAAAGCAAATACCCAGAAGGAATACCAGAGGGCAGAATAACACCCAAACTCCTAACAGCCCTCTTGACCTTTCGTTCCTCACAGAACACATCCTTACACTCACAGTATGGCACAGGAAACTGCCTGTTCACATATACACCTAAAATGATGATTAAAAAAGGACTCATGAGCAACTCGTCATTTCTATGCACATTTCCTATCATTTATGTAACCCACACATTTGCCTATTATGTTTTAATCACTTATTGTGTATGTCCCTTTTGATAACTATTGAATAGTTTAATGGTTTATATTGGTGTTTGATATGCTTGAATTCAAAATTGCATTCTCGAAATGTTTCTGCAATTCAATTCTTTGTAAAATGTATTATAGTCTTGTTATAGAAATCATGTCCAAATTTGTCTCTGCCAAGAGCAGGAAAGTGGGACCACGGGACTGATCAGATAACATTGTGATTTATGGTTTGGGGCGGAGGAACCAGCAGTACCCCGACTTAGGACAATATTCTAATTGGTCAAGACACCATTTGGGATGTGTCCAAAAGCTGAGTTTAAATACTCAGGACACCATCAAAGCGCGCACTTACTCTTACTCCTTACTCTTACGCTCTCACTCTCTTACGGCTTCGTGCCGCCGCATCTCGACGCTGCCTGGCCTGCATGCCAGCTGCTCCTCTAAAGGAAACACGAGGAGTCCGTTACACTTCTGTCTTTTACTTTAATTATTTTATTTCTTTCCGTTGAGAGTTTCGTGTTCTAGTTAAGTTTTGCCTCAAGCCGCGAAACAAATGTCTGTGCTGACCTGAACTTTAACCAGCGCATAATTCTGCATATCCAGCCAACGCCCAAGAAAACATCACATCGACCGACCACCAACCAATCAGCAACCTCGGGAAAACCCTTTCTGGAACGAGCGACGAAAGGAATTCCCTTTACACAAAGGCAACGCAAGTTCCACTGAACTGGTGCATTTGATATAAAGTTTAATAACCTCTTTGAGAGACTCAATATGAGGGTTAATTAAGTGATTGATGGTTGTTCAGGTCTAAGCAATTGCACATATTGCTATAAACTTGGGACTTCATATTTTCATTCTTTTAAACTCATTCTTTCCTCACTTTCTCTTTCTGCAACCTGTGTGAATGCGTGTTTATGTTAGATTAGTTTGTATGTGTTATCTTTTCTAATAAAATTATGATTTTATTGGATAAACTTAAGTATCTTGTGTTTTGTGCTCACAAGTTAATGTCTTAAACTGCCGATTTTGCTACTGTGCTAATATATAGTTTTTTCACTCTATTCTGGATAGTAATATCCATTGCAGAGTTTCTGTTACACGGCTCGTTTAATGAATCGCGGGTCGACTCTGAACAGCTGTAAAACAGCGATTCTGTTCAAATTCCCTATTGAATCATATTCGATTCCCTTTGAGCTAAATTAAATGTACATAATCCCTACACTTTGCTCTTGTAAACAAATGTTGTTTTTCACGAGACTCAAAGGCACATGACGTCCTACGTCATCCGCCCGGAGCTGGAGTCGTGTGAGGCACTTTTTGTTATGGATGGATGCGCTTTATTGGACTTGTTTTGGACTGATGAAGACAAACATTCGTCCACTGCATTATAAAGCTTGAAGGAGCAGGAACAATTTTTAATATAACTCTGATTGCATTCGTCTGAAAGAAGGAAGTCATATACACCTTGGATGCCTGGAGGATGAGTAAATAATGGGCTACTTTTCATTTTTGGGTAAATTAACCCTTTAAATTGAGATTTGGGTAAAAAAGCAAGAAACTGACAATAGAGTGGATTCCATTCTAATTCAAATATACAGAACATTTAACACAAATGATCATACTCAAACCTCCACAAGAAATACAACATTTAAAAGATGTGAAGATCCAAAGCATAAAATATGCTTGAATGCAAGCATTCAAGGAAATGATCAGAGATGTATTTTGATGACAGGTTGTAAGACCTATTAAACTCCATCTCATATTATGCTGATAATAGCCCTAAAAATCTGGACAACCATCCACGTGTGTCTAATGACTATCATTTCCCATGCCTTTGGTAAAAAGTGGCCACTTTGAAAATTAATATGCTCTCTGATCACTGGCTTCCTAATGAAAAGCAATTAGCAGCATATGTTTGCAAGTCATGTGCAGAGTATATGCTGGGACTAATTGAAACCAGGGTGGTAAGTGTGATTATCATGCACTATGTGATGAACTCCCATAATGGTTCATGCTAGTTTGGCTGGTGAACCAGCATGGCAGTGCAAAACTTGATGAAGCTTGTTGCTAATTAAAATCAGAAACTAAAACCCAACATTTTTGAGGAGGTTCACAGCAGTGCTACCTTTGTTAAAGTTCCCCTGTTTCCATGACAAAGAGGTTTAAAAATACTCAAGTGAAAGTCATCATGGCACCAGAATTCACCTAAAAATACAAATTATATCTGCATTTATTCACCTTTATATCATTACCTTTTAGGATTATGGGGCAGTGATGAGCAAAATGGAGAAAGGAGACCCTTATAGTCTTCTATGAGCTCTATAACGGACATCTACACTCTTAAAAGTTAGTTAAAATTAAAAAAGTAATATTATTCTCTAGTCTCAGTAGGTGACAAAGATTGTACGTTTAACCCTTAACACTAAATGAATTTTATCAGTCCAATTGTGGTTTAAGAGACTATGAAGGAAACCAGGACTTTGTTGAGGGTCACATGAGGCACTGTACTTACTGTGAAGAACATAAGGACTCAAATCATGTGTATCAGCAGAGTCAGACCTCTTATGAAGCCTCTCATTCCAGCATGTTACCCCAAGGTCTGTCTGATAATATTGCAGCTGACTGGGCTGAAATCAGTCCAGATTTACTTGCCTTTGAAAGAGTTGGCAGATTGTAGCACTGTATAACATATCTGCAGAGGCTAAATCTCTCCCCTCACAATTAGCCAACATAAAAATATGAGAGCTGATACTAAGAGCATTTGAAAAAGATGCACCAAGGATGGGATTGAAAAGTTATCTTATCAAATAAAATGTTTGAAACATCACTGTATTAGAGTTTTATCAACAACACATTCTAATAAATAAATATTGTATTTAAACAGGCAAAAAATTGTTAAAAGACGTATCTGAATTGCAAATCTAAACGATATTTAGGGAATAAATTACTTTTTGCTTTTATGAGCTAAATCATGACTTCAACAAACAAAACTGGGGTACATGAAATCACAAGCCTTGAAAGAAAACTGTAATAAACAGAAATCTTTCACATAATAACGTCAAAAGAACTGTTATATATTGTTTGTTGTTTAACCAAATCAAATAAAAATTTAAAAGAGCCATTGACATGAATGAGTCAAACTTGGATCTTAGATTTGTGTCTTTCTTTAGAAACAAACAAAACAGTCATCTTTTTAAAAGGCAAAACTGTCACAGCTTTTTAAAACGGATTTTCAAGCATTATTATTTATTTTTTTATAATATGTGTGTGTGCATATGACGGTGCCATCTCGGTGATTAATTTCAGGATGCTGATAAAACAAGAGAAAATATCTGAGCTAGTGTCGAGCAAGGAACGAGTGTTAAATATTCTTGTCATTCCTCAGACAGGGACTCAGGGATCAGACAGTGGTATCGGGCCCTGAAAGGTCAGGCTCATTAAAAGTCCCTTACTTGCATCTCAATGATTCAAGAAAAAGCTCAGGCTTTCATTAAACAGGCTTCTGGTACCCCTGTAAACCTTCCAGCGGAGCTATTACCAGCAACCCCAGTGGCCTTATGAGCTGTTGAGCCTTATGAACTGTTGTTTTCTGTCTTTAAGTTTCTAGCTTCTCATCCCTACACAGCAGATCTGTGTTTATAAGCTGCCATCCTGGGAATCCCCTAAGCGACTGCCTCTCACTGTATCCCAGAATTTCCACACCTCAGGAACACTCCACTCACACTTTGATGAGTAGCTCTCATGTTCGCACAGTTACGTGACTGGATTGCTGTGCTGGTACAGTTCTGTCTTTTGGGAATGGATCTGAGATGCTGTGAAGTTAGCAATGGTATAAGGCAGTTATTATAAATTCATGACGGCTGATGAAGGGGTCAGCCATCTCTCGAGGCTTACAGTAATAAAAAAAATGTTGTGGTCATCATCCAGTTGAAGGCATCGACCTAGCATGAAACAAGCTTAGATCTGCCTCGTGTAACATCCCCCCTCCTCTAAAAAGTTCAAAAAGGGGAATTTTATTCTAATCTTTAATTGTGCCACCTTCTAAACTTTTTTGCGTTGTCGTTGAAAAATTAGGCATGGTTTAATACATTATGCTGATGTATTCACCATCTCAAACCATTTCTGATGACTAAGAACTCATGGGGAGGGGGAAGAAATTCAGTCATGAATCTTTCCACATAATCTCGACAAAAATAAAAAGCAGAAATATTGAAAAACAGACAGTAGCTATGGAAGATTCAACACACAGGTAGTTGGCATCTCTATAATCAAATGCAGTAAAACCTCTAGACAATTCCAGAGAGTTTCACAGGGCAGTAGGTCAATCATAGAAGTTAATTAACGACTTTTTAATTGAACACTGTTGACAGACTGCTTTTGTAAGAGATGGCAGGTAATCACATGCGACTGGCTTTGGCAACTTAATCTTTTCAACGCATGTGAATAATTCTTTTTGTGACCTTATTGAACTTTTCTGTTGACTGTCTGACAGATTTATTACACCACTACTCACATCCCCCTTTTTTCTGTTGTATCGTTCTCTCTGAGCTAGTCGTGTTCAGCTAATGTTCATTCCTGTCACAATTTCCAAGAAATAATTGCTAACATGGGAAATTGTATTAAAGGAGATCATGTGTCAATATGCAGACTAAAGAGATAACTGTCATAGGAATTTGTCTTTCAACGGTTTTCTCCACATGCAGCCCTGAAATAATGTTACTAAGCTGTCAGTGGAAATCATATTGCAGATGAATCATTATAGTGCATCCAAAGGCAATTATAATTATAATAAAATAATTGAAACATTATGTAAATTTTAAAATACAGATAAAATGCTAATGCATATTGTTTTATTGAATACACTACCAGTCAAAAGTTTTTGAACAGTAAGATATTTAATGTTTTTTAAAGTCTCTTCTGCTCATCAAGCCTGCATTTATCTGATCCAAAGTACAGAAAAAACAGTAAAATTTTGTAATATATTTAGTATTTAGTATAACCGTTTTCTATTTGAATATATTTTAAAATGTAATTTATGTCTGTGATCAAAGCTAAATTTTCATCATTACTCCAGTCTTCAGTGTCACATGATCCTTCAGAAATCATTCTAATATGCTAATTGATGTTCAAGAAACATTTTATTATTATTATTTTTATTATCATCAATATTTAAAACAGTTGAGTACATTTTTTTCAGGATTCTTTGATGAATAGAAAGATCAAAAGATCAGCATTTATTTGAAATAAAATGCTTTTGTAACACTATATACTAGTCAATATTTTTATTTAGAGAGGATTCTTTAAATTGATGAAAAGTGATGATAAAGTCATTTATATTGTTACAAAAGATTTCTTTTTCAGATAAATGCTGTTCTTCTGAACTTTCTATTCATTACAGAAACCTGACAAAATTCTACTAAGCTGTGTTCAACATAATAATAATAATAAATGTTTTTTGAGCAGCAAATCAGAATTTTAGAAGGATTTCTGAAGGATCATGTGACTGGAGTAATGATGCTCAAAATTCAGCTTTGAAATCACAGGAATAAATTACATTTTAAAATATATTCAAATAGAAAACAGTTATCTTAAATAGTAAAAATATTTCAAAAATATTGATGTTTTTGCTGTACCTTGGATCAAATAAATGCAGACTTAGTGAGCAGAAGAGACCTCTTTAAAAAACATTACAAATCTTACTGTTCAAAAACTTTTGACTGGTAATGTACTTCAAAATACCAAGATGTAAGCAGAATGCTTGCAAATATAAATAAATGTAAATGCAAATATATATATATATGTATAAAAAAAATATAAAACCCCATTCCAAAGTCTTATCTTGATGCACATGATAGTCATAAACTAGCCAGGAAAAGGTTTAAAAAAATTGGGCCAATTTTTTTTAGAATCAAAGAATACTTTTTGTATTTAAAATCTCTTTATTTCTAAATATAAGGTATATATATTAGCTACAAGACTCTTTTTTCCTATTTTTTCAAGAATGGCTCTAGAATCTACCACTTTACATAATTAAAACCTTTCATTTTGCTATCACAGATGGACATATATACTATAATACCACTACACCCACCACAGCTTCACAGTGGATATTGTAAGCCTGTAGACAGTCTTATCACTGGCTTGAAATGACAAGTTTGTGCATTTCAAATGCGACTGCGTAATCTCTTTGAAATATTAGAAGTGGTGCTGAATACCAGACAGCCAAAACAACAGAAACCATGGATTACACCCAGCACAAACACCAGCAATGGACCTTTGCCATGGCTGTTCTTTGTGTTCCTGAGCCATATATTATATAAACCATTTTACTGGGGATTAGAATGTAATCGGACTGTCCGTAATACACTGTGGTATTAAGAAGAACATTTATTGTTTAGGTGAGACAGAGAAAGAGAGAACATATGGTTTCTCTCCTAGTGAACGAAAAAGCAAGAAAGGGGAAAACCAATCTGTAAAGAGCTCAATGGAATGAAGCCTCCCAAGTTCAGAAAGACTTAGATATGAACTTGGCACAGTTGCCTATCAGCCGTGGGGCTGTGAGGTTTATAAACACAATCTGATGCTGATGGTACTTGGATGCAAACGTGAGTCAGACACTCAAGGTTGAGAAACAAACTTGATTGCTGCCTTGCTCTCCTGCAACTCTTTAAAAATGCATGTTCCGTTCAAGCACGCTCTCGTCATAAACCCTGCTGAAAAAGCGGGGAATGTGAGTGAAAAGCCAGATTTTCTAAGGCAGTTGGACCACATGAAAAAGTGGGGGTGATTCACTTAGCAGCTTTTCTCTTCTGTTTCGGATAAACAAGAGCTGAACTGGATGATGAGTAAGCCCTGGAGCCTGTGAGGCAAATTTAAACCCATATTGGACTTTTTTCCACTCCAAGAGAGATTTGTATCTTCCAGGGCTTTGGGAAAGAACACAGCCCCTGGTTACGTTTTTTTTTTTTTTCAAACACTATGCAATCCAAGAGATTCACCTAGGAGCTTCCACTAAAATTCACTCCATATTTTCTGTGGTTAAAAACACTGAGAAAGACTCACTGATCAGAAAGTTTGACGTTGCGAAGAGACAGGGAGTTTGATGCCCCTTTGCTCCTCAGGGTCTGGGGACTGGGGTCATGACTGATCCATTCAAAACTGAATCAAAAACGAGGAGAAAACACTTCTTCTGAAGTATCAAGAAAGAAAAAGATCCAGTCGAATCCAAGACTCCAGCCTCTGGGATCCACTTGCTCCGGCCTGGCAGGTCTGTCAGGCACAGACTGAGTCTCGCTGGAACTGGAATCAAAGTCGTCTCCCCTAACTGTGACACTCACAGCATTTCAATTGAGCCATCAGTCTGTCAGACACAATGCCTCCCCTTGCCTAGGGATTTAGTGGGTTCTGTTTTTCTTTGTCATGATCACTGTGACAGGCTTCTGTATAAACACAGCATGAAGAACGTATGTTTAATGCATTACGCCTCTGTATTCCCTTCTGAATAGACCAGTATTGCAGGTCACAAGCATAAGTTTTGAATGTTGCTGTGCTAGTTCCACCAGCTACGAAATGCATCCTGGTCTTTTCAACAAATCTGTTTGAAGAGTTCTTTTTAAAAGATGCGTTAAAAAGGTTCATGACTGTCTTCTCTGTCATTATCGCTGACTGTATCTGTCGTCCTTTTCCTCACCTTTCTCTTTCTGGTTTCTTTTCTACACCCCTTCTTCTGCGCTTTCTCTATCTCTGGCAGACTGGGCTCCTGTAAAGAGGAGATAAAGTCCTCCAGCAGGCCAGCCCCGAAGCCTATGTCCCCATCGGACTTTCTGGACAAGCTGATGGGAAGAACCTCCGGCTATGACGCTCGCATCAGACCCAACTTCAAAGGTGTGACAGAATGTAAACAAACAGGATTTGTCGGGATATATGCAACATACTTGTGAAACTGGTAGAGGCTTGACAGTAGTGGCTCCTGGAAACGAAATGAAGTGACAGTAGAAAGAACCCAGTGACCTGACTGTGTACTATTACTCCAAGTACATTAGGGATCAGGAAGGCTCTACTAAAGGTGTTCTGGTGTAATTATTAAAAGAGAAGTTCACTTCCGGAATAAAAATTTCCTGATAATTTACTTACCTTCATGTGATCCAAAATATTCATGTCTTCCTGTCTTAAGTCACAAGAAATTAAGGTTTTTGAGGAAACATTCCAGGTTTTTTTTCCATATAGTGGACTTTAATGGTGGCCTAACAGGTTGAAGGTCCAAATTGCAGCTTCAAAGGGTTCTACATGATCCAAGTCGAGGAATAGGGGTCTTATCTAGCAAAACAATCGTCATTTTTTTTAAACAATAAAAATGTATATACTTTTTAACCACAAATGCTCATCTTGCACAAGTTCTGTGATGCACATTTGTGTCTTCACGCAATACATAATCATGTTGGAAAAGTCATATGTGGTTAGTTCTTCGTCTGTGTACTTTGGTTCAAAAAAGTAACGTAGGCGAAAACTTCAAAATTGTCCAACATTGCTGTTTTACCTTTTTTGCCTTTGAGCACGTTCGTGTTGTAAAAAAACGTGATGTCGAGCTAGTGCGTGATGAGCATTTGTGGTTAAAAAGTATAGAAATTTTTATTTTTTTTTTTGAAAATGACCAATTGTTTCGTTAAATAAGACCCTTATTCCTTAACTTGGATCGTTTAGAGTCCTTTGAAGCTGCAATGAAATTGCAATTTGGACCTTTAACCCATTGATCCCTATTGAAGTCTACTATA
Organism: Garra rufa; assembly: GCF_049309525.1. Classification (NCBI taxonomy): domain Eukaryota; kingdom Metazoa; phylum Chordata; class Actinopteri; order Cypriniformes; family Cyprinidae; genus Garra; species Garra rufa. The sequence continues at coordinate 27,749,733 of NC_133376.1, forward strand.
CGGAGAAAAATCCTGGAATGCTTTCCTCGAAAAAACCGTCTTTTTGACTGAATAATAAAGACATGAACCTCTTGGATGACATGCGGTGAGTAAATCATCAGGAAATTTTTATTCTGGAAGTCAACTAATCCTTTAAGATACATCACACCAACCATATGGTTTCAGAAGAGCTTTGATAGTGCTTTATTTTAGAAAATAAGAGTAAACATTTAGCTAAACTTTTACTTTTTTGTAGGTAGAAAATTGGGTAGGTAAATCATGATATAATTTCAATTTTTTTTGTGTTAACTACCCCTTTAAAGGGATAGTTCACCCAAAAGTGAAAATTTTATGTTTATTTGCTTATCCCCAGGGCATCCACATTGTTTCTTCAGTAGAACACAAATGAAGATTTTTTTACTCAAACCGTTGCAGTCTGTCAGTCTGTATAATATAATGGCACCCACGGCTTTGACAGTAAAAAAACATACACAGACAAAACCAAATGAAACCCTGCGGCTCGTGACGATACATTGCGGTCTTAACACACAAAACAATCAGTCTGACTGTCCAACTGTCCTGAGCGCATTTACAACAGCTGGCGCGTGACGTGTCAAATTGCTCTGGCATAGTAGACACATGCGCCGAAGCGATCTGTTGCGTGTATACATCACTCATTGTATACATAGAGAGATTGTGGGTACGATGACTACTCAAAATGGTAATTTCTTGTGCTTATCCTGATTGTTGCAACCGATTAAAAACTAAAAGGGCTCAGGACAGTTGGACATTGCGGTTGATCAGAGGTAAAAAATTAGATAAATACTATTCAGTTTCTTGCACAGACTGATTGTTTTGTGTGTTAACACCTCAATGTATCGCCATGAGCCGCAGGGTTTAATCTGGTTTTGTCTGTGTATGACTATCAACGCCATGGGTCCCATTGACTGCCATTATATGACTGACTGACTGCAACGGTTTGAGTTAAAAATCTTTGTTTGTGTTCTACTGAAGAAACAAAGTCACCTACATCTTGGATGCCCTGGGGGTAAGCAGACAAACATCAAATTATCATTTGTGGGTGAACTATCCCTTTAACTCTCTTAACTTCTCCAAACAAAAGTAAGTGTTAGTCCAAATCCAAATGTAAGAAACCTCTCTCTTCTATTTCAACAGGACCACCAGTAAATGTCACCTGTAATATTTTCATCAACAGTTTTGGATCCATTACTGAGACAACTATGGTATGTAATCACACTGGTTCATAATATCACAGATTCAGCATTGCACATATCTTCTCATGCAACTCAAGACTTTGACCTAAAATGCAAAAGGGAATTCCTTCTCTTTCAGGCAGTTTGCTCTCTTACAATTATAATACTGCTGAGTGAGTTTTAGTCGCTTACCTGACTTCCCCTTGTCTCGAGAAGCACATCACTTAGAAGTTTAGAGTCCAGTGGGTCAGCTGATGTGCTGATAATGAACTGTCCACCACGCAATTAAAATGAAAAATTGAGAAAACGGCCAGGATCTTGAGGGGGAAAAAATTAAAGGGTGATATACCCATCCTCTAAAGCCTGAGCTTAGCACTAAATGTCTCTGTCAGCAGAATGTTTCAGTTGACCATTACAGATTGCCATTGTTAACGGTCTGTTAGTCAGTTAACCTGGGATTTGATCATTGGAAATGGAGGACTTCCTACAGAAATTAATGTCAAGGGAGAACAAGTTATATGTTAAGAGCGTATCTGATTTAGCCTGAGTTAGGTTTGCAATTAAAACAATACAAAAAGAAGAGCTAAGTACATTAATAATAAACAAATCCAGAAATTGACCTATAAGATTTCAGGACCTAACATTTTTTCCCCTCTCTTCCTACAGGATTACAGGCTTAACGTCTTTCTACGCCAGCAGTGGAACGACCCTCGGTTGGCCTATAGTGAATATCCGGATGCTTCTCTAGACCTGGACCCTTCTATGCTGGACTCCATATGGAAACCTGACTTGTTCTTTGCTAATGAAAAAGGTGCAAACTTCCATGAAGTCACAACAGACAACAAACTGCTGAGGATCTTTCAAAATGGGAATGTACTATACAGCATTAGGTAAGGAGAGAAGTCTCTCACGTGAACACAGAATTTTGTTTTGCATAAAAATATTCCTTTAGAAATATATGCTAAAGACATAAGCCAAAGTAAACAGAGTTGGTTAATAGCACAATAATCACAATCTGATCAATTATTAATCATAGTAAAACTACAATACGTTAGATGAAAGAGAAACCAACTACAAATGTTTTAAGTTAACACCTTTTTTATTTTGCTATTTAAAAAAAAAAATTCTAATAATTTAAAGTTTATTCTAAGGGTGAATGGAATTACAATCATGCCAGGGTTGCTCTTTGGGAACTATGGTGGAAAAAATGTCACGTGTTAAGGCTAAAAAGGTCTCCACATCAGAGTGTGTAAGTGTAGATATTTTGGGGATTGAATTTAGGGTTATCACAGCACAAAAGAAACTGGCTTTTCAAAAAAGCACTGGTGGCTTTTGTCGTTCTCGGAGGCACTGCATTACAACAGGTAATTACACTGTTTCCTCTATCCAAACTTTCTATTAGCGGCGACTCTTCCTCACAGCTAAAACCTTAATGTGTCAGCAGCATGATAAATAAATGTAAAAGAAAAAACTGTCTGGTAGTTTGCTATTATCAAGAAGGCAGATGATCCAAAAACAGCAATTCACTGCCTTGTTTGGGGATTCACTCTGTAATCACAAATCAAAGGGATGAAGTGTCCTGCCGTACAGATCCGATCTCGTACAGAGAAAGTATAAACTGGGATTCTGAATATTGGTGCATTCTGAAATTAGATTAGATGAAAATTCAGTCATCATTTACTCAAACTCATGTTGTTCCAAACTTATGACTTTCCTTCTGTGGAACACCAAATAAGATATTTTAAAGAATATTTTCAATTACATTACAATTACTGGATCTAGAGGTTTTAAACTTGAAAATGCAAAAGCATCTTAATTCAACAGATAATTTATTCACAAAACACTACTTTGATTATAAACAAGCCACACAAATGTTGTGCATGAGTCATATGGACCATTACTATGATATTGTTTATGGTGCTTTTGTGTCATTTTGAAGCTTGACAGCCTTATTCGCATTCACTTAAAGGGGAAGTTTACACTCTTAAAAATAAAGGTTCTTTACAATGTCATACCTATGGAACCTTTTTGTCTAAATGGTTCTATAAAGAGCCTTTAACATCTGAAGAACCTTTCTGTTTCACAAAAGGTTATTTGTGGCAAAAGAAGGTTCTTCAGACTATAAAAAGGTAAGAAAGAGATGGTTCTTTAAAGATCCTTTAACTGAATGGTTCTTTGTGGAACCAAAAATGTTTTTTCTATGGCATCGCGGTGAACCTGTGAACCTTTTAAAGCACCTTTATTTTTAAGAGTGTACTTCCAGAATGAAAATTTCCTGATAATATACTCACCCCCATTTCATCCAAGATGTTCATATCTTTCTTTCTTCAGTTGTAAAGAATTGAATATTTTTGGAAAACATTCCAGGATTATATAGCGTATGAACTTCAATGGTGGCCATCGAAGGTTTAAGGTCCAAATCGCAGTTTTAATGCAGTTTCAAATGGCTTATCACAATCCCAGCTGAGGAATAAGGGTCTTATCTAGCAAAAAAATCAGTCATTTTCTTAAAAAAAAAAAAAGTAAATACTTTTTAATCACAAATGCTCATTTTGCACTAGCTTGGCACATTATGTGGCGCATAGGTGGAAGTTTATACCAAGTTTATTATTGGACCTTCAACCCGTTGGTCACCATTAAAGTCCACTACATGGAGAAAATTCCTTGAATGTTTTCCTCAAAAATAACTTCTTGGATGGACTTCTCCTTTAAGTTATATTGAAAAGCTTGGTCAGATATTTGTTAAAAAGAGAGAAAGAGAGACATATGGGTGAGTAAATAATGACAATTTTCATTTCTGAGTCTTCCTTGCAAACTCCTTGGTTCTTTCTCTATTCTCTATTTAACACCTATTTCTACCCTTTGTGGTTTCACTCTGACTCTTTCCCACTTTCTGATTTCCCATTTTGCACTCTGTCTTAGGCTAACACTCATCCTGTCTTGTCCCATGGACTTGAAGAATTTCCCAATGGATACTCAGACCTGTACCATGCAGCTAGAAAGCTGTGAGTACTCTATTCTTCTCTTCGCTTTTCCCTCCCCCGTCCCTTCTCTCCTTTCTCCTCTTCACACTTTGCTGCATTCTATTCTTTTGACACTGATATGTTTTAATGTATGCACTGGCAACAATGAATAAAACACAGTGAACATATTTAAAACCTTCTTGTGTGCACTGTTGCATAAGGTGAACATATACAATAACCGTTATAAGGTTTGGGATCAGAAATGTTTTAGAAATAATTCTCTTATGCTTATCAAGCCGACATTTCTTCAATTTAAAAATACAGTAAAAATAGTAATATTGTAAAATAACTAATTGTCAGCAGCATGAAATTATTCCAGTCTTCAGTGTCACACGATACTTCAGAAAGCATTTTAATATGCTGAATTGATGCTTAAATAACATCTTACTGACCTCAATCTTTTGAAGGTCAGTTTATACCATGAACTACTGCCATTAACAAATCCTGTTAACATGGTAATGACAATCCACTGTTTGTCTATTTCCACTTCCAAACCCAGTAACCTTGAGCATTATCGGATTAAAAAAAATAGATAAAACACAGACAGTTTTCTATGTCTCACTGCACAAAAAGAAGAACAATCGGCTAGAGAAAGTATCAGCGACACAGCATCCTCATTTTAAAATTGTGCGTAAAGTGTCTTCCTTATTACCTTGATAAAAGAAAGAGGAGGTCAAAGAAATAGACTATTCACCACCCCAGTGCCCTCAGAGCAGATAGCATCTTAACTCCTGAAACCAATTTAAAGGATATCAATAATGAAACTTTCATCTTGTGTCCCCTTTATTATGTGACCCACCTCAGTTGCCCGAGAGGCTTTTAATTCCACCTCCCTGAGACAAAAGAACACCCTTTCTAACCACCAGAAGCGTCAAATGAGGAATCCGTGAAATGCAGAAATGCACTGCAGATGCCATGTCTGGATATGCCTGTTGGATTATTTGATTTGAATCCCCATTTAAGTGTTGTGAACGCAGACAGCACCTGAACTATATTCATTCAACATTCAATGACTCATGGTTTAAAAGATTTAGGGGACGTACTACACCCAGACAGTGTGTTTTACTGTCCTTTCTACGTCCTCTGTATGTCTACAGTATTTATTCAATGAGTGGAAAAATCCCTCCTCTGTGGCCGCAGTTAAAAGTGCCCTCCTCTAGGAAGTAGGGTCAGACAGAAAGAGACGCACATAGGAAGACAGGCAGGTTTATTGCCTAACAAAGTGGTTACGGAGGGCATAATCATTTCTGATTAGACAAGAGCACTTTTTTTAGGGCTTTGAAAGCACCCACTGAAAACTGTTTTGACAAGTGTTAGGACGCAGCCGAGGGGTGGGATCACCTTGTCTGGAAAGGACACATCCTGAAAGAGAAATCTGACGCTGATGGCAAGAAGTATAGATTAAAGCAAAGGTGTGAACAGTAAAACAAAGGAGGAAAGTGTGTTTTAAAAAACTGGGTGTGCAAAAGCGTTGATAAGGGAACAAATATTTTAAACAGAACGATGACAAAGCAAGAAAATGGAGGACAAGTAGGAACATGACAAATTAGATCAATGTAAGATTACTGTAAAAACAGGCTGTGAGCCTTTAGCATTAAGGCTTCAAAAATGAATGGTATTTTTTTAGGTATTACTGATACAGATTTAGTGAACAGATGCTTTTGTGGATTATAAGGGGCACACAAATCAAACAGGCTGCACAGACTAATAAAAAATGTTTTGACCCAGAGTAACACTGGAAAGCGCAACCGGATCTCATGACGAAAACGTATATATTTTCGCAAGTACATATTACTGCAGTTTCCAACATCATAATCATAACTGGGGCTGCAATCCTAACTGTACACAGTTATGATTACAGCCCCATATGTTTTGCTTTCCGGATGTTGTAACTATAGCGTTATATGTGTGCCTCAATCCTGAGCGAGTAATTGTAAGTTTTGAGCACAGAGAACTATATTTTGCAAGCACATTACATTATATTTTGAACAGAAATTAACAAATCGCAAAAAAAAATCGTTTGAGCAAAGAAAAAACGATTCCATGCTCAATAAATGTATTTGCTATTATCCATATTAACGTGCAATAATAACCCCTCTCACGCAGTTTACTCAGGTGCTCTCTCACAAACGTATTCTCTGCGCTCCTGTCAAGTCCCCCTCTCTCTCAACCTCTTAATTCTGTGCGCGCTCAACTCTTGACACACACGCTCGCTCAACTTGCAACAGTGTTACAAGTGTGCCACAAAATCAACCAATCGGAAAATTAAAAGTCATTTGTGATTGGCTGTTGGTCTCCAATCAAATCGCTAGTAGAACCAAAGCCCGTATTGTAGAACTATCCATCGATATCCATATCCATCAGTGATGCGTGGGTTGATCCGATATGAGTGGGTGCCTGCGGTTTCGAGTCATCCAAAATATATAATATAATATAATTGTATATTATATGTCACAATATTTTTAATCAGAAAAATGTCTGCAACAAGTGAGTTCTAAAAGACTAACATTATGGCATATTATATTGCATTTAAAGGAACCGTATGTAGGATTGTGGCCAAAACTGGTACTGCAATCACTTTCAAAATACTGTAGAACGGTGTATCCCCTCCCGCTCCCCCCCGACTCGAGGTTGCCAGCTAAGCTGTAGGAGTAGGCTGCTACAAGGAGCTTCCAATGGCAAGTGACGAGTCTTACACAGTAATTTGTTTTTCTTCTGTTAATTATGTTTATGCTTCACAAGAGATGTTTTGCGAAGTAATTATGTATCGCAAAAATTTACAGATGGCGATTAGCCAAATATTTCGTAAAGATGTACTGTAATACCACATTTCAGTCGGAACATAGATTGTTTTCATACCCTGCTCGTGGTGCGATATAAAGCTTTTTATGAACGCATTTAGCACGGGCGACCGCAGAAAATCCACTGTGTACGGAAGCAAAGTTAGCCAAACATAGATGAATCTTACCTGTCAAGGAGAAAATTAGCAACGTTGGCGTCTATCTTCAAATTATTCTCCGTTTTCAGCCGTCTCCATCTTTCAAAGGCATCTCCTATACAAATCCTTGTTTTATTTCGGACTTTGTCACGACGTATTTCGGATTCATAACGAGGTCTTTTAGGTTTCGTAACTTTATACATGTTTTATTCGACTCGTTCTTAGCAGCAGCTGTAACTAACTAGAGCATAGCTGGCAACCCGTCTCACGAAACTCTACTGACTTCGTGATTGGTAGATAGCTGGAGGGTGGAGCCTCAGACCAAAACACAAAACGACAACAATAACATCAGTTGAGGGCTGCAACTCTCACTTTTAAATGACAATATCCTGGCCGGACCACTGTTGTCAGTGATATAAGTATTTGAAATGAACATGATTTCTTAATGTCTAGTGACATGTCAGGGCCATTTTATGATTAACTGACATACATTTCTTACATACGGTTCCTTTAATTCCTTTTTGATATATATTGACATTTGAGACAGTAGACGAAAAGAAAACCTTCCTCATATTGGAAAACATTCATATTCCTTGTTCTAGTTTGAATACAATGTTTAGAACCACACCAAACTTTTCAAAGACGCCGTGACATTCAAGGACTTTCAGTCTTCATCCTTTTTTCATGGGTTTGTTGTTTTGAAGACGGAGGGGGGATGAGAGTTTAGTGAATAATAGATGTCTTTGTAAATCCCTGAGGGTCTCTGATAGACATCAATATTATTCAGATTTGTCAAGTATTCTACACTGTTATTGCATGCCTCATGCATTTTTAATAGGCCCCTAATCTCACCGTGTACTACAGAGCTGTTAGAAATGATGTGGGGGATGTAAAGAAATTGAGGCAACAAGCATGAAATAATGATATGAGAGGGAGATTTTCAATTAATTTGCTTAAATACTTCAGGCTGGTCATAGTGTACGTCATTTCTAGACTACGGTACACTGTCTATAGTGTAATAATCCACAGCATAACATCTTCACTCTATCCATTCTATTCATAAATTCGATTCCATGACCTTTTACACAATGTACAAAGTATGGGATGAAAGAGGAAGCATGACAGGTCCAATTCACACTCTTTTGCACAGATATGCATTTTTCTAACTTATTCTCTCTGCTTTTTCACAGTTGGCTACACCATGAACGATCTGATCTTCGAGTGGCTTTCTGATAGCCCTGTGCAGGTGGCGGATGACTTGACTCTTCCTCAATTTTTACTGAAGGAGGAAAAGGATCTTGGCTACTGCACTAAGCACTACAACACAGGTACGTTTCACTATGACCTTCACACACATCAACAGATATATATTTTAAAAAATGGAATGCATTTAAATGGTGTCGCCAATATATAAACCTGCAATACAATTATTGAATATACTCCAGCAGTAATTCCCAACCAGAGATACTTAACTAGCTGTAAAAATGCATTAAAAGTTGCTATACATAATTACTTACCAGTCATGAAACTCTTTGTGATCTCCAAGGTAAATTCACCTGCATTGAGGTGAAGTTTCACTTAGAGAGACAGATGGGCTACTATCTTATTCAGATGTACATCCCCAGTCTGCTGATTGTCATCCTGTCTTGGGTGTCTTTCTGGATCAACATGGATGCCGCACCTGCTCGGGTAGGCTTGGGTATCACCACTGTGCTCACCATGACCACCCAGAGCTCCGGTTCACGAGCCTCTCTACCCAAGGTAACATAACCAAAATGACTCAGTTCCTGTGTGGGGGAAAAACAGAGAAACAATTCAGAAACTGCAGTTATAAAATAATGAGTGCAATAATGAGACAATCAATAAAAATGAGGGAAAACATATGAGAGCAGAGAGAGGTGGGAATAAGCCTAAAGAGCTTTTTGTTAAATTAGCAGGAAAAGGATGGATTGATTTTGTTTCAGAATTTGTTCACTAAAAAACTCATTTTATGAATTATCTTTCAAATGCAATCCTCTCAAAGGATTAGTTCACTTTGAGAATAACATTTCCTGATCATTTTCCCACCCCCATGTCATCCAAGATATTCATGTCTCTCTTTCTTTAGTCGAAAAGAAATTAAGATTTTTGAGGAAAACATTTCAGGATTTTACTCCATATAGTAGACTTCAATAGGTGCCAACAGGATTAAGGTCCACTATAAAGTCGACTACATGTAGAAAAATTCTAGAAATTTAATTTATTTATTTTCGACTGAAGAGAGAAAGACATTAACATCTTGAATGGCATGTGGGTGAATTAACTATCAGGAAATTTTTATTTTGGAAGTGAACTAATCTTCCAACAATTACAATTCCTTAACAAATCCATAAACAGTTCCTATAATAAGAAGACATAACCCAAAAAAATTCTTACTGTATTTCCTGAGTACTATCAGATCAGATCAGTGATTGTTTTGAACTTGAGATTCGGATCAGTTTGGTTAATGAACAAATTATTGGTTTTGTAAAGTGATTTACCTTAAAGATCATTTAGCTTGATAGCTGTAGTAGAAAAGAGTGGCCAGGATTACTCTTTTAAAATTCACATTTGTGTTCAAAGAACCACGAAACACAGTCATAAACTTTTAGGACATTTCAGGTAATAAAGACAGAATTTTCATTTTGGGGTAACTATTCCTTTAAGTGAAATAAGACATGCAGATCTAAAAAACTTGACAGATTACAATTGTTTTTGGGGGGGTGTTTTTAATGCAAATAATACAAACCTTATGCTGAGAGCTATACAGCCTAAATGTAGGCTATTATGCATTACTCCTTAATAAATCATTTGCTTTTCTGAATCCAAACTGTCACTTACATGAATTCTGTAGGTCCGAAGAACTCAAAAAATTAAATATATTTTGACTCTTCACACCAGGGTTGGAAATACAAGGCTTTGTGGCAAAAATGCCACCAACTGAACAAAAATTGCCCATAAATTCAAGACAAAGGTGCAAAAATTGCTTGTACGCTCTGTTTTGTGCAGTGTTGAGCCTTATAACCAATCAAACGCATTTCAGTTGAATTTAAGAATGCACTGGCCAATCAGAGGCGCTTAGATTAGTCAAAGCTGAAAACGAGCCAATCAGAGGCGCTTAGATTAGTCAGCGCTGTGATGAGTGCGCGGTATCGCGAATAACATCATCATAAACAACACAGTGCAGCTAAGATGTAATATGTAAGTAAAATATTAATTTCATAGCTTCAGTGACTATAGCAAGAGTTTTTGCATAACTTGAGCTAAACGTGGCTAACGTTTGTCTTTGAAGCCAGAATGTGACATGCCCAAAACGAAACAAAGATGTTGTATATAGTTTTCTATATCCATATTAATAATCATTACAATATTAATAGCAATAATCTACAATAAAGAATTTTGTCATAATATTGCAGCCCTATGAGCTCCTGTTGTTTACATGTATAATTTAGTTACATAGTCAATTTAGTCTATTGTTGTCTTATTATTGACAACATTTAAAATATTGATTAATTGGGTAAATGTAAGTATTTAGCATTAATAACAACATATGGTTTTATAATAATAAGGTGATTATAAAAATTGGACTCATTAAGTGAAAAAAAAGTATATATAATTAAGCATAAATTAGACGGAAATTAAAATGAACATGAATAAACATAAATTAACAGTTGTAAAATTGGACATATCCATTTTAAACCAAATTGAAATAATGGCTGCTTCAGATTTTTTTGTACTAAAGGCTATGTAAAAAAGTAACAATTACATCAAATAAAAATGTGTTTAATGTCAACACTGCCTCATTATTCCTAGCAATGCCTTTATTGATTAGCTATTGATACTGGTTTTGTCCTTGTGATTCCCAGGTGTCCTACGTGAAGGCCATTGACATCTGGATGGCCGTTTGTCTGTTGTTTGTGTTTGCTGCGTTGTTGGAGTACGCAGCAGTCAACTTCGTCTCAAGGCAACACAAGGAGTTCATCAGGCTGCGCAAGAAGCAGCGAAGGCAGAGAATAGTAAGTGCGACAAACACACACAGACACACATACACACAAACAAATACAGGCTGTTCTGTCACCCTGGATTACACTTTGACTCGCATCTCTTCTCATTGTGCTCAGCCACATATCCAAACACTGGCAACGGCCACACTAGGCTACAGCTGGCTGTCACATCTCGTGTGGGGGAATTTAGATCAGCCTGTTTCCATAGTGAACAGTCCCCTGTGCTGAGCCCACCGTTTGTGCCACCTTGTAAAGCCTTGCCACAGCCAATTTCCAAAGGCCAGCAACCTGCTTCCTGATCCGAGATCACAGACACTGACTGAGGCTTCTAAACGAAAAGCTTAGAAAATACCCTTAGGACTTTGGAGTGTAAAATCACTCTGAACACATTAAATGCTAACAGATTTTAAATGTAATTTTTATAAATCCTGAAATGCTAAATTTTGGACTATAATACAGATCAAAGCCCAACAATCACATTTAAAACTACTATTGGCTAAACCATCTAGGGTACTTTCTTGGCTTGTACGACAGTGTTCACCGCCCAAGCTCACAGTGCTGGAGATTTACGAGTGTGTTGGTTGGATCTGAATCAATAATGAGAGAAAAATGAGAATAACTCCCTTTAAGAATGAGCGGGTTTTCCTCCCCCTCCTGCCTTGGAGATCTAGGCGGCCATTAGTCTTCGTCCTATTCTCTCCCGCCAAGAAAGTCTCTGGTCTGAATGATCAATCTGGGTGGTATCGATGCATGGGTCACTGGCTGAGAGAGCTGTTAGGCTGATGGACCAACTACTGGCCAGAATTAATCAATACCACAAATCCTTGGCTTTATCCTGCCTTAATAACACTACAGACAAATTAGGCCACATGTTCCTGCTAAAGAAAACACAAACAGATGGGTGCTGAGAGGATCGTGCCCGGTTCAGGGATGCACAAAACCACATATTTTCTGAATTAAACAGTTGTGGGTTGCATGAATTGTCTAGTCGACTTATTAGACGTAGAATTAGGCTGTTTTAGATTCATGTGATGGTTTTTTAGGGGTGTTTATATATAAAAAAAAAAAAACATTGCTGTTATATTAGTATTATTTATAGATATTATAGTAATTGTTAATTTTTTAATTAGCTTTTATATTTTAAGTTTTCATTTTTAAGTGTGTGCTTTTGCCATTTTTATTAGCTTTAGTTTTTTTTGTAATATTTTGAATTTATTTTATTTTATTTGGTAACTTTAGTAGTAATTTCTCTGGAAGCCCATTTCCACCACTGAATAAAAAAATAAAAAATACTTTTTATTTTACAATTCAGACTATTTTTCAAAGAACTGCATGACATAAACTCGCAATTGCAAGTTATAAACTTTAGACTTTTTTCTTAAAATTGTGAGATATAGCTCTAATTTTGAGGGGATAAAAGACTGATATGTTCTGAGAATTGCGACTTTATGTTACAGTTCTCACTTAAAACTTACAATTGCGTGTTATAAAGTCAGAATTGCGACATACACTCGCAAATCTAAGAAAAAAATCTAAATTGCAAGATAATTGTGACTTGTTTATTTCTTAGAATTGCGACTTTGTCTCACAATTCTGACTTTATTGCCAGTTTATATCACGCACTTCTGACTTTGTAACTCGCAGTTGCAAGTTTACATCGCAATTCTGAAAAAAAACAATCTGAATTGTGAAATAAAGTCACAATAACCTTTTTTATTCAGAATTGCATGATATGAATTTCTAAAGCATTTCTGACTTTTCGTTTGTATCTCACAATTCTGACTTTTTTTCTCATAATTGTGTAACACAAGCTTGCAATTCTGACTTTTTTCTCAGAACTGTAAGATATAAACTCGCAATTGTCAGTTATAAAGTCCAATTTTGAGGGAGAAAAAAGACTGATATGTTCTCAGAGTGAAAAACTTGCAATTGCGTGGTATAAAGTCAGAATTGCGACATACACTCTCAAATCTAAGAAAAAAAGTCACAATTGAGAGATATGAACTCAGAATTGCGACAAGTTTCTTTAGTTTAAAGTAAGAATTGCGAGACATAAAGTCGCAATTCTGACTTCATTGTGAGTTTATATCATGCAATTCTGACTTTTTTCTCGCAAATGTGAGTCTGTATCTCACAATTCTGACTTTTTTTTCCTTTTTATTGTGAGATATAAACTCACAAGTGCGAGTTATAAATCCAGTTTTGAGTGGGGGGGGGGGGGGTTCAGATATGTTATCAGAATTGTGAGTTTATATCCCACAATTCTGTTTTAAAAACTCGCAATTGCATGTTATAAAGTCAGAATTGCAATATGAGTTTATTTCTCAGAATTGATAGCTATTGCGAGTTTATATCTCACAATTCTGATGAATTGTGAGATAAAAAGTTGCAATTACCTTTTATTTTTTATTCAGTGGTGGAAATGGGCTTCCATACATTTCAAATAGTTGCCAAGGCAATATATATTTTTAAGCTTTTCCATTTAATATTCGTTTTATTTAATCTTTATTTCAATTACCAAAACAATTTGAATAGTTTTAGTTTTAGATAACAATTACTGAGTTTGTATCTCACAATTCTGAGATACAACTGCTGCATTCGAAAACATCTAGTCAGAGCACAATGGAATGAAATAGATTGCAAAAGTTTTGAGATGTGCCAAAATGATTAGTCAACCATCGTGATTCATAATCCAAGACATGTGTCTTAAACATCAGCATGATCATTATCAACTTGTCTACGAACTTTATAAAAGTTTTGCTGAAGAGTCTGAAAGATAATGGTCGGATTTAGCTTGAGTGTGCACTTTATTGGAGTGTCCCTCAGCAACCTGCAAAGAAGTGTACACTCACAAGCAGTGTTGCCTAGCAACTTGGATGGTGCTGGAGAGCAGCGGCTTGATGGCTGTTGTCTCTTAAATTCTTGTTGAAGTATTTACACAGCTGCCAATATTAATGAAAATGAGTCTGCTCAAGCCTGCCTAGAAATGTTACGGACTATTTGATGCTTGAAGATGCACTGAACTGTGCAAGATACATAAGAATGACAGATTGATGGATGGATGGATGCGCTCTATTGATCCCCAGAAGTTAATTTAGAGAAAAAACGAGACAGATGTTCCAAACTGTTTTATAACAAGAACTGTGAAACAAAACATTTCACGATGTGCCATGCTCACTGCCATTCTTCCTCATGAAGGATCGAGCAATGCAGCCAGGAAGCTTCGACTCACTGCGGAGAGTGAACAAGCTCCCTGGCAATGGCAACGGCAAATTCAACCAGCACTGCAACACCTGCGCCAGGGTAAAAATACCATCTGTATCCCCATCTTATTTGCCCACGGGCAAAAACTGAGTCCCATAAACCCAGAACCCCCTCCGTCCTACTGGCCCAGTTCACAGCTGGTATGAACATACAGTTGCAATCAAAATTATTCAACCCCCTTGACCTGCAAGACATTTTGCTGCAGAGAACAACATTTTGTGAAAACAATTCAACGAAGGCATCAGTACACTATTACACATTTGAGTAATTTTGAGAATGTAAGTTGATGACTAATGAAAGAAAATTAAATTGGCTCTAAATGTTCATGTTCAAAATAATTCAACCCCCAAAAGTAAAACCTGGTGAAGAATCTTTTATTCTTTAAAACTAGCAATAAACACTGCTTGGAAGTGTTTAGAAGCTTCTGTCACCTCTCTACTGCAATCTTGGCCCATTCCTCGCCTGAAAAAGCTTTTACACCACTGATAATATTTAGTTTCACATTGCTACTGCTTTCTTCAAATTCAACTAAATATTTTCAATGAGAATTAAATCTGGAGACTGAACAGGCCACTCAAGAACATTCTGTGACTGATCCCTGAACCAAGCTTAAGTAGATTTGGATGTTTACTTTGGGATGACTGTCCTGCAGGAAAGACAATTGATTAATAGCTTCAGCCTTTGCACCAAAGGCATCACAATTCTTGCAAAAATGTCCTGATACTTCAAAGAATCCAGGATGTCCTTCATACAGTCATGTTTTCCACTTCCTGCTAAAGTAAAACAACCCCATATCAGGACTGATCCACCTCAAAGTTTGACGATGGAGATGGTGTTCTTCTGCTTACAAGTTTTGCCTTTTTTGCACCAGACATACCGCTGATCCATGGTTCCAAAAAGTTCCAGTTTGGTCACATCACTCCAAAAAACATTCTTCCAGAACTCCACAGGTCTATCCAGATCAATTTTAGGATGTTCAAGTCGGTCTTTTTGTTCTTCTTGGTCAAGAGTGGTATTCGGCAAGATGCCACAACATGAAGGCCATACTTGTCTAGTGTTCATCTTGTGCTCTGCATTGAAATGTTTTTCCTCCTTTCGTTGGGTCATCTTGCAAGTATTTGGCTGTACATTACAGGTTTTTCTCAGTTGCTCTGATCAAACATTTTATGATATTGTGTTTTTTTGTTCAACACCCTCAAAGGTTTTCTGGTACAACACACTTTAAACTAAAGAATAATGCTGCCAGCTGTGTCTCTAGGAACTTTTAAATGTCTTGAAAATCTTCATACAGCCTTAGACTTTATAATATAATAAAACCATTTCTTCTCTATAGCTTTTGTGAGAGCTCTGTTGACTACCATATTTGCTACTCAACTTCAGCACATGCATGGACTAACTGTATGTATGTGTAACAGCTCAAGCTCATTCTGTTTTTAAATAGTGTTTCTAAAGGCTTTATTGTGTTTTAAGACAATTTTGTTCCCCACCATAAAAATAACTGACTAAAAAACAGCAATGTTGAACAGGGGTTGAATAATTTTGAACATGAACATTTAGAGCCAATTTAATTTTCTTTCATTAGTCATCAACTTACATTCTCAAAATTACTCAAATGTGTATGAATAAACTTTCTCTAATAGTGTACTGATGCCTTTGTTGAATTGTTTTCACAAAATTTTGTTCTCTGCAGCAAAATGTCTTGCAGGTCAAGGGGGTTGAATAATTTTGATTGCAACTGTACTTCTCAAGTGATCACTTACAATTGTCGTTTGCCCCTGATAGTAATGCATCTCCTGTGATCACTTGTGATTGGATAGATAAATTAATGTTAATGCCAGGTGTAAAATGTGGCGTTTTGTATTGTCCACACACTTCCCTTATACCCCTTAAATGCATAAAGCAGACTTTCAGCGCATATGTACAGTTGAGGTCAAAAGTTTACATACACAAGAGGGATCATACAAAATGCATGTTATTTTTGACCCCTTTCAAAAGTTTACATACACTCTGTTGTTTAGTGATAGTTGTTCATGTGTCCCTTATTTGTCCTGAACAGTTAAACTGCCTGCTGTTCTTCAGAAAAAATCGTCAGGGCCCACAAATTATTTGGTTTTTCAGCATTTTTGTGTATTTAAATCACTTTCCAACAATGACTGTATGATTTTGAGATCCATCTTTTCACACTGAGGACAACTAAGGGACTCATATGCAACTATTACAGAAGGTTCAAACAATCATTGATGCTTTAGAAGGAAATACAAAGCATTAAGGCCCGGTTTCGCAGACAAGGCTTAAGCCTAGTCCTAGACTAAAATGTAAGTCTGAGTTGTTTCAACTGAAATAAAATTGCACTGATTGATTTTAAAATATATCAGTGCCTTTGTTTTGTCTCAAGATGCACACCAGTAATGTTTTTTTCTAAGCATGTTTATAAAAATTACTTAAATGTCCTAATTGAACTATGGTCTAATACTGGCTTAGTCTAAGCCCTGTCTGGGAAACCGGGCCTAAGAGCTTACATTGTTTAATAATTTTAAGATAAGGGTAAAAATTTAACTGATTTGGTCTTCTGGAAAACAAGTATCTTCTGTAGCTTCTGAAGGGCAGTATGAAATTAAAAAAAAAAAAATAAGAAAAATGGACACATCTTCATTCTGTGCAAAAGTTTTCACCCCCGGCTCTTAATGCATTGTGTTTCCTTCTGGAATATCAGTGTTTGAACCTTCTATAATAATCGCATACATGAGTCCCTCAGGTGTCTTCAGGTTTGAAAAAGATCTCAAAACCATACAGTCATTGTTGGAAAGGGTTCAAATACACAAAAAGCTGAAAAACCAATGATTTTGTGGGACCTGAAGGATTTTACTGAAGAACATTGGGCAGTTTAACTGTTCAGGACAAACAAGGGACAGCTATCACTAAACAAACAAAGAAAAAAAAAGAAACAAACACAGCTGTGGATCATTCAGGTAACAACACAGTATTAAGAATCAAGTGTATAAACCTTTAAACATGGTCAATTTTCTTTTGTGGACTATATTGTAACATCTTTTATGTAAAATATCTCATTCAGGTCGGTACAAATAAAAAAAACATGCATTTTGTATGAGCCCTTTAATTTTGGTTAAATAATTAACATTTTGCAGAATCAGCAAGGTGTATGTAAACTTTTGACCTCAACTGTATGACTTGAGCAACGATGGATATTACTGAAGTATGTGCTTAAGGTAAAATATTCCCACCTCCACCCGGTATGTTTTTTTCCTTTAGACCGTATTTTGTTGAGTGACCCCAGTGTCCAGTAGCCCTAGTCCTCACGCAAATGGAACTGACTTGTTTTATACTTAAACGTTTTTGCAGCAGAGTTCTTCTTACATGCTAGACTCAGACTCTGAGTCTGGATACGGCCTGGCCATGATTAATAAGGTAAGCACTGTCCTAAACTGTGCTCATAGGTGACATTCACTAACTTTAAAGGGTGTCTTTATCTTAAACCAAACACATCGTTATTCCAAGGCACGTGATTGACTGGATTGTTTTTAGGTGCAAGCAGAGGATTTAATGAAGAGCTAAACGAGAACTTAATCTTCTTATCCTCTCGAGGAAAGGGGTAATTTGTCATAGATTGACAGATAAACTGATCCAAATGACTAATTTATATGGCATTAGAGACAACGAACTAGGCCAAAGTGTTACATGTGGAAAAGTAAGGGGAATATAGAAATAAAGCCTTCTTTTTTGGGGAAAGGAAACCATGCAGAAAGCATGCTTCTGTCGATATTCACCAAATCAGTTTAACAACGTTTGTTGGGATGCTGTCAAATTAAAAGCTCTGTTAAGCTCCATCTACCCATATTAAACGCAAGTATGCATCCTGTTTTGTCGTCTGAGATCGAACATAATATGTGACTCTGGACCACAAAACCAGTCTGTAGCAATAGCCAACAATTCATTGTATGGGTCAAAATTATCGATTTTTCTTTTATGCCACAAATCATTTGTATATTAAGTAAAGATTGTGTTTCATGAAGATATTTTGTACATTTCCAACCGTAAATATATCAAAACTTAATTTCTGATTAGTAATATGCATTGCTAAGAACTTCATTTGGACAACTTTAAAGGCAATTTTCTCTTTCTTTTTCAATTTTGTTGCACCCTCAGATTCGAGATTTTTAAATAGCTGTATCTCGGTCAAATCTTATCCTATCCTTACAAACCATACATCAATGAAAAGAATGATAAATCTCAATTTCAAAAAAGTTACCCTTATGATTGGTTTTGTGGTCCAGGGTCACATATGGCACTATAGTATGAATTGAGAAAAAAAGAGAAAAAGACCTTTTCTTTCACTTTGATTTTTTTCATATACAAACATCTAAACATTCTTCAATTAAAATACAAAATTCAATTAAAATTACAGTATATTAAAAAAAAATAATTAAAATATACCAAGGGTTTATGCCTAATACAAATTCTTAAAGAAAAATAGATTTAAAACAAGAAAAAAACATCTGGAGTAAGAAAAATAAACTTGTTTTTTCCTCACCCCATTAGAAGATTTTTTTCCTTGTTTTAAGTAAAAAGTCAATTATTTTAGCTGAAATTTTCAGAAAAATATGTCATTTTCTATATAAGTAAATGCATCTTAATAATGTTTAGATATTGGTACACAGAAACAAGACAAAATACAGAGTAAGAAAATCAATGTTTCCAGTAATGACCTCTAAAATATTGGATCAAAGGGTCAAAATGAAGCTGTACTGTTCAAGAAAGCATATTCACTTGACATTTTACTTTTTACATACAGTATCTGCATTTAAGTATATTGCCATCTAAAAACTAAACAGGTGTGCACTTTCTCAAACACCGAGTAAAGTTGAGCCCACAGTCTTTTTAGTGCTTTTATTTCAAAATGCCCTGCAGTTTCAGTAATGGACTGGCACTTTTTTGTTATATGGGAGAGGAGCATTTATCAATTTTTCTTTGTTGCCTGCCTCTGAAACACTCAAAATGCTTTTCCTTCTGTTAAAGGAGGAGGAGCTTGTTCGGGAAAGCCGTGGCTTTTACTTTCGTGGGTACGGACTGGGCCATTGCTTACAAGCGAAAGACGGGACAACCGTGGAGGGGTCCACCGTATTCGCCCCACCACCCCCAGTGCAAGTGCTGTACGACGGAGAGGCCGTCCGGAAGCGTTTCGTGGACCGAGCCAAGCGAATCGACACCATATCAAGAGCCGTGTTTCCTCTCAGCTTCCTCATATTCAACGTCTTCTACTGGATCACCTACAAAGTGTTGCGACACGAGGACATCCACGCCAGCCTGTAATCGCCACTTGTTCATCTTACTGCTTCTTTTCTTTTCTTAATCTTCTAATTTGAACCAAAACCGCCTATCATGTTCACACTAGAAGTGTATTTCAAAGGCATATTCACTCCAGAAATGCCATCAGTGCTAAAACCATGTGCTCAGGTGTGACTTCTGGATTTCAAAAAGATTTTAAAGTGCCCACTCAGAGCGAAGGGGGCTCGTAGATGCAAATGCTGCTGTTGGGGGACCTGGCTCTCCTCTCTTTCACATCTTCATTTCGAGTGGATTGCACTAATAGCCAGTGCTATTGTCCTCACTTTGTAGGCTCCATTTGAGTTATTGGCTGAAAGATTCTCGGCTGGATAGAAAATTTTTTCGACTTGAATTTTACCACAAGGCGCATCCTTGAATGAATGTTTTTGAAAACCTCAAAACAAATGTGTTTTTTACATCTTAAAATGCCAAACTAATGGGCTGTGAAGGGGAGGATTGGGATTTATTATTCATGGAAATAGTTACAGAGGAACGGTATAGGCTACTGTTTTACTAAATAATGAGATTATAAATATATATGACTGTATAAAGTGTATATATGCAGAGTTGTTCACAGACTGCAGACAGCACAAATGTGTATTTCTTTTTGTCTTTTGACTTTGAATAAATGGATATTCTACCAGGAAGTTGGAGTTGTTTTGTACTGTGGTGCAAAACGTTACACAAAAGCATTATTTCAGTATTATGAACTCATTCAGAGTGATTTTTCTGTTTATTAACATTAATCATTCTATTTAGAAAATGCAACAATCCAAATCATTCCATCATGTGTTAAATTGCTTAAACTAATGCCTGAAAGAAACGGATGATTTGTGACGCTCTATCAATGTGGCAGCACTAGGCTTTAATTGTCAACAAACAGAGACATGTATCACACATCACAGCCATTCTTTATTATTTCTAGCCCCAAATGTGTCCCTCAGTCCAACATAAAAGCCCTCGTTTATTTTCCTGTCCAGAGAGCCGTTGGAGGATGTGCAGAGATGCAGGGTGAAGGAGAAAAGCCTTAGTGCTGAAGGAGGACGGATGAGGATTTTAATGGGAATCACAAGGTGTTTTTTATCAGCTAATGAGTTTGAAAAGGACTCTGCGTTCTTTGCTAATGACAATGAATTAAGGCCGTCAACCTCTGCGCACAGCCCTTTGTCTAAGGAGTAACTAATCTAGTCTTCTGTATGCTAGTGTCCCACGGGTGAGTGAGCGTATGTACAGACGAACACGTGGAAAAGGAAACAATGCTTTGTGGAGGAAGTGATAAATGCAGATTAATGCCACCCCATTTGTTCACAGATTAACCAGGTTTCAAACACTTAACCAACTGCTATGCTCATTAAAGTCAACATGAAATGGAAATTCAACCCTATTTCGTTCACCTTATTCATTTACACCACGAGTCAAAAGTTTTTGAACAGTAAGACTTTTTAATGTTTTTTAAAGAAGTCTCTTCTGCTCACCAAGCCTGCATTTATTTGATCCAAAATGTAGCAAAAACATGATCCTTCAGAAATCATTCTAATTTGCTGCTTAAAATCTTAGGCTACTGATCAAAAACTTTTGAATGGTAGTGTATTTTTGAAATGCATCTTATTGGACTTATTATGAATGATTTTATAAACTTTTTGACTTAATTTTAAACAAAATGTCATAACTCAATCTTCCGTTTGAACGACAGACTTCCAACTGGTAATCAATGTCAGATTTCTCCAGTCAATTTGTCTTTTTAAACCCTGCTCCTTTCTTACAATCAACTGCAAGCTCATGATTTCGGACGTGTGTCTGAGACGGTGTAATGGTTTAATGTTCTACAACAAAATAAAATGAGCTTTGGTGATAACTAAGTAAATATTTAATTACTATTATAGTAATTCCTTGCTAGAAATAACATCAAAAGTGCAAGAAGTTAATCAGAAATATACATTTACACACAAACTGGCCCTAAACACCATCTTTATGTTTGTGCTCAACCATCATGGAATGGAAAGCACAGAATTGTGGGATAGCAAAGGCAGCGAAGGATACATCTATGCTGCGTTCAAAAATCGACCAGATGAAGGTGTCTCAGGAGGACGGAAGTGAAGCTAACATTGAATTCCAACTTAGCTTGAAATGTGTCCCTTTTTTGTGTTATTTTTCAGTTTTTGGATGCAGCGTCTTCACCAGATGCAACAAGCGACCATTGCAAATCATTTTAACTTTGTGTCAGCACGTCATAAATAGAATGTGGCACCAATTTACTGTCATGGATTTTTTTCGTGCTACGTCGCTCCGAGTCCAGTGTAGGCAGCTTCATTGATTATAATGGGTTCTATAGTATTTTGTCCCATCTCGTCGCGTCATGCTACTCACGTCCAAAGTAGACAGTGTCATTTTCATTCAATCTGTATATCACATTCTGGAAGAAAAACATCTGTCGCTACATCTTTTTCATAGCAACCTTAAAGTTATTCAGATAGCATCGAAGTCCTTTTCAGTCCCTTAACCTCCTGTCTAATTAAAATAGAGGTTAAAAGTTAAGCTCTGTTTACACTAATGCATTTTAATGCGTTTTAAAACTGTTTTAAAATGAAAACGATTCTCGATCTCAGTCCACACTACACAACCAAAAATGCACGTCAAATGGCCATTTATAATGAGAATGCTGTTATTTTTTACACAGTCGTCAAGGATGTGCAGAGTGAATGGCAGCCACACCATCTTTTTTAAAAAGTCTCTATTTTGGTATGTTTACAATGAAATGCAACCCTGGAGTTTTCAAACTAAAAAGTTTTCGAAAGTCTCCATTTTCGACTGTTGAAAAATGCTAGAGTAGTGTAAATGCTGGGTGTAACTGTAGCAAAGGTTATGCATTTTAAAACCAAACGCACTAGACATCATGTTCTCACGCAGTGAAAAATACATTGCGGAACAAAAAAGAAACTGACAACATGCCGACAGTCCAGACATCTATTTGATGTCTGCATTTACATCTAGAAGATGTATATTTTAGAGAGTTTAGAACCTATTAGATGTCAAATAGACGTCTATTAGATGTCTTTAAGATGTTTATGATTTGGAATAACATCTTACAGTTGTCTGTCAGATGTCTGTACACAACAGATGCTTTCCAGATCAAGTGATCTTTAACAGACATCTTTCAGATGTACGTGTGCTATCTGGGAGGTCTTAGCTGTTAAGAAATTAAAACAATAAATACCATTTTGTGGCTCTTTAATATGTCGTGACAGAATAATAAAAAAGTGCAAACGGCATTTGAACCGATGGTCTTTTCTTATTTACTTAAAGCACAAAATAAACATGAATGAACATCACAATGTATTTTGTTTCAACCGCGGAAAGATGTCAATACACACAATTTTTCAAGTTTAAGTCGACCAAAGTTAATCTACTCTCCTGTCTGATTTGCTTGTCGGACAAAATGACAGATTCAGTGTTATGATTGGTCAATTGAAATGCACAATAATAAAATACAACACAAAAAAAATAGTTAAAGTTTAGTAGGGATAAAGTTTTGGGGTTTTTTTTTGCACACAAGTATTCTGGTAGCTTCATAAAATTACGATTGAACCACTAGTGTCACATGGGTTAGTTTATTGATGTCCTTACTACCTTTGTGGGCCTTGAACGTGGTAGGACCCTTGCTGTCTATGTAGGGCCCGAAAGCTCTCGGATTTCATCGATAATATCTTAATTTGTGTTCCGAAGATGAACAAAGGTCTTAGGGGTTTGAAACAACATGAGGGTGAGTAATTATTGACAGAATTTTCATTTTTGTGTGAACTAATGCTTTAAATGTTCTTCTAGGGTTTTTTCTTTAACTCCAGAGATTTGATGGATGAACTTAGTTGAACCAATTTGTTTGAATTATGACAAAAAAAAAAACTGTCTTTGGTATTTATTTCTGCTACAGTTACTATGGATACAGATTATATTCTCTGCTTTTGCAAGAATATAAAAGTTCCTTTAGTTATTCATAAAATGTTGTATGAACAGGATAATTCAGGAATCGTATCTGTCAGTAACTACAGTTGAATGTAATCATAGCCAGTGAGATCATGCATATTATGCAATTCTACTTGACTTCACGGGTTTCAAAAAATGTCTAGAAATCCAATCCAGCTCTGTACTAACTGCTAAGATGTAGGAGTCCTATCAAGCTATAATGCACTGCTGTCAAGATTTAGTCCGATGATGGCAATGTTTTTTTAATTCAAATACAAACCAACACCCCACTCAAACGGCAGCTAGCCTTGGACGCTTTAAGGTTTCTCAATTTGAGCAAATGTGGTGGCTTGACATATTCGCTTAAGCCCTGCACACATGCTGACAGTTTAAGTAGATTTTTTTCCAAGAAGAAATCTGGGGGCAATTGGCAAATGTCAGAAAGATTGGCTATTGTATCTCACGATGTGCATTTTCCATGAGAGGCTTTTTGAGTTAACACAGTGGGATACTGCATTTACTGCCACTGAGAAGGTCCACGCAAACCATGAAGGATAGAATGAGCAAGCAAGAAAGAAAGATAGAACGAAAGAACAAAAGAAAGAAAGAGTAAGGATATTTTTCTCAAGCAGAAACCGTTTGGTTTTCTTCATTTTCTCTAGCCGTAACCCTTTTGTTACATGGAGTTCTTTGAATTGGTTTTTAGGGGGCAAACTGTGCCTTTGAAGGATTTAAGAAGATTTTCTAAATCTGCAGCCCATGACTGACAAACACAAAATAGGACTGTGATTTATACACTCCCCCTGCCCTCCCCTCGATTAGTGTATCTCCCCCCAGTGCTGCCTCTATCACAGATACAGAAAGTCTAATGGATTTCAATCACAGAGGAAATCAAACAGACACCTCCTGTGAGATTGTGCGGTGGCTCTTCCCCTCAATAAGCACCAAGGATTCATAAGCTAACATCATTACGCTATACATCCCCACAACATTTACTTCTACAAATGTGCGTATCTGATCTGTGCAGGTGTCTTGAGACTTTGGATAATGAGACCTCGGAAAATGTGTACGCAAGAGAGGAAATGAGAGATGGATATAAAAGAAAGAGCAACAGAAAAACAGAGAAGCATGCATTCAAGGACATCCCTGAGAGAAATCAATGAAACAATATTCCTCTACATTTATTGATTCGAAATATGCTGTTATGAATGAAGTGTGGCCACAAACGAATGATTCGATATTCTGTTTATCTCACTCTCTCCCTGAAGAATTCGGTTCAAATCGCCACAAAGCAGAAGCCAAACGCATTAGTCATATTCTCTGGAGAGCAACTGAGGTCCTCGCATTTATTGTTCATCTTCATGTAAGCAGTCAATAACATGGGAAGTGGGCAGGGCTGTTGGTGTGATGAATGGGAGGTTCAGATCTTATCCTGGGTCTGTCCTTGCACCAACCCAAGGGAATAATCAGCATCGGAGTAGAATGTTAATAGACCCTTGGGGAAAGTAATATTGTTGGAAGCACTTTCTCATTCACAATTTCAGCTATATCAGATTTGGGGGGTTGAACTGTTTGAACCTAAATATACATCCAACAACATATACACAAACGATTTGGTACGATTTTTTAAATGTTTTTTTTCTAAAGGGAACCCAGGGTATTAAGATTTATATGGCTCAATATAATGTAAATGATGTCTCTTACTGAAATATGTAGTAGAAAACCCATGAAAAATCCACATTGTTTTATACATATTTTGGACTATGACGTGAAATGGCTGCGATCAGTGAGCTACTGCCGCTACCTGTTGCTATTTTTACCAGAAAACACAACTCTGGAAAAAAAATACTGATACGATGACCACAGCTGATGAATGAGCTTGGGTGGTGATAGATATATACAGTGGTGTGAAAAAGTGTTTGGCCCCTTAATGTTTTTTTTTGTTGCATGTTTGTCACACTTTAATGTTTCAGATCATCAAACTAATTTAAATATTAATCAAAGATAACACAAGTAAACATAACATGCAGTTTTTAAATGAAGGGGTTTTTTTATGAAGGAAAAAAAATCCAAAACCACATGGCCCTGTGTGAAAAAGTGGTTCCCCCTGTTAAAACATAACTGTGGTTTATCACACCTGAGTTCAGTTTCTCTAGCCACACCCAGGCCTGATTACTGCCACACCTGTTCACAATCAAGAAATCACTTAAATAAGACCTGCCTGACAAAGTGAAGTAGACCAAAGGATCCTCAAAAGCTACACACCATGTTGAGATCCAAAGACATTTAGGAACAAATGAGAAAGTAAGTAATTGAAATCTATCAGTCTGGAAAAGGATATTAAGCCATTTCTAAAGCTTTGGGATTTAGCGAACCATTATCCACAAATGGCAAAAACATGGAACAGTGGTGAACCTTCCCAGGAGTGGCTGGCCGACCAAAATTACCCCAAGACCGCAGTGCCGACTCATCCAAGAATGACACAAAAGACCACACAACAACATCTAAAGAACTGCAGGTCTCTCTTGCCTCAGTTAAGGTCAGTGTTCATGACTCCACCATAAGAAAGAGACTAGGCAAAAATGGCCTGCATGGCAGAGTTCCAAGACGAAAACCACTGCTGAGCAAAAAGAACATAAAGGCTCATCTCAGTTTTGCCAGAACACATTTTACTGATCGCCAAGACTTTTGGGAAAATATTCTGTGGACTGACGAGACAAAAGTTGAACTTTTTGGAAGGTATGTGTCCCATTACATCTAGCGCAACAGTAACACAGCATTTCAGAAAAAGAACATCATACCAACAGTAAAATATGGTGGTGGTAGTGTGATGGTCTGGGGCTGCTTTGGTGCTTCTGGACCTGGAAGACTTGCTGTGATAAATGGAACTTGGAGTGGCCTAGTCAAAGTCCTGACCTGAATCCTATTGAGATGCTGTGGCATGACCTTAAAAAGGCAGTTCATACTCGAAAACCCTCCAATGTGGCTCTAATACAACAATTCTTCCAAGATGGGTGGGCCAAAATTCCTGCACAGCGCTGTAACAGACTCATTGCAAGTTATCGCAAACGCTTGATTGCAGTTGTTGCTGCTAATGCCGAGTTCAGACTGCATGATTTCAGCCCCGATTTTGACTCGCCGACAGGTTTTGAGAAATCGCCGACAAATGCCCGAAATCACAGGCAAATCGGTGCTCGTTCACGTGAGTGACAATCACACAGTGTGAACTATCAAAGACGCGATCTGAGAGAATCGCGATTCAAAATCATGCCGTGTGAAAGGTAATCTGACTGAACATAACGTCGGCGATTACCTACAGCCAATGAGACAGCAACATCATGGCCAGCGGGAAGTTGGGGGAGGAGTTACGAAGGTATTAGACCACAATATCAACAAGCATAGTTTCGCTTCTTTTCTTTTCGCTGCAAATGAGTGCACATGCAATTTGTATGACAAGCTTCTTGCGGGCTACCATTTTTTTTAATAATAATCCCAGTCTCACGTGAGAACTTGCACGCCTGACCTCGCGTTGTTTCCATGTCACTTCTCGCGTGTGTTTGGTTGTGAGACGTAGTTTGCGGACCGGGACAAAGTTGTCGGCGATTCTTCCTATTGTAAAGTCATGCAGTGTGAAACCCCCTGTCGCCGATCCATCGTGCAGTGTGAACACAGCAGTGACGGAATGCTACCCCAGATAGTCATGCAGTGTGAAAACATCTGTGACGCGATTGCTTTGAAAATCGTGCAGTCTGAACTCGGCATAAGGGTGGCCCAACCAGTTATTAAGTTTAGGGGGCAAACACTTTTTCACACAGGGTCATGTGGGTTTGGATTTTGTTTTCCCTTCATAATAAAAAAAAAACCTTCATTCAAAAACTGCATGTTGTGTTTACTTATGTTATCTTTAATTAATATTTATATTTGTTTGATGATCTGAAACAATAAAGTGTGACAAACATGCAAAAAAATAAAATAAAAAAATCAGGAAGGGGGCCAACACTTTTTCACACCACTGTAAGTGTAGGCTTAAACCCAATGTTGTACTATCGATTTCCTCCACAATGATTTGCGTTACGATAAAAATCGCAACAAGTATCAGCAGTAGCTCACTGAGTGCAGCCATTTCATGTTATTGAAATAATATCTACCCCCATATTTCAAAACGTATTAAAACATGAATGTTTTTAAATAAAATAAGTCTTTCATGGGTTTTCTGCTACATATTTTAGTAAGAGATATCATTTATGTTGTATTAAACCATACAAGTCTTAATAACCGGAGTTCAATTTAAATGAAGTCTCTTATGCTCACCAAGGCTGCATTTATTTGATCAAGTAGAAATAGTAAAACTGAAAAATTATATTACAGTTTAATGTAAGTGTTTTCTTTTTTGACATATTTAAAAATGTAATTTATTCCTGTGATGGCAAAGCTGAATTTCACTATTCACATGCTTCAGAAATCTTTCTAATATTCTGTTTTGGTGTATGGCTGTGCTGCTTAAAATTTTCGTGGAAATTACAATTTGTGCATTGAGCTTGTGAACCAAAAGGTCAGATGTTCTTGCTTTTTTGAAGCACAAGATTTGTATAATTCTCAGATCACTTAGATCATCAGGGTTTACATGAACCAAATACAAAGACATTCTGAAATTCTATTATGTTAATTCTTCAATTCACTGATTTTTTTTCTTTTTTTGTGCTGATAATATAATTTCTAATGAAAACATAATTTGATTGTATTAGAAAAGTACAAAAACAGAAACATTTCATTAATGGTCTCAAGCTTTTTTGTCCAACTACATGTTATAAGTTCAAATCCATTGTTATGAAAGAAAGAAAGAAAGAAAGAAAGAAAGAAAGAAAGAAAGAAAGAAAGAAAGAAAGAAAGAAAGAAAGAAAGAACAGACAAGAAGCAGTTGCCCTAAAACACCTATTACTGAATCTGACTGAAAACATTGAAAGCTATAGATGCAATGCAATAAATTCACAAAATAGAAAAAGGGTACAAAAGAACAAAAAGATGTCCCAGTCTCTGTCCAATTATCAGCAATTTAAAACTATATCAAACCCCTGTTAGAAAGCCTTTTCAAACCAAAATCTTGAGAGAGGGATGCCTCAGAGGGACTAGCAGTTACTTAAAAGAGCTACAGTAAAAAAAAAAAGGTTTTAAAAGGAACAATATAACAGAGAATACAGAAATACAGAGAAATACTGCAAGAAAACATGCTGCAGTTATATATATATATATATATATATATATATATATATATATATATATAGATAGATAGATAGATAGATAGATAGATAGATAGATGTATATGTATATTAAGAAAATGTCCATTCAATACACTCTTAAAAATAAAGGTTCTTTACTGGCATTGATGGTTCCATGAAGAACCTTGAACATCCATGGAACCTTTCAAATGCAGAAAAAGTCCTTTATAGTGGAAAAGGGTTGTTTAGATTTTTTTTAAATGTTCTTCAAAACGGTTCTTTTAAGAACTGTTCACTGAAAAGCTCTTTGAGGAGCCAAAAATGGTTCTTCTGTAGCATCACTGCAAAAACATCCCCTTTGAAGCCTTTATGTGAAATACAGTAAATAATGATCTCAAACACATTTAAAATAAATATTGGTACAAGACCAAAAAAATCATATATTTACTTAAAATTTAAAACACTGTGACATTTGCATTTAAAATAAAGTGTTGTTTAAGTGTCCAAATGCTTTTGCAAGGCACTTTATATAAGTAGTTTTGTATGCGTAAGAAGTGAATTGTTCTATATGAGCAGGCTTGTCAAAATGGATTGAAATGTACCTTTCACATGTGGTCATGTCACCGGCTTTCTCTGCCTTTGGGTGTAGTGTGGAGTGATCCTATTTCTCTGATACTCTTAAGATGTCCCTTGACAACCTTATAAAGGCTCCTGTCAAGGTCTATTTCTCAGTGAATGTCACATCTACATTAAAGCAACTGGCAGCTTTACGACATACACAAAGTTAAGCCGTGCATATTATCACTCACATTAAACAAACATATAAAAGCAATCATAGTCATTACATTCAATAAAAGTGGAATTTTAGTGAATCCAAGTCTCAGTTTTTTTCCTCCTTTCACATTTTCTATTTGAGCCAAATCATGTCTGCAGGGAAAGAGACGTACCCATTACGGAGATGAAAACTAATTTTGGAGGCTAGCTAGGTATGCTTCAGGTGTTTTTCAAGATCAAGTACACAAAGAGGAAAGTATTTTTCTCCTGCCCAGGCGCCCATCTGTCAGAGCCAACCCCAGGGTGGGTGCCTTAAAAGCCCCTGTAATTGATGGAGCCCAGAGGTCACGATGAGACAATATTTGATATAGAATATAGATTTTTAAAAACAAACTGGGCCCAGTTAAAAAAGCAAGGAGAAAGGAGGAGGAGGGATGGGGGAACAGACAGCCTTACGCAACCGTACCACCCTCCAAGCTCTTTGCTGCAGCAACCCTTTCAATCATTCAGCTAGAATTACTCACATGATTGAGGTCTTGCTTTACATTACTTTCTCTGAGTTTCATTCGGCCTCACTCAGAATTAAAGGATAGCAGATAAGAAGACAATTGAAAAAAGATTGATGCCCTTCCAGAAAATTTGCAGACGATTAAAAAAAAAGAAAACACTGATTAAGCACAAGCAAGTGCTGTTGTTCCCAAATATATAATCCCATGGCAAGTAAACACAGTGGTGACAATATTCGTAATAACAGAAAGATTACGAGTGAGTTCAATAAACATGAAATTAAAGGAATAGTAATAACCTACTTATCCTCAGGGCATCGAAGATGTAGATGAGTTAGTTTCTTCATCAGAAGAGAGTCTGAGAAATGTAGCATACACAACTTGCTCACCAATCCTCTGTAGAGAATGGGTGCCTTCATGAGAGTCCAAACAGCTGAAAAACATCACAAAAATTCACAAGTAATCTAAAGTTCATTATTTAACATCTGCATGTAAGAAACAAACCCATAAGAAGTTATTAACTCATTGGTCATTACATTGGTCACTTGTTTCGCTTCGGAATGAATTAATGTATTTAAACAAATCAGTAGAATGAACAATTTGCCGACTCATTCAAAAACAGTCAT
Organism: Garra rufa; assembly: GCF_049309525.1. Taxonomy (NCBI): domain Eukaryota; kingdom Metazoa; phylum Chordata; class Actinopteri; order Cypriniformes; family Cyprinidae; genus Garra; species Garra rufa. The sequence goes on from NC_133376.1 coordinate 27,780,598, forward strand.
ATATGGAAAGCCGTCTCTGCTGCTGAATAAAATATTTAATAAAGGATAATTGTGACTTTTTATCTCACAATTCTGACTTTATTTCTTGCAATTGCAATTCACGGATCGTAATTCTGACTTTTTTTTCAGAAATGCATTACAAACTCGTAATTCTGACTTTTTATTTTCAGAATTGTGTGATACAAAATTGCAATTCTGACTTTTTTCTCAGAATTGAGATATAAACTCGCAATTATAAAGTCAGAATTTTGAGATATAAACTTTATTTCTCAGAATGGCAAGATATAAACTGACAATTTGGGGAAAAAAATCTTAGAATTGTGACTTTTTATCTCAGAATTCGGACTTTCTCAGAATTGCGTGTTACAAACTCACACTACTGATTTTTTTCAGAATTGTGTGATACAAAATCGCAATTCACTTTTTTTTCTCAGAAATGAGATATGAAGTCAGAATTGTGAGATATAATTTTTATTTCTCAGAATTGCAAGATATAAACTGACAGTTTGATAAAAAAAATCCTCAGAACTCAGAAACTCGCAATACTGATTTTTTTTTTTTCAGACTTTTTTTTCTCACAATTGAGACATAAACTCGCAATTGTAAGTTATAAAGCCAGAATTGTGAGATATAAACTCGCAAATCTAAGACATTAAATCAGAATTGCGTGATAGAAATGCAATACTGACTTTTTTCTCAGAATTGAGATATAAACTTGTAAACTGTAAACTGACAATTAGGACTCTTTTTTTCTCAGAATTGCAACTTTTTATCTCACAATTCAGATTTTTTTCGCAATTGCCAGTTTACCTCTCGTAACTCTCGTAACACAGAATTGTGTGATACAAACCTGCAGTACTGACTTTTTCTCAGAATTGCGTGATACAAAATCACAATTCTGACTTTTTTCTCAGATTTTTATATAAACTCACAATTGCAAGTTATAAAGACACAGTTCTCTCTCTCTGATAAATAATGTCAGAATTGCGTGATTTAAACAGGCAAATATTGCTATTTTTCTCAGAATTGCATATCACAAAATTGCAATATTGACTTTTTTCTCAGAATTGAGATACAAATGAAAACAGTTCAAAAACAGTTCTGAAAACATATTCCTCTTTTTCTCCCTTAAAACTTTATAACTTGCAATCGTGAGTTTATATCTCACAGTTCTAAGAAAAAAAAGTCAGAATTGTCAGAATATCAAGACACAAATTTGCATTTGCAAGAAAAAAATAGTGATAAAAGCTCACAATTCTGGCTTTATAACTCACAATTGCGAGAAAAAAGTCAGAATTGTGAGATAAAAGTTGCAATAACCTTTTTTTTTATTCATTGGCTGAAATGGGCTTCCATGGGTCACTGGCATAACAATGTAAATTGCAGACAGAGTGAAATGTAAAGAAAAATGTGCTCTTCTAATAGCATATTCAGTCTTGTCTGGAATGGGCAGAACAGCAAAGCTGTAACTTTTAAATTCACCAGTAACTTCCCTACATAAAAGACTTCTTTACATTAGAGTGAAATGCTCAGAAAAAGTGAACAACTCTGCTTCTCTCCACCCCTTCACCATTTCTCCCACTTCTTAATGTCATTCCTGCTTTTCTCTCTAACTTCACTGTAAGTTTTCTCGCCGCTTGTGTTAATGATTTCAAGCGGGGCTGCCTGAGGTGAGCTAACTGAGAAAATGATAGGAAATCATATACCGGTTAGTGCAGTAAGAGACTCTGGCAATTTCTTTAATTGTTTCGCCTTGTGCATTTCTAGAGCCTCCATTCTATATCCAGTAAGAAAGCGTATCTTTTGCCAGCCAGGTGTTTTACTCCACTTCAGGTGTGCATTAGCTGACAACATTTACAGTGCTGTCTCTGACCATTGATCTTTTTGCAAAGTCCTTTTTTCTTTATCTGTATGGTTCGTTCAGCGGGAGGAACAGGCAAAAAGGCAAAGCTCTTTTCAAAAAGAAAATAGAACAGAGGAGAGGCAAAAATCTGTTATTATTTACTCACTGTCACGTCATTTCCACAGAACACAAACGAAAAAGTTTTTAAAGAAACCTCACATAGATTTTTAGAAAAAAAGCAAAACAACAGTTCATTGTGATCACAGGCTGTCAAGCTCCAAAAAGGGCAAAAACAACAACAGCAACATTTGGTTTCGAGACCAATGACATATGAAGTTATTGACGTTCAACTTGCACCATACCGTCATATTTGATTTGAGAGCTGGAGGGAAAAACTATCAGTGAATAATCAATGAAACCACATGCTGTTTCTCACACAAACCTATCATAAAGCTTCAGAACACAAACCAAATGGATTACTTTTGTTTTGTCCTTAGGATATTTACAGCTTTTAGTCACTATGAACTGCTGTTTTATAGAAATCTGATATTTTCAGGTGAAAAATTCCTTGAATTCTTCCTTTTCCTCTTCATATGCATTCAGGGTAAACAGAGGATTTCTTCTCCTTGCTCTTTCTCCCCACCCCTTAGACATCCTTCACACTTTAATACCTTGGAGACAGCTGGAAAAGCACAACCTGTGTGCTATTCCTTCGCCATGTTGACACTGAATCAGTGCCGCAGGTCAGCGGTGTGAGATGAGAAATAATGACTTTCTGCGGAGAGAGGGAGGTAGATGTTCCTGATTCACAGGCGGTCAGGTTAAAGTGCAATAGCTTTACAGTTTTTACCATTGGCGAAGTGAAGCCAGGACCAACCTGCTGCAACACACACACAGCGCTGCACTGCAAGCCGACATCACTAGCCGTCTGTCACCATGACAACTGGCACACACACATACATACTGCAAATCCCACTTTATACCTTAAAGGACTCTACATTTTTTTTTTAGATCTATCTACTGAAGGTTTAAAACTCTCGTATATATATATATATATATATATATATATATATATATATATATATATGCTGATGACACACAGCTCTATCTTTCATTCAAACCAGATGATCCATCGGTAGCTGCACGGATCTCAGGGCTGCCTGGCGGATATCTCTGCATGGATGAAGGAGCACCATCTACAGCTCAATCTGGCAAAGACTGAGCTCCTTGTCTTTCCTGCCACTCCAACTCTACAGCATGACTTCACCATCCAGTTAGGTTCATCAACAATTACCCCATCGACTTCAGCCAGAAATCTTGGTGTAATCTTTGATGACAAATTAACTTTCAAAGACCACATTGCTAAAACTGCTCGATCTTGCAGGTTTGCGTTGTACAACATCAGAAAGATCAGGCCCTTCCTAACAGAGCATGCTGCACAACTCCTCGTCCAGGCCCTGGTTATTTCTAGGCTGGACTACTGCAATGCTCTTTTAGCTGGTCTTCCAGCATGTACAATCAGGCCTCTACAAATGATTCAGAATGCAACAGCACGACTGGTCTTCAATGAGCCCACAAAGGCCCATGTCTCACCTCTCTTTATATCCCTGCACTGGCTATGGTTACAGCATGCATCAAATTCAAGACACTGATGCTGGCATATAGAACAGTCACCGGCTCTTCACCTGCCTACCTCCGTTCACTACTACACATCTACACTCCTTCCAGAAGTCTGAGATCCTCTAGTGAAAGACGCCTCATTGTACCACCACAGAGAGGCATGAAATCACTTTCCAGAACATTCTCGGTCACTGTTCCTGCCTGGTGGAACGTTCTTCCCACACCTATCAGGAATGCTGCCTCCTTAACAGTTTTCAAACGACTGCTAAAAACCCATCTTTTTCAAATCTATCTGACCCAATAAAAAAAAAAAAAAAATCTTTCTTGATCTTGTCTTTATAGCATGTACTCATATAACGATGCCTGATGTATGGTATTTTCGAGCACTTCCCGCTTCGATCTGACTCTTAGGATGAATCGCTTGCTGTTCTCCCCAATTGTAAGTCGCTTTGGATAAAAGCGTCAGCCAAATGAATAAATGTAAATGTAAATGTATATATATGTGTGTATGTGTATATATACACACATAGTTTAAATCAAAATACAACAGACGAGCATTGGTCTAATGCCACAAAAGTCATGGTGAAAAGCTGCTATTCACACTATAATTTGCTTTCATTCTAATGCATATGAATTCACACCCATGCTATGGATCAAAGACATTTGGTGACCCACAAATTTGTAGCACGAAAAGAAATTTGACCATTGGAGGATCTGTATGTCACAGATTGACCTTGTAGCTCTAAAACATTTAAAGCTGCATGGTTTGCAGCGTTGTGGTAAAGTATATTTTTTTATTTACTTTTATTTATTTTAACTTTAAATAGATTTTTACCTTTTATGGGCATCTTTACCTTTATAAAGCAATTTTTTTCTTACCTAATTAAATGTATCTTTTATCTTTTGTGTCAAAGTCTAAAATTTAATCTATAAATTTCAATAGTAACACACTAGGGCTGTTACTAACCAAATTAAATTTTAAAAAGTATCAACAAATGATTCAGAGAAAAAAAAGAAAATATTACGGCTGTGAGTTTAATGCATTAACTTAATTATTTGTTATGAAAAATTATTTCATTAAATACTACTACTACTACTACTACTAATAAAACCATTAACGGTGCGTTCACACTGGCACGTAGCGAGCGGGGCGAAGCGAGCGTTTTCAATTCATTCATGTGGAAGTTGAGTGTAAACGGTTGCGTGGTGCATTTTGGGATTGGAAGCGGCGCAGAGAAGGCGTTGAGAGCAGCTGACTGTACATTCACACGGGAAGGCATGGCTGAAGTTTGGCACTGACGCCATGGTCATAGCAGCGTCAGCCAATGAAATTAGACCGTTTGCTGCTCTTGAACAGGACGAACGTGATTGGCTGTCACCTGGCTACTGTATTTGCATAGAGCGATCCTGATTGGCTGACGCTTCCGTCGGCGGCGCTTCACTGGCGTTGCTCGCGGCAGAAGTTGAAAAATTCGCAGACCGATCGGCGGCTGACTTGAAGTAGTGCATGCCGGTTAGAAATTTTGTCCGACTTGAAACCGGCGCCGACGCCACGTGACGTTCACGTGTGGCATCAAAGTAACGCGAGAACGTTTCGAGAACAGCCGGCTTGCTCAGCCAGCGCAGCATTTCAGAAGGGACTGCGCCAGGCTGTGATGACGTCACAGCTTCTCATGATTGGCCACATTCACCACATGACGATGATCACGCGTGTTTCGTGCATAACAAATCAATTTGCATGCCATTTCGTAAATAGTTTACGATCTTTTGACTGCAGTACATTTTATTCCCTTAAATTCTTTATATTGGATTTGTGCATAAGTTTATTATTGTACTTTTTTTCATACAGACCACTTATAGTATTCAGCTGCATATTTAAGTAATATTTTTTTATGGAATAACTAAAATGTCACAGACATTTAATGTAATGTGGTCAACACTGATTGATGCTGAAATCTGTAGTTGCTGCTTCACCTGTATGTGCTGCATTTCTTCCAACAAAAAAGGTATTTCTATAGCTTCCAATTCATCTGCAATAAAGTAGGCAAACGTCACGTGATCTGCCATGTTTGAGGGAGCAACGAGATCTCCAACTTGTCCGACTTGACGGCTCCGTTTTCAGCTCCTCCCCGACTGCTTTCGGCTAATCTCGCCGATCGGTCTGCGCAGCGCAGCATGAGCTCGAATATGGCGATTGGATCGTGCCACGGATTACCAGCCGAAGGCGACGGTCGTGTACTTTTCCGTTTGAGAAGGGTTATGTCGCCACACAGACGCGTGACACCAACGCCGTAGAGAAGTATGTCGCCTCAACAGACGCATGATAAGTTACGTCGCCTCAATAGACGTGTGAATAGAATTTCCCCTCGGGGATAAATGAAGGAATTCTGATTCTGATAAGAATGTCTCTGTTAGATTTGTTGAATTTGTAATACATTGTCAGCACAGCTGTAATTTCCCCAGTTTCATACAAGAAAAATCAAAGATAAACATGTTTATTTAAAATCAAGTAACAAAATAAGTAATAAAAACAATTATTTTAAGTATATTTTGATAATCCGTGTATCATTTGTCCTCTCCATTTTCAATTGATAAATAAAAATCAAAAAATGAAAATCTGATTTTTTTTTTTTTGTTATTTGATTTTGAATCAGAAACGAAAAATGAAAATTGTCTTGTTTTTCATATTTTAAAATTTCGTTTTGGATCAAAAATACAAAATTGAAAAGGGTCCACACAACAGAATCTGTTTTTAATATTTAATTGCTGGGTTGTGCATCACCCTATGGATGAAAAAAAAAAAAAAATGATTTACCCACTGAATAAAAAATAATAATAAAATATTGCGACTTTTTTTCTCAGAATTGTGAGATATAAAGATACAAAAGTCAGAAATCTGACTTTTTTTTCTCGCAATTGCAACTCTATATCGCAATTCTGACTTTAGTTTCTGTTCATTTGTGACACTTTCTGGCAAAGCACAATAGGAAACGGAGATCTTGTCTTGTTAAAACAACATATTATGTCATAAAAACGATATGATTTCCCGTTATAGAAAATATATGATAACATGATGTGAGTGAGCTATAGGTGATTGACCGCGCTGCCTTCGCCACAGTCCTGACATAAAGGAGGATCTGCACGCTGCTGAAGTTATAGACCATTTCAAGCGCTATTCGGCGGCTTAAGGAAGTGACGTTGTTGGTCCCAGGACGTTTCCGGTTAGTGATCCAGCGCATTCAAAACAATGGCGAGAAGCGCTTTATGAACAGTGGGATTGCGGTCATATATATACAAACATCCTGCTTATATGTCTAAATTAAAATTAGATCCTTGTCGTTCGGTGGTTGTGTGCTCCCTCTGGGGCGGTACTAACATTCTGAGACGTGTTTAACGGTAGATTTCCGCGAAACGTACCCGTGTTGCGGCAGTGAAGGAGAAGGCTGGATAACAACAATCGTTTTTAATTAATCGGTTTATTTGTATATCTTTACGTTAACTCTTCAAGTATGATGCTGCATATTTTAAAGTAGCATTTTGTCATTGTTTACATATGCATCTAGCTTTCGTGTGTAACGTTAATGAAAAAAGGCAAGTTTTTTATTTCTGTTTTATTGCTAAGTGTTATGTGGGTTAAATTCATATTAGTCGTCTAGTTATTTTGTCAGTTGACAAATGCAGTCAGTAACATGAAAGTACGTGAATGTCGTATTGTGTAACAGTTAACGGCAGTAGTTTACAAAAGGTAATGTTTATGGTAAATATTATTTTCCATCACATAAGCTTTGGTAATGTTAATTCCAAGATGTACTGACGTATTAAGCAATAATAGCATTATTATTTTTTTTATATTGTGCATTATATTAAATAATTGTTTTTCTACTTTTATCCTTATATAATGTAAACAAAATTTATACAGGTGATTTCTAATATCATTTGTTTCTTAGTCTAGGAAGCATTTTGATGTAAGCAGTTGTAAATATGCAGCAGGGTCACTAAATCTGACAATACAGTGTAATACTGAAATTTGTTAGCTCCCTGTAATTCCCATAGAATTGGTTAAATGTTATATACATTTTCATAATGATGGCTAATATCCTTTGTTTTGTTTTCTAGAAAGTATTCTAAACTGATGTAAACAGTTGCAGAAATACAGAACGGTCACCAAATCTGAGAAGGCAGTGTAAGGAGAGCCATCATCTGTAGACACCCAAGGACAGCTGATCATCCTGCAGTGACAAACCACATCTGACCATATCAACACCCAGATGTGATTGAGAACTTGAGTGTAGTATTCCGTAATTTAGTGTAGTACTTAAAGCGACTGATGACCAGGCCAGATACAGACTGCTGCTTTTGATATTTGTTCCCCCTTTGTACTCCATTTCAGTTCAAATGTTGTTTCAGTTGTTGTTTCATTTGTTGAAGCATTTTATGTTCATACAAATATTTACATATCAATACATGTGCTGGAAATAAAAACAGTTGAAAGTGAGAGAATGCTTTTTGTTTATATACAGTACTGGTCAAAAGTTTGGACAAAGTAGTTTTTTTATGTTTTTGAAATAAGTATTTTATGTTTATTAACATGATTAATTATTTAAATGATTTCTATTATAAAAAATATGTTGTGCAAAGCTGAATTAGCCATCAGCCTTTACATTACACCAGTATTCATTTTCACATGAATATATATATATATATATATATATATATATATATATATATATATATATATATATATATATATATATATATATATGTGTGTGGGTGTGAACAGTAAATACGTGCAAAAAAACATATATGAATGCTTTATGTGTGTTTGTGTGCGTTTATTAATCTGCAGATATACAGGTTTATGTAAAACACGTTAGCCAGCATTGAATTGCGACGATCTTGTTTATTTGTGATCACATGATGACTCGGAGCATTCATACCCTCCACTTGCACTGTTCCACAGCAACAAACTTGACCAAACTAACGTTGAACACATGTTGAAATGAATTCAACACGTAATAATAGCATCGAGCGCTTAGTTTAATAGCATACATTTAGCGTTGTTTGGAACGATATGTATTGTGAAAAGTAATGTAGGCTACTAATGAAAACAAATATTTAAACGGAAATACAGACTGACCACGCAATGCAAGTAAATTAATCACGAACAACCTCCGGATATCTTGGGAACAAAACATGAAGTAAGTTGCACTGCTTGCTTCAGACTGATGACATCCATTGTACGAATAAATGTTCACAATATTTCCGTTCATGTGATATGCTTTTAGCAATCTCCCGTGTACACGCACGCAGCATCGATTAGTTAATGAGCAGCTTTTTTTTACCTTAACTAGCTTTTTCGCTAGATTTTAAAAGAATGTGTTCGTATTGACAGATCGGAGAAATAGCGCTACCGGAAATGTTTCAGGACCGGACATGCGCAGTAACGTTCCAACGCGCTTGTTATTGTTTACATCCTTGAAATGGTCTATAGAAATACACTGTTTGAAGTAGGGATGCTCATATTGACCGTTTAACCGTTAACCGACAGTAAGAATTTTAACCGATTATTACTATCAGTTAAACGGTTTAAAAGGGTTTTTTTCTATTCTTTTTTTTACGTTTGCTGCATGGTGAAAGAAATAATGCTATTTGTAAGTTATCTGTTTACTCACGCGCGTGTCGACACGTGCAGTGTGGCTGTACAGACATATTTCGCTTCACCTTTACTTAGTAAACTGATGTAGTATATGCAACTCAATGACAAGTGGCATTATTGGGTTATTAGAGAGTGAATCCGTGAGTGAATGTATTCAAATTCTGAATGAATTATAGTCTAGATAGAAAGTGCGCAATAGGCGCTCCCGTTACAATCACTGGACATAATGTCAACACTTTGTTTGTTTTAATAAGAGAGTTTGCGAAAGTGTAGAAATCAGCAAAACTGAAACCGGCACTTTGGTTGGTGAATGGATTGTAACATAGCCTCCTCTGATTGGCCACAGTGATAATCTACTAAACATACATGTCTGTGATTGGCTATTGCTGAACGCTGTAAAACACGCGCTTCTCCACACGCATATGACAGTGGATGGAAGTCCCGAACCGCAAATTGAAAGGGTTTTTGTGATGGTGTTTTTTTCGCGGATCTAAGAGTTAACAGGCAGCGGTCCTGCCTATCCGTACAGCATGTGGACATGTTAAAAACTAGGCACACTGAGGTATTGGCTGGCCTGCTATATATTTTTTTATGTCTGATGAGAAGAATAAGACCGGTACAGTTCTTCAAAGCGCATAAAATGATTCAGTGTGTTTTAGTTTTGTCATCTTAATTAGGTAGTTATTTAATTTATACATATTTAGTGTAGGCCTATTTATATTATTCTTTTTTTTTTCATTCAGATTTTCTCTGTTCTCAGAACCGCTGCTGATGCGTGATAATTTAAGTATATGTCAATGCAGTTTTTGTTGTTGCTCTGAGTCTGTATGCTGCTGTTTGCACGTTAAAATAAAACATTTGCTTGTATTTTTAATGTATCATCACAGATACTCGTGCATTCTATTTTTATTTTAAACTAATTTATTATTCTAATTTTATCAGTTAACGGTTAATGTTCGGATAACGAGCAGCGGTTGTCGGTCAGGAAAATTAACCGAAATGAGCATCCCTAGTTTGAAGTATTTAATGTAATGGTTTCAGTTGTAGCAGCATGTTTATTAGGATTAATCTGTCTACAACAACTGCACTCAGACCCAGAGGATATATGACTAACAACAAATCCAAATACTAACCGAAAGAAATAAAGAAAAATGACAAAGGATCGATACTTAGTCTGATTATATATAAATTATATACTATTTATTATATATTATTACATTATATCTTTAGCTGAATCAAGCAGCGGCATCGGGTTGTTCTTTACGCTGTGGAAATAGGCTGCGCTGATGGGTGTAAGCACTATGGTACAGGTTACAGATAATGAACTAACACGAGAAAGACTGAACACTACCTCTTGTTGGATTTATACGAATTAAATTAACACGATTTGTTTTCTATTGTTTTATTGAAGTAGACCTTTCAAGCTGTCTATAGACGTTGCGACAGCGCACCCTGTATTTTTACAAAAGCATTTTATAACGTTGTGTTGTTATTGTGGAAGTACATAAAATAAAGAAGACATTTATATTTATTTCCTCTGCCCACCCGAGAAGTGCAGTGTTGCGCTTTATATGAGATGTATATTTGCAAGAAATATAGCCAACCATTATGAAGAAACGTTATTGTGACTAATTTGCAGAGCGGTACATTAGACAAACATTTATTCTGCATGATGGTATACAGACAGTACAGAGGAAAAATGAACAAAAAATACGAAAATTCTGGCTTATGTTTTTCCCATTTTAAAACAGAACGAAATCCTCCTCCTCATCATCATAATACAATCAAATCGTTTGTCAGTTCTCTTTTTTTTTCTCTTTGGGTTAGTATTTGGATTTGTTGTTAGTCATATCCTCTGGGCAGTGTTGGGCAGTAGCGTCGCTACAAGTAGTGACGCTACTAGCTTAACTACATTTCTCAGTAGCGTGGTGGTAGCGTCGCTGTTTTCTGAATCAAATAGCTTTTCAGTAGCTAAGCTATTATTTTGATCAAGTAACGCGGTAGCGTCAACAAAAGCTACAAGCTATATATTGTTCTATACTTTAAGCTCAAATCGGAAATATAACTGCTACGGATCACTGATCCTGGTCAGTAAGTGGCGCCACCTCCACTAAACCTCGTGACGCCATTGGCTCATTAAACTGTCAGTCAAACCGTATTCCTCCCGAGTCCCGCCTCTCTCGTCAATGAAGTGCGTGCGGCGCGCAGTTTGAAGCATCTCAGCTTGTTTGCAGACTTGAGGTAAATAAAGAAGTGTTGATTGAAAGTACATGTTTTCTGTATTTATAACACAGCACTGTATTTATAAAGGCTAAAGTTTTTTTTGCATTCGAGGAGATGAGAAAAGTGTGTCTTAGTCTAACACTTGTTGTCGAGACTTTTGTTGTCGATATTTTAGCTAAATTCATGGCGAAAGGCAAAATGTTTCGGTTCGTTAGTAAAAACAAACAAACATAAAACGACCAGGTTCCATTCGTCTAAACGAATTATAATAATCTTTGCTAATATTCTTAATACTTCAAACTGCTTTGGACTTTGCAGTAGTGAATTATGCCTTTACTATGACCAACATGACAGAATATGATATTCAGCTGTTTGATCGCGCTGGTGTCTTACGCGCACACATTTGAAAAATAAAACAGTCACCCAAAAGTTACATTAGTCAATTTAAATAGTGTGTATTACGTGCAGTTCAGCATGACCACCGGTCCCGTGGCACATTTTTGCTCATCATGATATTTTCCATCGACGTGCATGAAGTACAAAGCTTACCCAATGCATAATAATTTTGCTTCAAATACATTGCAGATATGGAAACATTTGTATTTGTGGCAAGAGAGGTAGTCTACATAAGCCCAACTACTTTCAGTTTCACATTTAATTTGTTTTGGATTGTTTAGGCAAATTTATTTATTTATTTATTTAATCATTGTTCTGTTCTGAATAAGATTAAAGTTAAAGGATTTGTTGTGGAGTGAGGGAAATAATGTCATAACATTATGCTGTAGGCCTGTTTATTTCAGAATATAATAAAATGTGACTTATAGGCCTAGCCGCTGTGACCTGTCGGTTTAATTTTTCCTCTCAAAGACTTACAATTTACGTTAATGTGTTTTACCTTCTGCAAACGAAAATAGCCGCTTGACTCGGTTATATATTCTTACTGTCAGGTAACAAATTTACAATAGAATTTAGCTTTGCTTCCCAGATAGTAACAGGGTCTGGGCCAAATCTGACTTACATTCCACACTTGTCTTTTATTCACAGTCTTGACTGCAAAAGTTTGTGATTTGTTTTTATTTTTGTATTTGTTATGTACTATAGATTCTGACAATTAAAAAAAACAGGCTCCTGTATTCATGAAATCAATCACTATCTTTGTTCAAACACGGCAGTAAATTAAAGTGCTGTTTTTGTGCGGTCTGTCATATTTTAGTAGCTGTATACAGCAAATCTACAGCGCTTCCATTAGGCTGTTTTTTACGAAGCTGTCAACACTGTAAACTCTGACGACATGCAGTCAGTTGACGAACACCCATTCATATATAGACTATGTTATTCAATAATATGTATACAATTATTTTATTTACAAATTGTGTGTTTTCCCCGTTTTATTCGTTTAATATTGTGAAACTGGTGCCATTGCTTTTTTTGTTTTTATTTTTTTCAAGAAAGAATTCAACCCCCCAAAATATGAGATAAATCCAGGCCTGTACATGATACAGATTTTTTTTTTGCCAAATTGGTTTGGAAGAGTGGTTAAATAAACCATTAAACTGAACTTGTATGCCTATATGACTGACAATTTAATTGATCACTGAGAGAGCATTGACTTGGTATGATGTTGGTTCAACAGAAAAATGAAATTTTAAAAAATAGCTTAGATGTAGTGAACTACTTTTGCCATGATGCTGTAGCTTAGCTTGCTACATTACCCAAGGCTGTAGCTTTAGTGTAGTTAAGCTTCATTTAATGAAGAGTAACTGTTAGCTTAGCTCACTACATTTTCCAAGTAGCTTGCCCATCACTGCCTCTGGGTCTGAGTGCAGTAGGGATGTGCGGTATACCGGTACTGTGAAAATACCGGTATTTATTTTTTTTAAACGGTACAATATCAAAAGTTTGCTCAGTTCGGTATTTCATCCGCTGTTCCGATTTTCACCACTATGCGGCAGTGTTCCGCAAACTGGCGTAAAACCGGCAAGCGTGATAACAGACAAGGCAGCTGTCGGAGAGCAACGGGCGAGCAACAGGCTGAGTGAAAACCTTCACATTTCTACTTCGATCTTGTAAGTATGCGTGTTATTTTTGATATGTTCATTGTTTAAATTAGTTAGTTGTTATAATGTGTAGAAACCGTGACATTTTAACATTAACATTGCAGAGAACTATTTTTCTCCAAAAAGTTAACGTTACCTGCACGTGTTATTGCAAATGTATCTAAATTCAATGAATGTGGTAAGCATGAAACTATGAAACTTATCATTACTATTTTTTATTATTATAAAGATACCAGTATATTGTTTTTAAATTAGAGTAATAAATAATAGTTTTTGATTTAAAGCAAATTTTGTAAGTACTTTACATAAAATTTAACAGCAGCATAGTGCAACATGAAAAGAAATGATAAAAAAAAAAAATCCTTTCCAATTAATAAAAGGTAGTGGCAAACATATAGTCTTTAAACTTGTTTTTAAATAATTACAATATGCAGCATACATTCAGTTTTCAGTGAATTTGTTTCAGATATAAAACTGAATGCTGCTTCTCCATGTTTTGTTTTGACTTTGGAGAAAAGTAGCTGGCTGTGGCTACTGTCCCAGATGACCTGAGAGGTCTGCTCTGGATGGTTCATAGTGCATCAGAAGATTAGAAATTTACTTTGGCCTTAAAATGTTAATTTAATAACCAACTGTAGTTTTTTGATATGAATGTTTTGACAGACAGATAGCCAGTGTAAAAACCTCAGAACTGGAGTGATGTAATCCACTTTATTTGATTTAAAGACACTGTTTATTGCAAATTATCCAGCAATCAGTCAACAAAGTACAACAATTGAATATACAGAACACTTGTCAATGACTACCATTAAATGTCTTGTTACCAACATTCATCAAAATAAACAAGCACCAGGGAGGGCAGGGGGTGGGGGTTATGGATCTAAAGTAAACAGTTAATTCTTAAAAATTTTAATATCTTAATTTGTTTTACATATTTTTCCAATGTTTATTTGTTCATTTTTATGTTTGAATGTTGTCTAAGTTGTTGTTGTCTATATAATTGTTCAAAATAAATCCCTTTATATTCAATTAGCTTGGATGGATTTTCATTTATGAGAACCTGGTATATTTGAGTGAAAAGAATGCTTATGCCTCATTTTGTTGTCTATTACATATGTAGTGTAATTGATGACTAGTCTATTCTTGGGCTATGGTTAGACGTCTATTAGACGTATATATGTAGTCATTCAATAGCTGTCTATTCTTGGGCTATGGTTAGACGTCTATTAGACGTATATATGTAGTCGTTCAATAGCTGTCTATTCTTGGGCTATGGTTAGACGTCTATTAGACGTATATATGTAGTCGTTCAATAGCTGTCTATTCTTGGGCTATGGTTAGACGTCTATTAGACGTATATATGTAGTCGTTCAATAGCTGTCTATTCTTGGGCTATGGTTAGACGTCTATTAGACGTATATATGTAGTCGTTTAATAGCTGTCTATTCTTGGGCTATGGTTAGACGTCTATTAGACGTATATATGTAGTCGTTCAATAGCTGTCTATTCTTGGGCTATGGTTAGACGTCTATTAGACGTATATATGTAGTCATTCAATAGCTGTCTATTCTTGGGCTATGGTTAGACGTCTATTAGACGTATATATGTAGTCGTTCAATAGCTGTCTATTCTTGGGCTATGGTTAGACGTCTATTAGACGTATATATGTAGTCATTCAATAGCTGTCTATTCTTGGGCTATGGTTAGACGTCTATTAGACGTATATATGTAGTCGTTCAATAGCTGTCTATTCTTGGGCTATGGTTAGACGTCTATTAGACGTATATATGTAGTCATTCAATAGCTGTCTATTCTTGGGCTATGGTTAGACGTCTATTAGACGTATATATGTAGTCGTTTAATAGCTGTCTATTCTTGGGCTATGGTTAGACGTCTATTAGACGTATATATGTAGTCATTCAATAGCTGTCTATTCTTGGGCTATGGTTAGACGTCTATTAGACGTATATATGTAGTCGTTCAATAGCTGTCTATTCTTGGGCTATGGTTAGACGTCTATTAGACGTATATATGTAGTCGTTCAATAGCTGTCTATTCTTGGGCTATGGTTAGACGTCTATTAGACGTATATATGTAGTCGTTTAATAGCTGTCTATTCTTGGGCTATGGTTAGACGTCTATTAGACGTATATATGTAGTCGTTTAATAGCTGTCTATTCTTGGGCTATGGTTAGACGTCTATTAGACGTATATATGTAGTCGTTCAATAGCTGTCTATTCTTGGGCTATGGTTAGACGTCTATTAGACGTATATATGTAGTCGTTCAATAGCTGTCTATTCTTGGGCTATGGTTAGACGTCTATTAGACGTATATATGTAGTCGTTCAATAGCTGTCTATTCTTGGGCTATGGTTAGACGTCTATTAGACGTATATATGTAGTCATTCAATAGCTGTCTATTCTTGGGCTATGGTTAGACGTCTATTAGACGTATATATGTAGTCGTTCAATAGCTGTCTATTCTTGGGCTATGGTTAGACGTCTATTAGACGTATATATGTAGTCGTTCAATAGCTGTCTATTCTTGGGCTATGGTTAGACGTCTATTAGACGTATATATGTAGTCATTCAATAGCTGTCTATTCTTGGGCTATGGTTAGACGTCTATTAGACGTATATATGTAGTCGTTTAATAGCTGTCTATTCTTGGGCTATGTTTAGACGTCTATTAGACGTATATATGTAGTCATTCAATAGCTGTCTATTCTTGGGCTATGGTTAGACGTCTATTAGACGTATATATGTAGTCGTTTAATAGCTGTCTATTCTTGGGCTATGGTTAGACGTCTATTAGACGTATATATGTAGTCATTCAATAGCTGTCTATTCTTGGGCTATGGTTAGACGTCTATTAGACGTATATATGTAGTCATTCAATAGCTGTCTATTCTTGGGCTATGGTTAGACGTCTATTAGACATATATATGTAGTCATTCAATAGCTGTCTATTCTTGGGCTATGGTTAGACGTCTATTAGACGTATATATGTAGTCGTATATATGTAGTCGTTCAATAGCTGTCTATTCTTGGGCTATGGTTAGACGTCTATTAGACGTATATATGTAGTCGTTCAATAGCTGTCTATTCTTGGGCTATGGTTAGACGTCTATTAGACGTATATATGTAGTCGTTTAATAGCTGTCTATTCTTGGGCTATGTTTAGACGTCTATTAGACGTATATATGTAGTCGTTTAATAGCTGTCTATTCTTGGGCTATGGTTAGACGTCTATTAGACGTATATATGTAGTCGTTCAATAGCTGTCTATTCTTGGGCTATGTTTAGACGTCTATTAGACGTATATATGTAGTCATTCAATAGCTGTCTATTCTTGGGCTATGGTTAGACGTCTATTAGACGTATATATGTAGTCATTCAATAGCTGTCTATTCTTGGGCTATGGTTAGACGTCTATTAGACGTATATATGTAGTCGTTCAATAGCTGTCTATTCTTGGGCTATGGTTAGACGTCTATTAGACATATATATGTAGTCATTCAATAGCTGTCTATTCTTGGGCTATGGTTAGACGTCTATTAGACGTATATATGTAGTCGTTCAATAGCTGTCTATTCTTGGGCTATGGTTAGACGTCTATTAGACGTATATATGTAGTCATTCAATAGCTGTCTATTCTTGGGCTATGGTTAGACGTCTATTAGACGTATATATGTAGTCGTTTAATAGCTGTCTATTCTTGGGCTATGTTTAGACGTCTATTAGACGTATATATGTAGTCATTCAATAGCTGTCTATTCTTGGGCTATAGTTAGACGTCTATTAGACGTATATATGTAGTCATTCAATAGCTGTCTATTCTTGGGCTATGGTTAGACGTCTATTAGACGTATATATGTAGTCGTTCAATAGCTGTCTATTCTTGGGCTATGGTTAGACGTCTATTAGACGTATATATGTAGTCGTTCAATAGCTGTCTATTCTTGGGCTATGGTTAGACGTCTATTAGACGTATATATGTAGTCGTTCAATAGCTGTCTATTCTTGGGCTATGGTTAGACGTCTATTAGACGTATATATGTAGTCGTTCAATAGCTGTCTATTCTTGGGCTATGTTTAGACGTCTATTAGACGTATATATGTAGTCATTCAATAGCTGTCTATTCTTGGGCTATGGTTAGACGTCTATTAGACGTATATATGTAGTCGTTCAATAGCTGTCTATTCTTGGGCTATGGTTAGACGTCTATTAGACGTATATATGTAGTCGTTCAATAGCTGTCTATTCTTGGGCTATGGTTAGACGTCTATTAGACATATATATGTAGTCATTCAATAGCTGTCTATTCTTGGGCTATGGTTAGACGTCTATTAGACGTATATATGTAGTCGTTCAATAGCTGTCTATTCTTGGGCTATGGTTAGACGTCTATTAGACGTATATATGTAGTCGTTCAATAGCTGTCTATTCTTGGGCTATGGTTAGACGTCTATTAGACATATATATGTAGTCATTCAATAGCTGTCTATTCTTGGGCTATGGTTAGACGTCTATTAGACGTATATATGTAGTCGTTCAATAGCTGTCTATTCTTGGGCTATGGTTAGACGTCTATTAGACGTATATATGTAGTCATTCAATAGCTGTCTATTCTTGGGCTATGGTTAGACGTCTATTAGACATATATATGTAGTCATTCAATAGCTTGGGCTATAGTTAGACGTCTATTAGACGTATATATGTAGTCATTCAATAGCTGTCTATTCTTGGGCTATGGTTAGACGTCTATTAGACGTATATATGTAGTCGTTCAATAGCTGTCTATTCTTGGGCTATGGTTAGACGTCTATTAGACGTATATATGTAGTCATTCAATAGCTGTCTATTCTTGGGCTATGGTTAGACGTCTATTAGACGTATATATGTAGTCATTCAATAGCTGTCTATTCTTGGGCTATGGTTAGACGTCTATTAGACGTATATATGTAGTCATTCAATAGCTGTCTATTCTTGGGCTATGGTTAGACGTCTATTAGACATATATATGTAGTCATTCAATAGCTGTCTATTCTTGGGCTATGGTTAGACGTCTATTAGACGTATATATGTAGTCGTATATATGTAGTCGTTCAATAGCTGTCTATTCTTGGGCTATGGTTAGACGTCTATTAGACGTATATATGTAGTCGTTCAATAGCTGTCTATTCTTGGGCTATGGTTAGACGTCTATTAGACGTATATATGTAGTCGTTTAATAGCTGTCTATTCTTGGGCTATGTTTAGACGTCTATTAGACGTATATATGTAGTCATTCAATAGCTGTCTATTCTTGGGCTATGGTTAGACGTCTATTAGACGTATATATGTAGTCGTTCAATAGCTGTCTATTCTTGGGCTATGGTTAGACGTCTATTAGACATATATATGTAGTCATTCAATAGCTGTCTATTCTTGGGCTATGGTTAGACGTCTATTAGACGTATATATGTAGTCGTTCAATAGCTGTCTATTCTTGGGCTATGGTTAGACGTCTATTAGACGTATATATGTAGTCGTTCAATAGCTGTCTATTCTTGGGCTATGGTTAGACGTCTATTAGACGTATATATGTAGTCGTTCAATAGCTGTCTATTCTTGGGCTATGGTTAGACGTCTATTAGACGTATATATGTAGTCGTTCAATAGCTGTCTATTCTTGGGCTATGGTTAGACGTCTATTAGACGTATATATGTAGTCGTTCAATAGCTGTCTATTCTTGGGCTATGGTTAGACGTCTATTAGACGTATATATGTAGTCGTTCAATAGCTGTCTATTCTTGGGCTATGTTTAGACGTCTATTAGACGTATATATGTAGTCATTCAATAGCTGTCTATTCTTGGGCTATGGTTAGACGTCTATTAGACGTATATATGTAGTCGTTCAATAGCTGTCTATTCTTGGGCTATGGTTAGACGTCTATTAGACGTATATATGTAGTCGTTCAATAGCTGTCTATTCTTGGGCTATGGTTAGACGTCTATTAGACATATATATGTAGTCATTCAATAGCTGTCTATTCTTGGGCTATGGTTAGACGTCTATTAGACGTATATATGTAGTCGTTCAATAGCTGTCTATTCTTGGGCTATGGTTAGACGTCTATTAGACGTATATATGTAGTCATTCAATAGCTGTCTATTCTTGGGCTATGGTTAGACGTCTATTAGACGTATATATGTAGTCGTTTAATAGCTGTCTATTCTTGGGCTATGTTTAGACGTCTATTAGACGTATATATGTAGTCATTCAATAGCTGTCTATTCTTGGGCTATAGTTAGACGTCTATTAGACGTATATATGTAGTCATTCAATAGCTGTCTATTCTTGGGCTATGGTTAGACGTCTATTAGACGTATATATGTAGTCGTTCAATAGCTGTCTATTCTTGGGCTATGGTTAGACGTCTATTAGACGTATATATGTAGTCGTTCAATAGCTGTCTATTCTTGGGCTATGGTTAGACGTCTATTAGACGTATATATGTAGTCGTTCAATAGCTGTCTATTCTTGGGCTATGGTTAGACGTCTATTAGACGTATATATGTAGTCGTTCAATAGCTGTCTATTCTTGGGCTATGGTTAGACGTCTATTAGACGTATATATGTAGTCGTTCAATAGCTGTCTATTCTTGGGCTATGGTTAGACGTCTATTAGACGTATATATGTAGTCATTCAATAGCTGTCTATTCTTGGGCTATGGTTAGACGTCTATTAGACGTATATATGTAGTCGTTTAATAGCTGTCTATTCTTGGGCTATGTTTAGACGTCTATTAGACGTATATATGTAGTCATTCAATAGCTGTCTATTCTTGGGCTATGGTTAGACGTCTATTAGACGTATATATGTAGTCATTCAATAGCTGTCTATTCTTGGGCTATGTTTAGACGTCTATTAGACGTATATATGTAGTCATTCAATAGCTGTCTATTCTTGGGCTATGGTTAGACGTCTATTAGACGTATATATGTAGTCATTCAATAGCTGTCTATTCTTGGGCTATGGTTAGACGTCTATTAGACATATATATGTAGTCATTCAATAGCTTGGGCTATGTTTAGACGTCTATTAGACGTATATATGTAGTCATTCAATAGCTGTCTATTCTTGGGCTATGGTTAGACGTCTATTAGACGTATATATGTAGTCGTTTAATAGCTGTCTATTCTTGGGCTATGTTTAGACGTCTATTAGACGTATATATGTAGTCATTCAATAGCTGTCTATTCTTGGGCTATGGTTAGACGTCTATTAGACGTATATATGTAGTCATTCAATAGCTGTCTATTCTTGGGCTATGGTTAGACGTCTATTAGACGTATATATGTAGTCATTCAATAGCTGTCTATTCTTGGGCTATGGTTAGACGTCTATTAGACGTATATATGTAGTCATTCAATAGCTGTCTATTCTTGGGCTATGGTTAGACATCTATTAGACGTATATATGTAGTCATTCAATAGCTTGGGCTATGTTTAGACGTCTATTAGACGTATATATGTAGTCATTCAATAGCTGTCTATTCTTGGGCTATGGTTAGACGTCTATTAGACGTATATATGTAGTCGTTTAATAGCTGTCTATTCTTGGGCTATGTTTAGACGTCTATTAGACGCGAAATTGCTTGCTGGGAACCCAGCAATTAAATATTAAAAACAGATTCTGTTGTGTGGACCCTTTTCAATTTTGTATTTTTGATCCAAAACGAAATTTTAAAATATGAAAAACAAGACAATTTTCATTTTTCGTTTCTGATTCAAAATCAAATAACAAAAAACCAATAAGATTTTCATTTTTTGATTTTCATTTATCAATTGAAAATGGAAAGGACGAATGATACACGTTTTTTTTATGGATATAGCCTTGTGTTTTATTTTATTTAAAGGGATGTATTTGCATTTTACTTAAAGGGATAGTTAATGAAAATCAAGAACTTCAAAACCAAGTAATCACTATAGGCTAATCATTTTAATTTAATTTCAGTCCTTTTGTTATTTTCTTTCTTCTGTGATACAAAAAAAGTTATTGTTTTTGTTTTTAAAATCTCATCACTTGAAGGCACTGTTCTTACTCTCCTTGCACATGGAATTAAGCTAAGAATGAAATCATAAGTTATAGATTGTTAGAATACTAGATCAATAGAAAAAAAATCATAAGAATAAAAATCAAAGTACACTTTCATTTTATTATCCAATTATTTTGATGACTAAAAAAATACAAAATAGACACAATGTTTTTAAAATAATTAATACATTTTCCAGCATGAATAAAAATCCCAACAAGAACAATACGTAATGTTTCAGATAAATGTTTAATCATTTAATAACAAATTGTAAAATGCAATAAAAATCAGGAATCTGTTGATTTGATAATTCTCTTTAACTTTTATTTAATTGACAAAGGTACAAAGAAAAGATTTTCAAAGTTTCACTGACCAACTTAAATATATTTTGTAAATATAAATAAATTTTGATTTTGATGGCTACACCACACTAAAAAACGGGACAGAGGCAAAATAAAACAGGGTTTTAATCTAAATTGGGCTGTTTTGGAGCAGTTTGTGAGCAGGGTAAATTAGTAATATATAAGGTTATCAGGTTTGGCTCATCAGAAAGCTATATATCAAGTGATGCTGCTGGTCCACTGGGCCAGAGCTCATCTCAGATAGTCAAAGAGACAGTGGACATGTGTGCTGTGGCCAGATGAGTTCACTGGGAAAAATGGATGTCAAGCTGTCAGTCCCACTTATATTAGGGGTAGAAGATTCCTTCTCCTGTGGCTCCATCTAGTGGACAACATTAATATCACCGCCTTCATCTTTCAATTAAAATGGCCGATTAGCGTCCCAATTATGATAAATTCGTGAAACTAAAGCCGACACGCTACAGCCATGAATGGAATTTGGTCTTGAGGACGGATAGTGCCCAGTAGAAGGGTCTGGCTGCAGACCGTGGATGCGAGTGGAGCTCCACTCAAGAACGGAAATGCGTCACCTCCACTTCCGACGTATGTTACGCCATATTGGTCCGGGCATGACGCGGTCGCCTTGATGGTCCGGGCAAAATTTTAAGAAATTGCATATTTAAAACTTATTGTTTAATTTTTCGTTTTGTATTATTTATAGTTACATATACATGTTCGTAATATTTACATTTTCTGTACATTTTATCATTAAAACGTTTACCGTGGCAAGTTATAGGCTATGTGTATATAAATATATTTTAGAAAGTAGATCTTTTTTACTGCACAATTAAAGATTACAATAATGATGAATCACAATAAACCAATGGCTAAATGAACAATAAAAATTTGGCAAATCATTCTAAGATAATTATTATTACATTTTATTTTTATTTTATATTTATACCTTTCAATTTAAGACAGAGATCAACATTTGGATCTTTATCTATATCATTTACTAATAATTTTCTAAGTTCTGAAGGAATGGCATTAATTACCATTACATACTCCTTTACAGGTATATATATATATATATATATATATATATATATATATTTTTTTTTTTTAAGAACTCTGCATACGTAAGCACGTGACCATCAGAATTCTACAGTTGTGAAACCAACCAAACATTTTTTTCTAAACCAATTAACTAAAAAAAAGAGATTTATTTTGGTGTGTAATGTATTTATTATTCCAAATTAAGCACTTGTGAGGGGGAAAAAAATATGTTTGTATATCATTATCCATGATAATAATGCCTGTCTGTGAAAATTGGAAAGTTTTATGGGAAGCTTGCTAATATTAAAGTTACAATTAAGGAGAAATTCAATTCCACCTACTTTTTCAAACATAATATTAGGGATATAATACCATTATTTATCTTTTTTAAATGAACATAATTTTGTATCGATTTAATTTTAGAAATAGTGTTAGATATTTCAAAATCAAGTAGCCTACATTTAGCCCACCTTGATTAAGTGGATTACAAAGTATTTTTTAATTCAAATAATGATGTGTATTTTTCCAAATAAAATTATATATACATTTATTTATATCATTAATAATAACCATTGCGGTGTAACAAACAAAGGACAGCATCACATACAGTTATGAGCTTCACAGAACAACAATATATTACACATATTGAAGAGAAAAAGACACCTCAAAGATGTACAACTGACTCAAGAATTTTAAAAGTTTTAAAAGCTTTCGAGTTCAATGGTTTGGACACATTCTTAAAAGAGGCAAAAAAGACTTTAAATCAGTAAAAACAGTAAATAAAACAGTAGATCTATAATATCACTGGACATTAAATGAGAAGTTATTTTATTAAACATCTTAATCACAACTTGTATTTTAAACAAAATAACAGCATGTACATATCACATTAAAATAATGTTTCCCACAATGTTTTCCGTCCATTGAAATTTTACAAGTAGTTTGGTTATGATATGATAACCTCGTTGTAACTCGCTATTGTAGTGATGATAAATTAATAGGCTACAATTAAAAATTTTAAAAAAATTTGTTTTGTTTTTTTCAAATCGATGTATCAACACTAGCAATATGTGTTATGTTTTGAAATGTGCCGTTAAAGTTTGTATTCAAATTGTATAAATTGATTAAAAATAAAAAAATAAAATTAGTGGAGGTGACGTATTTCCGGTTTGAGGGTGGAGGTGACGTATTTCCGGTGGAGCTCCACTCGCCGTATGTCTGCAGCCAGGTCCTCTTGATCGCTGTGAGAAGTAGGCAAGACTATGACGCATGTTTCCGAAACTGGTGGATTACTGAGCTGAAATCACATATTATTGAAAAAGTCACGCAAAAGTAAATGTACTTTGCATGTTTTCATTATGCTACAGTTTAGTTTGCGAACCACCGTTAAAAAAGACAAATGAAACGCAAACAGGGTGTAAACATTGTTTTTCCATAGGCGTGCTCTGCTCTAAATTTGCCACTCCCCAAAGCAGTGGCGTTGTAGCGCTGCCAGCGGCACTGAGCATGGATTTGACGCTGTAGTGTGAACGCACCAAGGGGCAACCTTCCGGTCTCCCTCGTGAAACCAACACGGAAGTGACTGAAACTGCAATTCATCGACTGGCCGCTTGAGGCTGGCTGCAAAAGGGAGCCAATCCCATTGACACTCCATGTTAAAATGCCCAACTTTACAGCAGAAAAAAGTATGTTTACAGCCTGGTTCAAAAAATGGTTTTGGTCTATATAGCTAGTTTTGCCCTTCATGTCAACTGTGAGGGGGGGTGAATTTTTTTATAACGCATCGGTTTAAGTTATATTAAGCCTTAAAGTTCAGCATAATTAAGGGCGTGGCCACTTGAGTGACAGGGGGATTGCCGCTGCTGTCACCACTGTCGCTCTAGGCGGGCGTGGTTTCAGCAACCAGCTCCACCCACATCCCGCCTTTTTGCCCATTTTTGATTATCCGGGAGTGACGCGTGATGACCCCCCCCCCCCCCCCCAAAAAAAAAAAAAACTGAGATGTTTTTTTTTAAATTAAGTTCCATAGTTTATGGCCGTTACAGCCTAAATGTTTGTGCGTAATAAAGTTTATGTTGGATTAAATAAAATGTTTCTTTCTAAAGCTACAATTTGTAATGTCTACTTGATACTTTCTCATTTAACACAAAAATATTTTTAAATAATCTTTTGTGGGTATTTGCACAGTTAAACTTATTTTGCAATGAATTAGATTAATTAATTAAAAGATCATGTAATTAATTAGATAAAAAAATTGTAATCGTCTGATACCCCAACTTTAAATATAAACCTAAAATTGTCAGTAGGAGTGGCAAATCACTGCATGAGTGAGTTATTGGGTCATTCATTCAACTGCTGTGGAACTGCTTTCATTCTCTTTCATTCACTGCTTTTCATAGCAAAAAACAAAAACTGTTGTGTCTAAAATGTAACACACTTAATATTAATTTATTGTTTTTTTGAGCTGTTCATCAATATCACATTTGCAATCGTTCCGTTATATAGTGTTTTCAAGAATCACAATGCATCATCAATGGAACATATTAGCGGCAATGAACTTAAACAATGCCACTAAACTGAACGAAACTCGCATATTTAGCTGATTATTGCTGCTAAACATGGTCAGTTGTTGTCATGTTTTGAGCCGTACTAATCTGTCAGACAGGGAAAAAACATTTGGAGTATTATATACTGCCAAAAGTTATAACAAATCAAGGAGAGAACAGGACAAAAATCTATCTGAGGAACAAAGGGCGTTTGCGGTTGGCCAAACTGAACCAGGATTTCTAGGGCAAGAATTGGGACAACATTTGTTTGTTCTATATAATTTCTGGTCAGGTAAAATAATTATTAGGCTTAATTAATACTGCTCGTACGTATCTTTACCACCTATTAACTTTAGTTTGTCAAAATATTGCACCCTTTCCTGCTTAATAAGTCCTTCTCTATATGATTTAGCAGCTAAATGTATTTTAATACATCAATTTCAGTATATACTGTACAGTAACATATAGGCCTATATATTGCAATATACAAAATAATGTCAAAAACAATAATTACCTTACTATCATAGACAATGTGATAATACACTGTAAAATTATTATTTTTAACATTGCTCATAAAACAAAGATAATTGTCAGTTTTTCTATTATATTTTTTATAATTGTGACTTTTCTATTCACCTTATTTTTCCCGTGGGCATGATATTGCAACTTAGTGTGTCTTACCATATTATTTTAATGTATTATCTTAATTATGTAAGCACTGGTTTGTAGTGCAAACTGTTTTACTATTCTTCTGGTTATTTCCCTATAACAGATAATGAACCAGAAGTCTCACCCATAGGCTTACTTCCACATTAAAGAATAAGGTGGATAATAAAACCAAAATCCTACAGTGTGACATCATATCCTGTTGCAGAGTCTGTAGTAATGTCACATGTTCAAAGCAAGTGTGAATTTGTCTTAACGGTCTACTAGAAAGCTAAAAATGAAGAGACACATCTGTAGAAGGAATAACCTCTGCACTGCCCTATTGGCTCCAGAGAGAACAGGCTAGTGATAAATAAAAAGGTCACTTTTTCCATAGCAATTAAAAAGGGGTAAGTCCTCCTGCTAAATATCACATTGGATTTCTCAGAATGTCACCTGCAGCATATTAATGACCACTTGTGATGTTTCTTAAGGTTAGGCTTGTTTGTTACATTGTCTTTGCTTGTTGCTTCAGTAACAGACAGACACTGTTTACTCGGATTGTTGAGGGAATCTTACAGAGCACTTTCCTCGCTTTTCAGCACATAATCAATACACAAGCTCTAGGTAATAAGCAGAAACCAACAACAGAGACAGTTCAGAGATTTAGACTACAGTTTGTGATATACTGTTTTTATCACCTCAACAGAAATACATTTTCAGAATCCTATTGTGACTGGAAGTGCCCAGCATTCATAAAATGTTTTTACTACATTTCACAACATTGCGTTTCGGTTGCAGGTAGATAACGTCGAAATATGATGCTTAAAAATGTTCTGGAAGCCACATAAAATGCTTTAAGTAGCCTCAATATGTCAATATATTTTTTTTCACAACAAAAACAAAACAAGGACAGACTGAATTACTTATAGAAAGCTTTATACGGGTTTTAAAATAATGCACTTTGTCTATTTAATAAGGAATCTCAGACACATAATGAAAACACCAGGCTGCAGTGATTGTGGAAGATTATTTGCCTACTATCTTACTGAAATGCAGTGCAAATCTATGTAGTAAGGGGTAATTTACCACAACTGCCAAACTTATCACATAAATGATGACTGTTGCGTATTATTTATACTTGAATGTGACTAGAAAACAGTTTCTCAATGGACAATTCTACAAAATAACTTAATAAAAGAGCACTGGAAATGGTTATTCAGATTAACACGGGTGGACATGATCATAGTTTTAAAATGCTGTAATGGAAATCACATCTAAATGTAAAAACAGGAGAAATGTGCATTTAAAATTAAATATTCAATATTGACTGATACTAATACAATTGATATAGTATAATGTCATTTACAGTTGAGGTCAAAAGTTTACATACACCTTGCAGAATCTGCAAAATGTCAATTATTTTATCAAAAAAAGAGGAATCATGCAAAATGTATGTTAGTTTTTATTGAGTACTGACCTGAATAAGATATTTTACATAAAAGACATTTACAAATAGTCCACAAGAGAAAATAATAGTTGAATTTATAAAAACGACCCCGTTCTAAAGTTTACATACCCTTGATTCTTAATGCTGTGTTGTTATCTGAATCATCCCTTGTTTGTCCTGAACAGTTAAACTGCCTGCTGTTCTTTAGAAAAATCCTTCAGGTCCCACAAATTCTTTGTTTTTCAACATTTTGTGTATTTCAACCTTTTCCAACAATGACTGTATGATTTTGAGATCCATCTTTTCACACTGAGGACAACTGAAGGACTCAAATGCAACTATTACAGAAGGTTTAAATGATCATTGATGCTCCAGAAGGAAACAATGCATTAAGAGCCAGGGGGTGAACACTTTTGAGCAGAATGAAGATGTGTTTCTTTTTCTTATTTTGCCTAAATATATATTTTTTCCATTTAATACTGCCCTTCAGAAGCTACAGAAGATACTTACAAATGCATTGCGTTTCCTTCTGAAGCATCAGTGAACGTTTGAACTTCCTGTAATAGCTGTATTGATGGATCTCAAAATTATACAATCATTGCTGGAAAGGGTTCAAATACACAAAAATGCTGAAAAACCAAAGATTTTGTGGGACCTGAGTTTTTTTTCTGAAAAACTGTTCAGGACAAACAAGGGACTCATGTGAACAACTATCACTAAACAAACAAACAAACAAAAAACACAGCTGTGAACTATTATTTTCTCATGTGGACTATATGTATATGTCTTTTATGTAAAATATCTTATTTAGGTCAGTACTAAATAAAAAATAACATGCATTTTGTATGATTCCTCTTATTTTAGTAAAAAAAACATTTTGCACATCCTGCAAGGTGTATGTAAACTTTTGACCTCAACTGTACTGTGCTTCCCTAGTATTTGTTGAGCTTTTTAACCAAACAAACAAAAAAAAAATTACAGTGTAGCTGTGCATCTCATTATTTACCCAAGCATAATGATCAGCACTAAGCAGGGAGATGATATATGTCTGTATAACATAATCTAAAGTTTTGAGGTTTTGAGTATACAATCAGCATGCCATCATTTGCATTTGACACTTTATTTAACAAAAAAATTTTGATAGTCTAATGGGGGAAACAAGTGGTACAGAACAGCCCTTGTTGCCACGGTAACCATTGCCTACCAAGGACGGAGAAGTAATAAGTCTATGGGAGTGGCAGGGGGGTGGGGGAGTATGTTACCAAACCCAAAGGGAGGCAAATAGATGAGAGTGGGAATGTGGTGTGGAGGGAAAGGAGGAGAGGAAAAAGATGTAACTGGAGCTCAAGTGAATTGAGCTCATGCACCATTTCTCCACCTCCACCCTCAACTCCCAGTGCCATCATTATCACTATCAACAACATTTGTCTCTGCTGGGGCCTCCATCATAAAAATCACATCATCTCTCTTTATTACAACTGTGGTAGAGCAGCTCAGGCTTGCCTCATCACCCATGGAGGATGGCGTTTCAGTCCAGGGGCCAGCGACGTGCCGCATCCAGAGGGAAGGATCGAGCTGAAGGAGTTCCTATACCCCATTATTTACTGCTCGCCGCCCACGGAGCTGCACGCTGTCCAAACAGGCATTCCCGACAACTCTCTGCAATGTTTCATTTAAACCGCTGGGCGTAGAGCAACGCCGGAAGAGCTCACATTTGTCTTTCCAGACACAGCTGTGTAATGTAAATAAATAAATACACAATAGATGGCAGTTATCTGTCAAGCATTCAGCTCTTAGTATTACATTTCCCCTTTGCTAGCTTACTTTTTCTGTGCAGCCAGGTTTGTCAACAACAACCCAAAACAAATCCAGTAATTGGGGGCGAAACTTAATTAGGCGGTTTCCCGCCTCTTGACAGTAAACGGCTGAGGTGAGGAAAACTGTATGAGGCATAACACATAATGAAGCCGAATCTCTTAAGCTGAAAGTTGTGTTGACATTCGCTCCAAGAAGTAGGCAATTCCCCTGACAACTCTGCACAATATTGCTGCTCATAATTATTGGCGGAAGTGACATAAACATAAAAAACAAGAATTTGGTGGTCCCATGCAGTCAGCACTTTAGGGTCACACCACGGCTCGCTGCTAAACCTACAAGGCATATGACTATCGTGGTTCCTATAAAACAATAATTAGAAGTTGGTCCCAGAGTAGAATCATTCAGAGGCAGTGCCTTACAGGTTTTATGAATTTGCACTTAAAATAATTCTGGCATAAAGTCCTGCAGGAGCCATTTCATACACATGCCCAAAATTGATTTGTTCAAACAGGACACAAACTAATTTTGATCCAATTTAGCCAACAGCAAGTGGATCCCATGCTGCTAGGTGTGCTACTCATGTGTAACAAAAAGGAAATGGATTGTGTTGGCTTCATTTAGTGTAATGGACAATCCGCAATGGAGTGCACTGGAGAAAAACACCAGAATGCTCAAGCCTGGATTAGGCAATTTGATCCAGCAAGTCAACTGTGCCGTGTGAATGATTATGACAGCGCAGAGAGGAAATCAAACTTTCTCAAGAGTTTAGCATTGGCCAATGTCTGAGAAACGAATAAACTGAAGAATTATTTAATAGAAATTTAGTATGGCGTATCTTATCTAATTTCACATCATTTTAGAAACATCATTTTATAAACATAGTTACAGCGAAAAAAAAGACAGACTGATATTATTAAAAAGAATTAACTTAATAAAGAAGAAAGATAATCATAATTGTAAGTAAACACATTATGGAATTATTCCTCTTCATATCATTCCAAACCAAAAACAAGATATTCAAAAAATAATTTTACTTATTTGGCCCAATGACATTATAAGTGTGTAAATGATGACAGAATTTTACTTTTTGGGTACACTATTTCTTTAAGACAAAGCTACATTATATAAGTGATGCAACAAAGAGCTCAACTTTTTGCAAATAAGCTGCAAATCAATGTGGCAATTAATAATATTAATATTAATAGCCCCTTTCACAAATACAATCTTTACTGGTAAATTACTGTTAAAGGAGACCTATTATGCCCCTTTTTTAATATTTATTTTTGGCATTTGTGTCTTTATTTTGATAGGACAGATCAGAATTGACAGGAAGTGAAGTGGGAGAGAAATAGGGAGCGGGAGCGGTAAAGGTCCTCGAGTTGGGCAACAGCACTGCATGGCTATCGGCGCCAACCTATTATGCCCCTTTTTTACAATATCTAATATAAGACTATCAGGGTTCGTACAGGTACTGTAAAATTAAATTCCAGGACTTTCAAGGACTTTTTAAGCACTACTTTTTTGATTTTCAAGTACTACATTCAGAGATCTCACTTATCAAACAATGTCTTATATTTCAGATTCTAAAAAAGAGAAATAAATAAATAAAAATATACTAATAAAAAATGGGGAAAATAAAGGGATGTATTACAAAGTACACTACACTTTTTAGTAAAACCAAATAACATTTTTAAGGGATTTGTATTTGTGTATACTTTCTTTATTTTTCTTTGTTTTGTTTTTAAAACTGTGCTGCCTTAATGGTTTGATGTTTTCTACTGTTCATGAAAAAAAAAACAGATTTGCGAAAATCGCTCATAAATCCTGTTTGTGATTGTGAACCTGCACTGAAGTTCCGATCTAAATCAAACAATTTGCACTCCGAATTTCTAATCTCAATCAAATGATTCACGATCCACGCTCTGACGTCCCGATCTTAATAATTATTCGCGAACCATAATTTCAGATCAAGACTCGGATCGTGACTCATTTGACTTAGTTTGGGACTTCAAATCACTTCAAATCGTATCAAGAATCATGATTTGAATCATTTATTTTTTTTTTTATCTAAATCAAATGATTTGCAATCGTGCTCCAAAGTCCAGACCTGAATCAAATAATTTGTGATATGCGATTTGAAGTCCCAATCTTAAACAAATGTTACGCGATACACGATCCCATTAGAGCACCTTGAAACAATGAATCATTTTGTGACGCAATAATTTAACTGATGTTTTCTGGATTGGTAGATGCACTGTGGACCCGATTATAGCACTTAAACAGAAAAAGTCAGATTTTCATTATATGTCACCTTTAAGGCAATGTTCACACTAATACATTTTCATTTGAAAACACATATTTTTCTCTCCGTTTTGGCCTTCAGTCCACAATGAGACAGCGTTTTTGTCAAGGAAAATGGAGCTTTTTAAAAACGCTCTTCAAAGTGGATAAATTTGAAAACTTTTGGAAACGATGACGCATGTTTACTCATGTGACGCATAGTATACCAACAGACATATATGTGTATACCAGTAATTATGCCTGCTATGTGCTATTCACTTTCACACTGTTGGTAAATGTATTTACTTTGTACACTCTTCATATTACAGTCCTAAAAGATGACTGAAAATTTACTCACAATTGCTGTCCTGCAGCAAAACATGAGAGGAGCTGCTTTTCAGATCAAACATGAGTGAGGACGCGCCAGTGAATGATGAGATATTTCTGATCTTGCCAGTAGATAGCGTGGTTTCATTTAGTTTTTTATTGCCCATTTTCAATTTTCCGAGAGTGAGGTGCCCACTATGAGCTTCAAAAACGCTCTTCAGAAACCTACGGGTGACGTCACAGACACTACATCCATATTTTTTACAGTCTATGGGTTTTACACATGCGCAGTAAGGCAAATTTAACATTTTCTGACGTTTCAGTATGGATGATAAACTTTTGGAAAATGCTCGAAAATGCTAATTTGGACAGAGAGCATTTTAAAGGAACACTCCACTTTTTTTGGAAATAGGCTCATTCTCCAACTCCCCCCGAGTTAATAAGTTGATTTTTACCGTTTTGAAATCCATTCAGCCATTCTCCTGTTCTGGTGATATCACTTTTAGCATAGCTTAGCATAGATCATTGAATCCTATTAGACCAATAGCATCGCGTTCAAAAATGACCAACGAGTTTCCATATTTGTTGTATTTAAAACTTGACTCTTCTGTAGTTATATCGTGTACTAAGACCGGTGGAAATGCAAAGCTGCGAGTTTCTAGGCTGATAAGATTAGGAACTACACTTCCATTCCGGCGTAAGGAAGTTTGCTGCCGTAATATGGCCGAAGCAGGCAGAGTATTATCAGAAATGAGTTCCCAGCTAGTTTAGCATTTGCACATGTGCTGCGTGGTATTACTGCTCCTGCTTCAGCCTTATTACGACAGCAAACTTCCTTGACTATTACGCCCGAATGGAAGTGTAGTTCCTAATCTTATCAGCCTAGAAAATTGAAGCTTTGCATTTCCACCGGTCTTAGTACACGATATAACTACAGAAGTGTCAAGTTTTAAATAGGACAAATACCGAAACTCGTTGGTCATTTTTGAACGTGATGCTATTGGTCTAATAGGATTCAATGATCTATGCTAAGCTATGCTAAAAGTGATATCGCCAGAACAGGAAAACGGCTGAATGAATTTCAAAACGGTAAAACTCAACTTATTAACTCGGGGGGAGTTAGAGAATGAGCCTATTTCCAAAAAAAGTGGAGTGTTCCTTTAAAACGGAAACTCAGTATTCAGATTAATGTAGACGTAGCCAAAAATATCATGTGTAAACAGGAACTTTTCAAAAAAAGTTTACCGGTATGAGATGTTGTAACATTCCCAGTAAATTACTTGTAATGTGCTCTGTGTAAGCGCAGAACAAAATTACCGATATGAGCTCATACGAGTTCAGAACACACAGCCAATCATAACATTCTGACGCTGGTGATGCATTTACTTCGCACTGTTTACAAAAGTCAAAGAAATGTCTGAAGTTGTCTAATACGATGTATCTGGGACAAAAACAGCTGCAATTGTGCTTTACCTGTAAATTTACAGCAATTCACTGGTATTACTGTGTGAAAGGGGCTAATCACTGTCAATGTGACGGATGCCTTAGATATTGCCAATAACATTTTAAACAAAATTTTTGTCCCATCTTGTCTTTCATGTCTTTGCAACAATTCCTCCATCATTTGCCACTCCTTAGTTTAACAATGTAAAAGCAAACACACAACGCATTCCAACAAAACCCATCAGGTTGAAAAGCTCCTTGGATTTTCCTCTTGGCAAGAAAAGTGAGAAGGGAGGCAGATTCCAAAATTTCTTTTAGGAGTACACCACCACTGTTGCAGGTCATTGATTTAACCGTGTCCTATTTACTGGCAACACCGCAGTAATAAGCAGTTCTATCTAATTACTACAAGAGCAAAAGATCATTCAGTCTTTACAAAAAGTAGAATGTAAAAGGCCACACTATTACAGTACAGTAATCATGCCGTTCAAGAAGGTCATTTCTGCTCACTCCACGGTGCTTCGGAAGACTGCAAGCAGGATCATGTATTGATCACAATATTAAAATTGATTTTCTCAAAATATACTAAAGCTCTCTCACCTCAGCCTTGTAACTCCTCAGTGAAGGAGTTGCTATGAGATCATTGTTAATAATGTTGGAGAGTAATAAAAAACAAACCATTATTGGAAACCATTTTCAAAGCAACCCAACACTAAGATTATAATTAAGACTATAATTTCTCAAGTTGCACATTTGACAGGCATCTTCATAAAGGAGAGGAGCAGTAAGGGGGAGGGGTGCTGTTGCAAACACCGTCCAATTTTAGTTTGGTACAACCAGCTCCATCCAGACTAATGGTTTAGAAGGCAGTGAAATATTACACATTCACAAAGAACCAGAAAGGCCTGTGAAAAGGTAATTAGGGAATTTCCAGTGCTTTCAACTCTTAAATAATATGAATTAAATCAATTTCATCTGCTAAAGCTATGGTGGGCTGTTTTATCAAAAGATCCTGATGTCAGATCTTATAAACTACAATAAAACCACACTGGGGAGCCTCCCACCAATCCCACCTCCTGGCCTCCCAGACTCCTTTCCATTTTTATCCGCTATTTCATTACATGTCTATACATAAGCCAGAGGTGACAACCTGTTCAATTAAATGGCACAGTGGCAAAACGGAAAGTGATGGATAGGCATTTGTGCCCCAGGAAGAAAAGAGTGGGATGTGGGCCTCCACAATCCATCCTATGAAAAACACAGCTGAGGTGGAGATAGGCAGTTCCTCCAATGCAACGAAACAAACATCAAAAAATGGGAGAATCTATCACTGTTGCAAACCCGGATTCTGCCACGCTACTGAAACCAGTTTTGTTACCAGACCCACTGACTGCTCCATCCATCAAGAAGCCCAAGAAAAACTGAACTCTGACATTTGGAGTCCTTTGCACCATTGCTTTGGCTTTGATAGAAACTACTGTGAGTGATAAATTGTTTGTACCAAGCCTGCCCCACTTGGTACAACATTTAGGTTGATATTACTGTTACCCAAACTCTTGACATTTGGAAAAAGGTCAGACTTTGTTTCCTCAAAACAGTCAATTTTTTTTAGGCATGGACAGCGAGGAAATGCAAAACTTCATATTAAAGTAATGCCAGATTATGGAGTGTGTGATAAATTGTGCACAGATGCTCTGCCAAGTGCTTTTTGCAAGAGATCTTTATTTTCCCACACCTGGAAAAAAATCTGATCACTGTGAATCAACTCAAGAAAATCGATAGTTAGGAAATTAATTAGCTAAGATGAAGAGTGTTCAGCAAACTGCTATTGCTGTTATAACAATCAATTCTGTCTTTTATAGCAGCCAACCTTTTCAATGCACTCGACAAAAGCACAAGAGTTATACCTGGAGGTGTTCAGCCTAAAACAATGGTAAGATTGAATGAATCTGAGAGTAAATAGCATTCCAATCTATATTTCTACTTAACACCCATGCTTGAAGAAAAAATGAATAGCCTAACTCAAAAAACTTGGTGTTGTAACACTGGGTGAGTTGTAACATCACCAGCTCAATCAATTAGAAATGAACTACAGGGGTAAATCTGAGAGTAAATATAGCATTCCAATCTATATTTCTACCTAACACCCATGCTTTAAAAGAAATGCAATGGATAGCTTACAGGATGACCACCCTCGGTATCACGTCAACGCGTCATCAATCGGCCATATTGGCGGCACTGAACATAAACAATGCCACTGAACCGAACAAAACTAGCACATTTTGCGGATTATTGCTGCTGAAAATGATCAATTATTGTCATGTTTTGGATTGAAAATCATTTGGAGTACTATAGACTGCCAAAAGTTATAACAAATCAAGAAAAAGAGTGCAAAAAACTATCTGAGGAAACAAGGCATTTGTGGTTGGCCAAATTGAACCAGGATTTCCAAGAATCTTGACAACATTCTTGTTTGTTCTTATCATTTCTGGTCAGGTATGTCAAATAATAGACTAATATCTTAATTAATACTGCTTGTACGTATCTTTACCACCTATTAACTTTAGTTTGTCAAAATATTGCACCCTTTCCAGCTTACGAAGTCCATCTCTGTATGATTTAGCAACTTCCTCACATTTTTTCCATGGTTTAGACAGCATAAATTAGCAGAAAAACTTATTCAGTAGTACATTAACCATGCAATCCATGCTGTTGTTTACATCCGAATATCTCTAGTATGGCCTTGCATCCAGGTAACTGATCCAATTGTGACATAAGTGCAAACCCTCTATTTGTTTTGTGATCATGTTCTTTGATAAATGACAAAAATTAAATGACAAAACTAGCATCAACTAAATCAGTTTAAACTGATTTGTAACATGACAAATTTAAAATATAATGGTGAAGGGTTGCAACACTTGTGTGAACCCACATTCATTATGTGTATTTTGTATTTGGGTTGGTTAATAATTGTTGCTAATAAATACCCTGCTGAAAAAAACATCTAAAACCAGCCTAGGCTGGTTGGCTGGTCTTAGCTGGTTTAAGCTGGAAGTAGCTGGTTTTAGCTGGTCCCCAGGCTAGGCTGGTTTTAGCTTGTGGTTTCCCAGTCTGACCAGCTAAGAAGACCAGCTTGACCAGGCTGGAAAAGTGGCCAAAACCCCTCTAAAACCAGCCTGCTGACCAGCTATGACCAGCTAAACAACAGGACACATTGCACTTGACATTAATGTACACAGTTTAAGGTCAAGTAGTAGATTTCTAAACAATTGTAGTGGATAAAAAATTACTTACAAGTGCAAACAGACGCTACACAATTCAAGATTGAATGCGTTACACTCCTTAATAGCGCATATGTAACTTTATATTTGCGTTTCTTCTTTTATGTACCAGACAAAACACTGTCAACATCAAATAAACCGCCAAAAAAATTAAAGCCAATAAAATCATTCCCACGTTTGGGATTTGTCTTGACTGGAGCGTGCGTGTGACGTCACCGGTGGAGGAGCGTTCATGTTTGCACCTGACTGATACGCTGTGAACAGTGACACGGAAGTGAATCAACTTGTTGCCCTAGATTCAGTCATTCATCTGCACAACAATGAGTGCCTCAAATATAGTCTTTTTCGGGCTTGTGTCTTTATTAGTCCCAGCTTCGGCGCTGGATAATGGGCTGGCGATAACTCCCACAATGGGCTGGTTGCACTGGGAGAGATTCATGTGCAACATCGACTGTGATGCGGATCCTCAGAACTGCATTAGGTGAGCGAGTGACCTGATTACTGTCAACGTTTTACCAAACAAATCATAAAGAACAAAGAAAACAGAATTACTAGGTAAATATATAGTAATGTGCAATGATTTTTAAACAAAATTTATATGATTCTATAAGAAAAAAAGTCCTGACATAGATCCTGTGACTGGTAACCAATTCCAAAAAATAAAATAATAAAACCTTTTTGCTTTCACTAGCTTATTTAAAATGTTTCTGTGGTGCTCATAAATAAATATATATATATATATAAAATCTAAATGCTTGTATATAGAGTCAAATTGACAAAATAGTTAGCTAAATTATTTTCATGCATAAAATGGTAAGATAATGAGGTTTGTAGAAAACTACATACCTAAGTACTAATGTCACATGAGTATCTGCTAAAGCATGTGATGTAAGATCTCTTCATACACGGAGATCTTCTCATCCTGCATACAAAGAGCAAATGGCGTTTATGGGTCTTAAACAGTTTATAAAACTGTTTATAACAGATGCTGTTTTTAACACTTGCACACTCAGACAATCTGTCCCGTACAGTGGGCAGATGTTCGAGCATGATGCCCTGTTCCTCATGCCCTTGTGTGTCCTGGCAGAGAGGAGCTGTTCATGGAGATGGCAGATGTGATGGTGAAGGAAGGATGGAAGGATGCTGGATATGAGTTTGTGTGCATTGATGATTGCTGGCCCTTGCACGAGAGGGACGGCCAGGGGCGTCTGCAGGCCGACCCAAAGAGGTTTCCCAGTGGGATAAAAAAACTGGCTGATTATGTGAGTATCTGTTGGCATCATGAAAGGCTAGAAGAGGATACGTGCATCTGGCTCAATTAAATTACTTATTGCAATAAATAATATATTTTAATATTATTAAAATAATCTAATAAATACAGTTGAAGTTAAAAAGTTACCTTCAACTTTGCAGAATCTTGATTCTTAATACTGTGTTGTTACCTGGATGATCCACAGCTGTGTTTTATGTTTAGTGATAGTTGTTCATCAGTCCCTTGTTTGTCCTGAAAGGTTAAACTGCCTGCTGTTCTTCAAAATAATCCTTCAGATCCCACAAATTCTTTGATTTTTTTTTTTTTTTGTGTATTTTAACCCTTTCCATCAATAATTGTATGGTTTTGAGATCCATCTTTTCACACTGAGGACAACTGAGGGACTCATATGCAACTATTACAGAAGGTTCAAATGCTCACTGATGCTTCCGAAGAAAACATTATGCATTAAGAACCAGATCAGGGTTAATTTAACTTATTTTGTCTCTTGGGAAACATGTAAGTAGCTTCTTAAGGGCAGTACTAAATTAAATATATATAATATAATATATATTAAGGCAAAATAAAGTAAATGTACACATCTTCATTCTGTTCAAAAGTTTACACCCCTGGCTCTTAATGCATCATGTTTCCTTCTGGAGCATCAGTGAGCATTTGAACCTTCTGTAATATTTGCATTCGAGTCTCTCAGGTGTCCTCAGTGTGAAAAGATGGATCTCAAAATCATACAGCCATTGATGGAAAGGGTTCAAATATACAGAAATGCTGAAACACCAAAGAATTCGTGAGACCTGAAGTATTTTTCTGAAGGGCACTTTAACTGTTTAACTGTTCAGGACAAACAAGGGACTCATGAACAACTCTCACTAAACAAAAAACACAGGTGTGTGGATCATTCAGGTAACAACACAGTTTTAAGAATCAAGGGTATGTTAAGTTTAGAATAGGGTTGTTTTTATAAATTCAACTATTATTTTCTCTTGTGGACTATTTGTAAATGTATTTTATGTGAAATATCTTATTCAGGTCAGTACTAAATAAAAATAACATGCATTTTGTGTGATCCCTCTTATTTTGGTAAAATAATTAACATTATTAACTATATTTTAATTAATAAAGCTAATAAATGAATTATTCTAAATCAGTTAAAAATATTATTTTCAATAATTACTAATTTAATTAAATAAAACGTTTTAATAAATCAAATTATTTTTTTGTGTTCGATAGTAGAACAAAACATATGATTATGTACAGTACATTGAAATTTTGTCCCTTTAATAAAAGTGTCTTCATGTCCACATAAATGTCATTTCAATAGTAAATTAGCACACACTTAACTTTTCACCACACAATAACAATACTGAGAAATTATATTTTGTTGCCATAACTTGGCTTCTCCAAATCTTTTTGGCCAGTTATATATCGCCCCCTACTGTTGCCTTTCAGATATCACAATAAAACGACATTCTGTCTTAATGTATTATCTTTTATAATAAATATTATATCTTTATTGTGTTCCAAGGT
This sequence comes from Garra rufa, assembly GCF_049309525.1. Taxonomy (NCBI): domain Eukaryota; kingdom Metazoa; phylum Chordata; class Actinopteri; order Cypriniformes; family Cyprinidae; genus Garra; species Garra rufa. The sequence continues at coordinate 27,820,067 of NC_133376.1, forward strand.
CCATGCCAAAGGTCTGAAGCTGGGAATATATGCAGATGTTGGCACAAACACATGTGAAGGCTACCCTGGGAGTTTGGGCTATTATGACATTGATGCTAAAACCTTTGCAGACTGGGGTGTGGATCTGTTAAAATTCGATGGATGCTACATGCCTGACTGGCAAAAACTAGGAGAAGGTAGGTCAATATGCAAGCCTCAGCAGTATGATAATAAGTTGCTGTGTTTTGCAACAAAATGCTTACACTCTTTTGATGTCTCCCAGGTTACACCAACATGTCGATAGCTCTAAACCAGACAGGTAGGAGTATTGTATACTCCTGTGAATGGCCATTATATGAGTGGAAACACCAACAGGTGAGACAAATGGAGATTTTTTTAATTAATGTACAGTAAGTAATTTTTCAGTTTTGCAACATTGCAATCTTAATGGGATAGTTCACCCAAAAAATGAAAATTATGTCATTAATTACTCACTCTCATGTCGTTTCAAACCTGTAAGACCTTTGTTCATCTTTGGAACACAAATTAAGATATTTTTAATGAAGTCCGAGAGCTTTCTGACCCTGCATAGACAGCAATAGACATAGACCTGTGACAGAGGACTGTCCCGGGAGAGAATAAATCGCTGAATCATTATTTTTGTTTTTATTGTGCACAAAAGTATTCTTGTAGCTTTATAAAATTACATGTCTTTACTACATTTCTATGTCTTGACTATGGTAGTATCCTTGCTTTTAATGGAGGGTCAAAAAAGGTCTCAGATTTAATCAAAAACATCTTCTGTTCAGAAGATGAACGAAGGTCTTGCGGGTTTGGAACAACATGAGGGTGAGTAATTAATAGAAGAATTTACATTTTTGGGTGAACTATACCTTTAAAGGGATAGTTTATCTACAAATGAAACTTCTGTAATATAATTTATATAGTTTTCTTAAATAAAAGTGTTTTATGTATCTTATATTTCAGCCTGACTATGAGGCAATTCGCAAGGCCTGTAACCACTGGCGAAATTATGGAGATGTTTATGACCAGTGGACCAGTGTGAAGGGCATCCTGGACTGGACAGCTGATCATCAGAAGATCCTGGTCCCAGCGGCAGGACCAGGTGGGTGGAATGACCCTGACATGGTATGAAGCCTCTCATCTGATAATTTTACTCTCAAATCACAAATTCACACTGGGTAATTTAATTCAAGCTTAATGTGAATGAATTTAAAGAATAAGTTAACTTCTAGAATCAAAATTTCCTGATAATTTACTCACCCTCTTTCATCCAAGATGTTCATGTCTTTGTTTCTTCAGTCGAAAAGAAATAAAGGTATTTGAGGAAAACATTCCAGGAGTTTTCTCCATATAGTGGACTTCAATGGTGGCCAGTGGGTTGAAGGTCTAAATTGCAGCTTCAAAGGACTCTACACAATCCCAGCTGAGAAATAAGAGTCTAAAAAATAAATAAAAGTTTATATACTTTTTAACATTGGAACGGTCACACATGACACTGGCGGACGTACCGCCCCAGTGTTTACAAAGCGAACATGCAAAGAAAGTCAGTCGTCTTTTACAAAAAAGGTAAAACAATAATGTTGGGCAATTTTGAAGTTGGAGGAGAACATGAGATGCAGATTTTTGCCTCACATTATGTTTTTGAACCAAAGTACACAGGCAAAGAGCTAACCACTACGTAATGCATGAGGTCAGGCTGGTGCAAGTCGAGCATTTGTGGTTTAAAAGTATATACATTTTTATTTGTTTAAGAAAATGACAGATCGTTTCGCTAGATAATACACTTATTTCTCAGCTGGGATCATGTAGAGCCCTTTGAAGCTGAACTGAAACTGCAATTTTGACCTTCAACCCATTGGCCACCATTGAAGTCCACTATGTGAAGTATAATCCTGGAATGTTTTCCTTAAAAATATTAATTTCTTTTTGACTGAAGAAAGAAAGACATGAACATCTTGGATGACATGGGGGCTGAATAAATTATCAAGATGTGTACTAATCCTTCAAATCATAACATATTTCTTGTTACGACGACTCAAGCTGATTTTAGGGAACTTCGGCCTCAGCCACGATCAGCAACAGACTCAGATGGCTTTGTGGGCTATCATGGCTTCCCCACTTCTCATGTCCAACGACCTGCGAAACATTTGTCCTAAAGCGAAAGAACTGCTGCAGAACAAACAGATCATTGCCATCAACCAGGACCCTCTGGGCAAGCAGGGCTATCGTACATTAAAGGTAAAGTATCTCAGCTTAGTTTCAAATGACGGTCTTAACCTATTCTTTGTTTCATTACGGTATCTGTCAGCAAGCTGGAATACATTTATCTTGTTCACAGGGTGACAGTTTTGAGGTGTGGGAACGGCCCTTGTCAGGCAACAGGCTGGCTGTGGCAGTGATGAATAGACAGGAGATTGGCGGTCCACGCAGATTTATCATTTCTGTGGCGACGATGCCTAGTTGGCAGCTCTGCGACCCGAAGTGCAATGTAACGCAGATCCTGCCTGTCTACCAAGAAATGGGTGTCCAGAATCTCTTTTCAAAGGTGATGGTGCAAGTCAATCCTACAGGCACAACACTTCTCACTGTCAGCCCTATCAAAAGCAATCCTCATGACATCCTGTGACTTGGAAAGCAAAACTTTCCGAAGAAATGGGAAATGTATTATTGCACTAATGGAATCAAGTTAAACTTTTCCTTTTGAATACTGCTGTAGAATGATTTTTTACATTTTTAGAAGGGCACACTAAGGAATCAAAATTCAGAAGTTGTAGCAACGGATCATTTTACTGTACATTTACAAAGCACTTTAACTCTTAGAACTGTAAGATGTACAGAAACATATCAAAATATGCATCAATCATCTGTTCCACTTCACAGTGAAGACTTACAATGTGTTTAAAGGTTGCAGTGCCAAAAAACTTTTTGTTTTAACATGCATAAAGACCCTCAGGGATTTTATAGATCATTTGGCAGCTCATGTCTTGTTCTGAAATGGACATACACTACCAAGAGAGGTTTAATGTTTTTTTAAAGAAGTCTCTTCTGCTCACCAAGCCTGCATTTATTTGATTCATTGTACAGCAAAAACTGTAAAATTTTGAAATATTTTTAATATTTAAAAAAACTTTTCTATTTGAATATATTTTAAAATATAATTTATTTCTGCGATTTCAAAGCTGAATTTTTAGCATCATTACTCCAGTCATGTGATCCTCCAGAAAACATTGTAATTTTCTGCTTTGCTGCTCAAAAAACATTTATTTTGTTGATAACAGCTGAGTAGAATTTTTTTTTCAGGTTTCTTTGATGAATAGAAAGTTTAGAAGAACAGCATTTATCTGAAATAGATTTTTTTACATTATAAATGCCTTTATCATCAATACATTTACTGTTTTTGCTGTACTTTCCTCTACTTAATCCTTGCTAAATAAAAGTTTTCATTTCTATAATGTATTTCCCAAAAACTGGGACTCCAAGCTTTTGAACGGTATAGTGTATGTTACAAAAGCATTTTATTTCAGATAAATGAAATAAAATGATCTTTGGATCTCTCTGTTTATTAAAGAAATACTCAAGTGTTTGAAATATTGATGACAATAATAACAATAAATGTTTCTTGAACAGCAAATCAGCATTTCAATATGATTTGTAAAGGATCATGACACTAAAAACTGGAGTAATTATACTGAAAATTTAGCTTTGATCACAGGAATAAGTTACATTTTAAAATGTATTCAAATAGAAAGCAGTTATTTAAAACAGTAAAAATATTTCACAATATTAGGGTTTTTACTGTACTTTCAATCTAATATATACAGGCTTGTTGAGAAGAACAGACTGTTTTAAATACATTAAAAATCTTACTGTTCAAAAACTTTTGACTGGTAGTGTAATTGATTTGTGTACGTTTCAGTGCAACTTTTTGCATTTTTACCTTTTACTATGCAATATTGTAATCAATATACTGGTGAAGCTGTATTTCATGTATCTCTTAAGTCTCTTCTGTTCTTACAAACACTGGTCAGATTGATTGAATGAATGTCAAATTATAATAAAATCTGCATTGTGTTGGAAATGACATGTCAATCTTGATAAACACAAACAAAATGTGAGTACAAAAAATTAGTTCGTTTTAAAAAACAAAGAGTCACATATAACAAAAATGAATCAACCATCACATATTATACAAAAAAAAGATGGATACATTGTAATAGCACCACCTTGTGTTTGGGAGGCACATGATTGCTTACATAGTGGGTCAGTGGGTTCATTCCTGTCATCCACACATGCATGAATTGCAGCATATGACCAAAAACCATCTGGAAGTTTTTGACATTATGAACTTTGCAGCTTTTGCATCATTTTACATATTTTTCGCTCTGTTGTATATGAGTGATTGGCATGTGAGAGCAGGAATAGGTCAACTATTTGATTAGGTAAATTAACAGATTTTATTGATAAGACCTCAGATCACATTTTGTGCATCATTTGTAATATTTTATTGGTTTAAATGGTGCTGACCAAATGTGAAACCAACTGTAATGTCATATTTATCAAGTCAAGCAGGCTTTAGATTAAATGATTTGAATTAACCACATTCAGCCTTTTCAAACAGTACACCAAAGATGCATACAGATCAGTTGCACGCAGCATATGTAAGTATCAACAGATTGCATGAAACTGTTAACAGTAGCCCTGCATGAGCGACAGTATGAAAATGAGCAGGAAGCAAAAGGGGAACTGAGTAACAAGAGTCCTGTGGCTGGGTGGAGTTTTGTCCACTGTTGATCACATTCACAGTCCAGTTTAATAGTCTGCACTCAGTCTGACTGGTTTCATCTTGGTGCTAGATCACAGTGAAGAAAAAAAAGACCTCAGGTAAGATTTCTTAAATCTCTTAGATCTTTCTCAGGAGTTTCTCTGTCAAGGAGTAAGACTATGCAATTTGCCATTAGCTGTGACATAGAATATTGCGGTTACTTAAGATACAAAGTGACTAACCAACTAGCAAACAATTTAGGTTATTTAATATATCAGAACATGTTAAATGAGAGATTCTAACAATGTAACAGAGAGAGAGAGAGACACTCCATGATTAACTAAACCATTTAAGGTCCTGTTTCTGGTCGATTCAAATACTAATTCTACTGCTTATGTCTACAGAAATTAGAATGCATGAGTAAAATAATAAATAATAATAAAACATGAAAATTACTTACATGTACTTACAGATCTCACTATAGTATCATTTCACATTATCTACTTGTTCATAAATTATATAAAGAGGGGTTAACTCAATATTCCTGTGCTAAATTAGATGGATCCTGCATACATATCTGGCACATATGGAGAATTAAGGGCCTTGTTTTGTTTGTTTGGCATTTACTACATAGAATAGATGTTTATATGCATTAATATGAAATGAACAAACAGTGAAACTATTTGCACATGAAAATAGTCATCTCCACTGGTTGGTCTATTTTACACTTTCCCTTTCCTGTTACTGCACTTTGTTAAAACAGATCCGCAGACTATACCACAGTGGTTTGAAGACAATATTGTAAGTTGATAGCATTATTAGTAAGGGTCATTTGCATGTATAAAGTGCATTTATAGTTCTCCATGTAGTAGATTGTTTTATCCAAAATGGCTGTGAACAAACAACTGATCAAATATGAAAAGTACAATAAGGATTCATTTTAGAGACATGCGCTGCAGCAATGTCACCTCTTTCAGCCACAATGTAACCTAACATGAAAGATACAAGGGGACTAGATATTAAAGTTTAGGACTGAGACATTTATTAAGAAATTATGTATAGGCTATGGTGATTATAGTGTAATCTCATAGTGGTGATATGCAGTCCCTGATGAAAAAAACAGCTAAAACCAGCCAGGCTGGTTGGCTGGTTTTAGCTGGTCAACCAGCCGGGTTTTAACTGGTCATAGCTGGAAGGCAGGCTGGTTTTAAAGGGGTTTTGGCCATTTTTCCAGTCTTAGCTGGTCAGGCTGGGAAACCACCAGCTAAAACCATCCTGACCAGCCTGGCCAGGCTGGGAGACCAGCTTAAACCAGCTACTTCCAGCTTAAACCAGCAAAGACCAGCCAACCAGCCTAGGCTGGTCTTAGCTGTTTTTTTCAGCAGGGGTGTTGGGGGTAACGCATTTCAAGTAACGCGAGTTACGTAATCAGATTACTTTTTTAAGTAACTAGTGAAGTAACGCTTTAAGGCTTTTCCACACTGAGCGCGATGCGAAAACGCGAGGCGATTCGACGACAAATGGTGCTTTCACACTGAGTGCGAACCGATTGTTCGCCTTCTGCTAATTCACGCTTGCACGCTGGGTGGCGTCGACCAAAAATGCATTTTACCTCAAATATGTATCTTGTATTGTGGATTTAAACATCATCCGCTGCTCAATATACAGCATTAACTTGAGATAAACAAAGTTTGGGGTTTACACCAGAAACACAACTATGCTTACATCTTAAAATATAAATAGAAGTCAAATTAGCATCATGACACATTTGAAAATGCATATAATTATTAATGTGTATTTGCTGAGTGCTTGTAATAACGTTTGATTGTGATCTGCAGTTGATTTTGATGGGCAGATGCACTCTTTGTATGTTTAATAATGCCACACTGCTTATTATCATAAATATCCTTTATTGTTATAAAAATACATAAAGCTGCATCAGGGGCGGACTTTGCCATTAGGCAAATGTAGACAGTTGCCTTGGGCCCCGAGCTGCAAGGGGGCCCCCTCAAAAAAATTTGGTCGAGGTGATTTTTTTTTTTTTTTACTTTATGGCAAATGTCAAAGATTCTCTGAAAAGTCATCAGAATACTATAGAATATATTTTATGGAAACTGGCGCCTCCCTCGAACACCACACTGTTGGACTATTCCATTATTTCACGTTGCATCTGCTGCAGAACTGCGGAAGTGATTGAAGAAATATTCTATATTTCGTGCTACAGCGTACATTCTGTCAGATACATTCTGGCGCCTCCGTCTCAATATACTGAACAACGCAGCATACATCCACGTCAAATGATAACTCAGCGGCAGAGTTCCACTCACGCAGGGGCGTAATTTCCATTGAGGACGCACTTTTCAAAATCCCGTTTGTGTCCTCCTACTTTCAAATGGCTTTGTTAAAGTAATCTCTTGTGTTATAACATGCTCAGCGCCGTCGAGAGTTTCGCGCGATTGTTAAAACGAAACCAAAAGTAAAACGCACACGCACATTCAAAAGCAATTTTAATACCTCAAGTTTAGAGAGTGACTTCCCAATGCGCGCAAATTAGGCTACATAAAATATATAGGCTGTTATTAGTATGTGAGCAGATAATAAGATGATAATGTTGTCTATAGCTCTGTATCATGCTTGAAAAATTCGGTCTCTATTTGCAATTTGAATATTAACAGAGTAGCCTACTTTGATTATGGTTGCATTTGTCAACACCACTAAGAAAGAACTGTGTCGTTTATTTTTTGTCATTTCTACTGTAGATTGTTTAAAAATGCAGTGGCTGCCTCTAATTTAAATGGCTCTGCCTCTACCTACAATAGAGAAATTAACCAGCTTGTTCATGTACTCATGTTTACATTAATTCTTGTCCCTTGCTTAAGGCGTAACATAAATATATTAAAAAAGGCTTTCAGAATTAGCCCATTTGCTTGTAAAACATCGACAATCAGAATCGGCCATGAATAATCAAGATCGGTGCATCGTGCATTATTAAAAGAAATTGGGTGCTCCTAAATTTGTTTTGGTGCTCCTAACTTTTTGAACGTGGGGGCACCAGTGCTACCAAGTAAAAAAGTTAATTTCAAGCCCTGTGCAGGTAACAGCACGTCCCTGTTCACTTTTGGCCATTATAGTAATGACGAAGACTGTAATACAGCATTTTACATTTATGTGTCCATATTGATCATTTACATGATTTATGGCGTGTGTTTCTTCTCGCTTTAGAAAAACAAGATAGAAGACTATAAACAACTTTTCCAATTTAGGCAGCAGCAAACAGATCTAGTTAGGAGATTCTGCTTGGAAACCAAGGTAAATAGAACAAATGGCAACTCTTCCTTGTGAATAGATAATAAATATTATTGCACAGGTAATATATTATGAGAATACGGTTTTACAAGGAGGAACAAAATATGTAGAGGGCCCCATGTCTGTGTTTGTCTTGGGCCCCAAAATGGCTAAATCCGCCCCTGAGCTGCATACAAAACAGAAAATATGTCATACATATATAACATAACATAATCATATGTCGGTTTGCTTTTATATTTCATGTGTAGAACAGTAGAAAAATGTTTACAGATGATTTTGAGTGTGAACGCGCTGGCTCTGACTCATAAAACAATCGTGCACGTGGAAGACAACGAGTGAAAAATAAAAAGAGTGTTCTCCTCCAGATCACATAATTCAGTGGAGAATTAACAGAAATTATACTAAGAATCATACTATTATTATATTACTCTCTCGTAAATACTCTTCTTCTGTGTTTGTGTACACTGGGTTTCGAAATAGCGCCACCAGTCTCGTCCTTTTGTGCAACAGCAGCTGCTCCAGGCACGTGATGTAATGCTCAAATCTTATTGGATGGCCGTGTTTTTGTTTGCGAAATTGAAAAGATTAGTCAGACTGGTTGTTATAAAAACATTTGCTTCTTGGTGCTTATTCCAGCATGTCATCGCATGCGAAATTCGCTTCGCTTTTTCGTGCTCATTGTGGAAAGGCCTTAACTTTTTCATTTACAAGAAAATATCTTAAGTTACTGTTTGATTATTTAATGTATTTAATCCCATTTTATTAACCTATTTGTTGTTCCAATTCAACCATACTAATAAGCAAAACTTACTTTAGATTAACTAACATTTGTGCTTGGACTTCCTTCTACAGTTCTACTGTAGAGACGTGAATTTACTTTTCCTTCAGCCTTAGCCCTTTCACACCAAAAAGTGAAATGAATAAGCCTTTTACATTTGCTAAAAATCGTACTTTTTATATTAAAAACAAACAAAGCAAGCCCTGCCCAGAATTATAAAGTACCACCAAAGTAATGTAACGTATTACTTTACATAAAACATAATTAGTTACTTTTTTAAGGAGTAACGCAATGTTGTAATGCATTACTTTTAAACACTTTCCCCAACACTGGTAATATATGTATTGTATAAACATTTAAACAAATGTCCATACTCCTACACATCTATGTGGACACCATGTTTGTAAGGCTAAATGCACGACAAGATACAATCAGGAAAAAAAGTGCTTTGCATTTGTACATCACACAATGAAAAGAGTCCATTTTAGTGGATATCCGTGATGTAATGCAAATTGAAATTCCAGCGTATAACATTTACTGTGATGCTCGTCATCATCTGTGACATTCAGTAGGCCTGTCCTGTTTATACTAAGGTTATTATAGAATTATACGAAAACATACGCATATAATACTGCATTTGAGTTTAAATTAGCCAAGGGATACTTGGTATAGAACTAGAGAGGTATAGATAAATTGTGGTCAGAAAAATGTGACAGTCTATCTTTTGCCCAGTTCCCTCCCTCTGAACATGAGTGATACTTGCATACTTATCATTCAGGAACCTTACAGACACAGGACACTCTAGAAGGTTCCTGTTGCTCAACATGACTTTCAATGAACACGAGTCAAATAAGCAAGTATGTAAACTGTTAACCACAGGGAGTATATTCATGGGTGTGCATGAGTTCTTTCAAGCTTAAAACAGACATTATGTTTCATTGACATCCAACTTTCTGTAACGTTTTACCAATTTTTGTAAAATTTGGCCTAAGACCTGACACTAAGTAACATAGGAAGTCACAATCTTGGCAGTATTAGGTAAATCAACAAATGTGCAACATCTGCCTGAAAAAAAAAACCCTGATGTGAAACAGAGACAAGCTTAACAGTAATTATCTGACTCGTACTGCTTACTGATGCTGATACGAACTGTGTTTCCCCTTCCTCTGTATCACAGAGAAACATTGATGCAACTTCCCTGTGTCAAGTCTTATAAGTCATTGCCCTTTGAAAAAGCTGTTGAGCTTCATGGTAAACACGGCTGTTAAAACCAGTACATGTGCAGGTCTAAAATACCAAACCAACCCCAAACCCACACTATTATCATCCAGGTGTTTAATAGAGTGTGTTTAATACAGCAGTGGCTGCTTGTAGTCTTTTAATAGCGAATATAGAGTCAACTCAAACAAAGTTGTGATAGTGTTCACATTTGTCACAGTTTTTATCTCAAACCTTTTGTGACAAGCTTTTGAAGGTGTTAAAAGGCGGTGTTGGTGGCAAAAGAAGAAACCAGGAAATGCTCGCAACATGTTTAAAATAGGCAGTTCAGTTTCTCTACCACAGAACACAGACGACTCAGCATTTAACACGACTATGTGAGAGAAGCTTAGTGCGGAGGCACTGAAAGTAATGAGGAACAGAACTAACTGAGATGTTTTAAAGGACACTGAGATACAGGTAACTTTAGCAAATGCTTCTTTGGAGTAAAACGTCTTTTTTAATTTCCATATTTTAAACAGAATACAACATATTTGTATATTTAAAAGATATTAAGCAAAAACCTAGTAGGCCAATCTTTACTGCTTCATGTAAATGTGTGAAGTTACATAGGTTAGAGACTGCAGAGCAAACTTAAAAGCTGTGTTCATTCGCAATGTTCATGAACAAGGTCATTAATGATTAACAAATGCTTTTTTCCTCAACACATTCTTTCTCATCCATTTACTGGATACTGTTGATTTAGGTTTTTTTTTATATGTGACCCTGGACCACAAAACCAGTCATAAGGTAAAATTTTACAAAACTGAGATGTATAGATCATATGAAAGCTCAATAAATAAGCTTTCTATTGGTGTATGGTTTGATAGGATAGGGCAATATTTGGTCGAGATACATCTATTTGAAAATCTGGAATCTGTGGGTGCAAAAAAAATCAAAATACTGAGAAAATCACCTTTAAAGTTCTCCAAATTAACTTCTTAACAATGCATATTACTAATCAAAAATTAGATTTTGATATATTTATAGTAGGAATTTTACAAAAAATCTTCATGGAACATGAACTTTACTTAATTTCTTAATGATTTTTGGCATAAAAGAAAAATCAAAAATTTTGACCCATGCAATGTATTTTTGGCTATTGCTACAAATATACCCCAGCGACTTAAGACTGGTTTTGTGGTCCAGGGTCACATATTGTCTACATATATATTTCAACCTCCAGTGTCAATACTGAATGAAAATATTGTGCATAGTGTTGCTGTTGCATTAAAATAAGACGCAAGCCTTTTGGGGAGAAGGATGTGAATGTTCAGCTTTTGGTTTGTAGATAGTGAAGATAAATGATGATGAGTGAGGTTGTGGCTACACAGCTTAGACCAGAGAAGGAAGAAGTGTTCAAAGGAAAGAGATGATCTACAGGAGGAAATATTGGCAACAAAGGATGTCATTGACACTGTCAGCAGGCCTCATGCAAACCATTTCTAATCAGGCACAGTCGCTTGGATCCATCTTCAGCGTTAGACCATGATGGAAAACTGGATGTAGCATACATGCTACCATTAAATACTAACATTTAGATATAAAAGAGGTTTTATTGCAGGGGATATAAACACATTTCCCTTCATGAAGAGGAAACCCATTTATAGCTAAACCAATACAGTTACCCATCACTTAGTTAACTATCAAAAGATATGAAACATGTTCGACATGAAACATGTTCAACATAACAGTTTGCCTTTTTTCCACCCCAAGGGCACATCAGATATAAAAGAACATGCCAGACAGCATTCTGGAGGAGATTTTTATTAAACGGTCCCAGCAGAAGAAGAAGACATCACCTTTAAACTTCAAAGAAAGGCTGTTTGTACTCACGCAGGATAAGATATCCTACTACGACTATGATGCAGAAAAAGGGGTATATGAATGTGACATCTTTTTCTTAGCGAAACAAAACAGCTTTTTTTGTCTATGTATACTTACTTCTGAATAAAAAATTTCTGATAATTAAATCACCCCAAATATTCATGTCTTTCTTTCATCAGTAGCAAAGAAGTTAAGTGTTTTTGAGGAAAACATTCCAGGATTTTTCTCCATATAGTGGACTTCAATGGTGCTCAATGGATTGAAGGTTAAAAAACAGTTTCAATGCAGCTTCAAAGAGCTCTAAATGATCCCAGCCGAGGAATAAGGGTCTTATATCTAGCGAAAGGATTGGTAATTTTCTTAAAAATATTAAGATTTATACACTTTTTAACCACAAATGCTCATCTTGTCTAGCTCTGCGATGCACATTCGTACTCTGTGCACGCTGGTTCAAGGCAGTTAGGGTATGTTGAAAAACTCCCATCTCTTTTTCTCCTCCAACTTCAAAATCGTCCTACATCGCTGTTTTACCTTTTTTTGTAAAGAATGTTTGACCCTCCTTGCACATTCACTTTGTAAACACTGGGTCAGTACTTCTGCAGCGATGTAGGTTTTAAAGTTGGAGGAGAAAATGAGACGAGGGTTTTTTGACAAACCCTAACTGTATTGATCCAGAGTGCACAGAATACACATGTGCATCACAAGCTAGACAAGACAAGCATTCGAGGTTAAAAAGTATATAAATTGAAATTTTTTGTAGAAAATAACCAATCGCTTCGCTAGATAAGACCCTTATTCCTTGGCTGGGATTGCGTAGAGCCCTTTGAAGCTGCACTGAAACTGCATTTTGTAACCTTCAATCTGTTGAGCACCATTGAAGTCCACTATACTGAGAACAATCCTGTAATGTATTCTTCAAAAAACATAATTTCTTTGCGACAGAAGAAAAAAAGACATTAACATCTTGGCTGACTTATTTTGGAAATGGAGTAATCCTTTAAACCCTGTCCTTTTCTTAGAATCGACTGGAAGCTTGTATTCCGATCTGCTTCTGTCCATTCAAAACTGATGGATAAACAAAGTCCTTGTCCAACTTCAATTTTTTTTGTCGCAATTTAAAGACAATTTATATTTGTCGCTACTTCTGTTACATTGTTACTTTAATATATTCAAACCACTGTTACAAGTTCCAATATTTTGTGATTTCAATCTTTTTAATAACATAATTCTTCTATTGACTATTTAGAAGAAGAAAGGCCTGAAAGGTTATGTGGACACTGAAAAGATCAAATGTGTGGAGATTGTTTTACCTGAAGACAGTGCACCTCCTGACCGACTCTTTCCATTTCAGGTGAGTCTCTGCAAAGAATAAGACATTAAAATCATATTTGTCCACCAGGGTTGGAACTCAACATTGATTTTGAACAATTATAAACAATTTATTATGCATTCTTGGTGTACAGTATTTACAGTAATTGTGTTACTTCCACTTCCCTCGCCAATATATTGTACATCACCATGTCTTAGACTCGAAACTGTGTTGCTGTATCTAAACTTTCTAAAGTTTCAGCATTTGCTGATTAGTAAGTACAAGCTAACACGATCTCTCAGGCTAGAAATATGTCTTATTAGGGTGATAAAGTGCAAAAACACTGCGCAGGCTTTCAACCATGATGAGAAGCTGAGAGTAACGGAGCAGAAGTGAAACCTTTCCTCTTCAAAGTCTAAAATCAGAGGAACAACAAAACTCAACAGGTGCTGACATTGTAAAACCGTCAGGCAGATAAAAGCACTGTACGTAGCTTTAGCTCTAGCACAAAAAAGTGAGTTTTCCATCCTCAGACCACTGACGAAAAGAAAGGGCGCCAGGAAATTAATGTGTCAAACAGCAAAATTTTGTGGTTTTTAGTTTTTCAAAAGACTAACTCTTAAAATCTGTATCTTTTTAAAACAGTTTTTGCCATTAAAATATGTACAAATACTTTGCAACTTAGCTCAGAGTGCAATAAACTGTCCAGTAAATGAAACTTCAACAGAAAGAGGAAACATTTGGCAATAGTAGATTATTTTGAAATGCAACAGTTGATTCATCTATAGGCCAAAGGCCTATATAACTTTGTACTGTGATATATTTTTCTTCTGTCTCACAGATAATCTACGATGAAGGTCCTCTTTATATTTTTGCCAAGTCAGATCAAATTCGAAGGCAATGGATAAATGAGTTAAAAAGTGGTCAGTATGCATTTTAAGTCATTATGGCAAACTCCATTCAAATTAGCATGGCTACATTTAACAAGAAAAGCATGAAAGCTTCCCATAACGCACCATACAAGTTAAATGCAAAACCCTGTGTTGATTCAATGTAAATGACTTCCAATGTACCTCTCTTTAAGTGGTGCGATTCAACAAGGACCTTATGCAGAAGTATCACCCGTGCTTCTGGGAGGATGGCATGTGGAAGTGTTGCCAGCAGGAAGTGAAGCAGGCAATGGGCTGCAGGGTGCTGGAGACCAAAAATGGAGGTCTGTTATACTACTGTCATGCTTTCGGAAATTAGACCTGCTTTGTCATGTTTTTAATTCACTAAGAATAGGGAGATAGGGTGGGTAGTATGCACATTGGGAAGCAGGGTACTTTCCGAAAGCATTGGTATAGTGAACCAATTCTTTTTAGTGATACAAAAGCAAACAACGTAACATAGAACAAATGAAGCTTATGAGTCGGTTCTTTTTTGGCAACTCCATAAAATTACAGTGCAATCTGCATGGTCCGATTCCTGAACGAATGACTTTAATGAATCGGCTCTTTCTGATTTTAGCTATCTAAATTATGATAAAATTTTGCTAAGTAGTAGCGGTTATTTAAAAGTAGTCTATGTTACCACATTTTTTTATTCTTTAGTATTGTTGATTTCCCTATATAAATATATAGGGATATTAGAGGGATAGTTGACCCAAAAATAAAAGATGTCGTGATTTACTCACCCTCATGTCGTTTCAAACCCCTATGACTTGTGATGTGAGTAATGTCTTGCGTTTTGTTTTTCTTTCTTTTGCATGTGTGGTGCACCACAAATACCAATAGGTGTGTGTGTGTGTGTGTGTGTGTGTGTGTGTGTGTTTTTCTAAAGAATTTAGAAAAAAATTCAGGTTTAGAATGACATAAGGGTGAGTAAATGATGACAGAAATTTTATTTTTGGGTGAACTATCCTTTGTAGGTCAGTTTTTGGATTATATTATGCCTTTTAAGTCTGTGTAAACATACCCCCTGAATTGAAGTGTAGGCTATTTATTATTATCATTTTGCAATAGTCTTTCAAATATATGTGACCCTGGAGTAAAAAAAAAAGACCCTTATGACTGGTTTTGTGGTTCAGGGCCTGGACCACAAAACTAGTCATAAGGGTCATTTTTTTAAATTGATATTTATACATCATCTGAAAGCTGTATAATAAATAAGCTTTCCATTGATGTATGATTTATTAGGATATGACTATATTTTGTCGAAATACAACTATTTGAATATCTGGAATCTGACGGTGAAAAAAAATTAAATATTGATAAAATCGCCTTTAAACTTCTTAGCAATGCATATTACTAAACAAAAATTAATAGTAAAAGTTTTAATATATTTACGGTGGGAAATTTACAAAATATTTTCATGGAACATGAACTTTACTTAATATCCTAATAATTTTGACCCATACAATGTATTTTTTTTTTTTGTAATGTGTTACTTAAGACTGGTTTTGTGGTCCAGGGTCACATATTGATATACAGTATCTCACAAAACGTAAGTACACCCCTCACATTTCAGGAATCATTTTAGTATATTTTCCCAAGGAACAATACTATAGAAATTAAACTTGGATATATTTTAGAGCAGTCAGTGTGAAGCTTGTATAGTAGTATGGATTTATTGTCCTCTGATAATAATTCAACATACAGCCATTATTGTCAAAATAGCTGGCAACAAAAGTGAGTACACCTTAAGTGATAACAGCAGTATGTTGTTTAACCATGCAAAGCCACATGCCCTATTTATCATGTTTATGTTTTTCTCTGCTTGAAAGGGCCATACAAAGTTGTTTATCTTGTATTAGAGCAATTAAAATTGGGTGCTTTAAGTACAATTCTCTCATAATGACCACTAGATGTTCACCATGCCAAAGAGCTCTCTGAGGATTTGAGAATTAGAATTCCCAAAGATGGCCAAGGCTATTAGATGTTCAGTAACACCTTGATACCAAGTTACACTACAATGATCAGGGACATACAGAGGTTTTCCAAGATGGGTTCCATTCTCGTTCTGGGTGTCAAGTGCAGAAACTGGCTTCAAAAAACATATGCATGAGTGCTCCCAGCATTACTTTAAAGGTTGCAGAAATAGGTCAGCTTGTCAGTGCTCAAACCATCTGTGCACACTGCAAAAAGTTGGTTTGGATGGGCGTCATCCCAGAAAGAAGCCTCTTCTGAAGGTGGCTCACAAGAAAGCCGGCAAACAGTTTTCTGAAGACAACCTGTCCAAGAGCATGAATTACTGGAACAATGTCCTGTTGTCTGATGAGACTATAAGATGGTGTCCAGCCTGTGTGTTGAGGAGTACCAAGAACTCCTGCCAATCAAGCATGGTGGTGGATAGCATCATGGTCTGGGGCTGCATGAGTGCTGCTGGTACTGGGGAGCTGCAGTTCATTGAGGGGAACATGAATTCCATTATGTACTGTACATTCTGAAGCAGAACATGATGCCTTTCCTCCAGAATCTAGGCTGAACGGCAGTTTTCAAACATGATAACGACCCCCAACACACCACCAAGATGACAACCGCCTTGCTGAGGAAGTTGAAGGTGAAGGTGATGGGTTGGCTAAGTATGTCTCCAGACCTTAACCCTATTAAGCACTGGTGGGGCATCCTCAAGCGGAAGGTGGAGATGCACCATGTGTGTAACATCCAGCAGCTCTGTGAGGAGTGGAAGAGGATGCCAGCAACAACCTGTGCAGCTTTGGTCAATTCCATGCCCAGGATGATTAAGGCAGTGCCAGATATAGGTGTTAACACAAAATATTGACACTTTGGTTAAAGTTCACTGAGGGTGTACTCACTTTTGTTGCCAGCCATTTTGACAATAATGGCTGAATGTTGAGTAATTTTCAGGGGACAATAAATCTGCTATACAAGCTGCACATTGACTGCTCTAAAATATATCCAAGTTTCATTTCTATAGTATTGTCCCTTGAGAAGATATAAATGGTTGCTGAAATGTGAGAGGTGTACTCACTTTTGCGAGATACTGTATTGAGTCATATAATGACTTCCATGCCTATTCAACAAGGCACCATTATTTTATTGTTTCAACACTTAAGTGGTGCAGTATTTAACAGTTCATGCTAATTAAACAGTGTTGGCATTTATTTAATACGTCAATATTTCCTACCCTTCTTCAAAGGGTTTTTCAAAAGGGGCTCGAAGAATCGTGATTCCAGGAAGCCTCTCCCACCAACACCCGAGGAGGTCAGTGACTAATCAATCCAATCCCTGACAGTACATATCATCAGATTTACTCTTAAAAACTGATCTATGTTACCTTCCTGCATTAGGAAAAGCCACCCAGACCTCTGCCGCCCCAGCCGCCTATGCTCACCCCGGGCTTCAGTGTGGGCATGACTGTTGTAGCTGAATATGAATATGCACCAATGACTCCTCATGACTTGGAGCTGAGAAAAGATGAGGAGTACACACTCTTAGAAACCAATGATCCCAATTGGTTTAAAGCTAGAGATAAATACGGGTAAGAGACTGCAAAATTATTAAGTACAGTACAGACCAAAAGTTTGGACACACCTTCTCATTCAAATGAATGAGAGATGTGTGCAAAATTTTGGTCTGTACACATGGATAATTTCACATCGTTTAGTGTAAGATTTTTGCCCATCTTTTGGAAAATCCAGTTTTAAAAGTAAAAAAAAAACAACAATTACAAATAACTTTTACCAGTAGGTGGCTGCAGAGCTCCACTATTTGCTATTTGACCACCTGAAAGATATTTGTTCACAA
The DNA here is from genome assembly GCF_049309525.1 of Garra rufa. Classification (NCBI taxonomy): domain Eukaryota; kingdom Metazoa; phylum Chordata; class Actinopteri; order Cypriniformes; family Cyprinidae; genus Garra; species Garra rufa. Next base: position 27,838,057 of record NC_133376.1, read on the forward strand.
GTTTTTTCAGTTGAATTCATATCTACAGTACAAACCAAAAGTTTGGACACACCTGAATGAGAAGGTGTGTCCAAACTTTTGGTCTGTACTGTATATGATTAGTAATTATTAGCCTATCTGTTGTAGACATCTCTTAATGTGCTAGTGGAGAATGTATTTGATAAACACATAGACTCCTGTCAAATTATTTGCATATCTATGGAAAATTTTACAGGCTGTGGGTGAAAGGTAGTCAGGTGGAACTAGCTGTGCAATCAGGGCAGTGTTCTTTCAGATATGAAAAGCATTACTGATCTCCTACACTGTTTATAGAAATGAAGGATATATCCCAAGTAACTACATCGCTCAGGCCTTAAACGGATTGGAGAAATATGAGTAAGTAAACATTCAAGTCTACGCTAGTTTTTAAAAGGGTGAAGCATTTTAAAACTTATATACACAGTCTAACCACATTTTAACAGATTTTCTATCTCATAGTTGGTACTGCAAGAACATCAACCGCAGCCAGGCAGAGAATTTGCTGAAAACAGAAGTAAGTATAGATCAAAATGTTACTGATTTATCCTCAAAAACAATGAATCTGTACATAAACTGTATGATTATTAAAAAGGCACATAAAATGACTGATTTTACTCTATATATTTGTTTGATGTATATTCTAAATGTTGTTTTTAAAAAATAGAACAAAGATGGTGGTTTTTTGGTGAGAGACTCTGGCAAATTCACTGGAAAATACACTGTCTCTGTGTTCACCAAGGCTGGTGGGTGAGTGTGATGAAGCTACACATTTGTTTCACAGTTAACTTATCAAAATGAAAGTGGAAAACTGACCCTACGGAAGAGAGATGTAAATCTCTCTATGCAAAACACCTATCATAGATCAAGTCTCCCACTGTGTAAATTGTCATGGGAATGTGTTGTGTATCTCACAAGTTTTTTGTGAGACCAACTGAAGATATGATTTGAATCTAAGTGATTGTGAGAACTTCATTTCTTGTCTCTCTCCAGGGAGACTGTTAACAGCTGCAAACACTACAACATATGCGTCACTGCAGAAGGCCACTTCTATTTAGCAGAGAAACATAACTTCAGCAGTATCCCAGAACTTATTAATTACCACCAGCATAACGCAGCAGGTAAAGCTTATCCTAACTCCTTGCATGCAAATACATAATGACAAATGATGGGTATAAAAGTGTTTAATCAAAGCAAATATGTCTGTTTCAGGACTGGTGAGCAGACTAAAATACATTGTGTCAAATCAGGCTCGGAATGCTCCCTGCACTGCTGGTCTGGGTTATGGTGAGTTTATATTTGTTATAGAATGGCATTAACAATTCCAAGGTTATGGGTTAGATTTTTCTTGAACTGATAAAAGGCATACAGTGGCTGGTGAAAGTTTTCACACCCCTTTTTTTTACATTTTGTTATGTTGCTGCTTGATGTTAACTGCTTTTAATTATTTTTTCCCACATCAATCAATACTCCATACACTATTATGGTAAAGCAAAAAAAAAACTGTTTTTTTTTTTTTACATCTTTCTATAGTATAGAAAAAAAAAACTTTTATTTCAAAAAGCATTCATATTGCTTGTAGATGTTACTACACTTTGAATGGAGTTAAACTGTGGCAAATTTATTTGAATAAGTATGATTTGGAAAGGCACACACCTCTCAGAAAAGGTCTAACAGCTGAAAATGCATATCAGAGCAAAAGCCAAGTCCTAAGGTCAAAGTAACTGCCTGTAGAGCTCAGAAACAGGGTTGCATCAAGCCACACATCTGGGGAAGAGTTCTGGAAAAATTTCTGCTGCATTGAAGGTTCACAGAAGCATGTAGTCTCCATTATCCTTAATAGAAGAAGTTTAAAACTACCAGTACTCTTCATAGAGCTGGCCTCCTGGCCAAACTGAGCAATTGAAGGAGAAGGGCTTTGGTTAGACTGGTGACCAAGAAGCTGATGGTCACTCTAGTTGAGCTCCATGATCATATGTGGAGACAGAAGAAATCTACAGAGAGGCCAAACATTACTGTAACACACCACCAATTCGGTCTTTATAGTGGTGTGGCCGAACTACTTCTCTCTTTGGTAAAGACCCATGAAAACACACTTGAAATTTGCAAAAAAAAGCACCTGAAGGACCCTTAGATTGTGAGAAACAAGATTCTCTGGTCTGATGAACCTCATTTCCAAGCATCATGTTTGAAGAAAACCAGGCACTGCTCATCACCTGCAGAGTATCATCCCAAAAGTAAAGTGTGCTGGTAGCAGTCTAATGCTGTGGGGTTGTTTTTCAGTGGCAGGACTGAAGGACTCGACAGAGTAGAAGAAAAGCTCAATGCACCAAAATGTTGAAATTTATGAGCCTTAATGAAAACCCAGTCCAGAGACTCAGAAAAACTAGGCAGAAGGTTCACCTTCCAACAGGTCAATGATCATAAGCACACAGCAAGAGTGGCTTATGGACAACTCTGTGAATGTCCTTGAGTGGCCCAGACAGAGCCTGGGCTTGAACCTAATCAAACATTTTTGTAGAAACCTGAAAATGTGCATCTGCTCCTATGCAAACTGTCAGAGCTTGAGAGGTGAAGAGGTGAGGAGAGGAATGGCAGATAATTGCCAAATGCAGATGCGCAGAACTTGTCGCATCATACCCAAAAAGACTTGAAGCTGTAAAGGTGTTTCAGCTAAGTACTGAGTTAAGGCTATGAATACTGATGCAATGTACTTCTTTCAGTTTTTTTATTTGTGATACATTTAGGAAATTGTGACAATTCTGTTTTTGCTTTGTCATTAAGGTGTATGGAGTGTAGATTGATGTGGGGAAAAAAGTAATTTTAAGCAGTTTAACATAATGCAGCAACATAACGAAACGTGAAAAATGAAGTGGTTTAACTTTCACAAGGCGCTGTAGCTTGAATGCAATGTACGTCATTTAATGTAAAAATGTAAATATAAATATTTGGCTGTATAATTCTGACTCACTAAATGAGTTTGATTAAGTCTGTGTGCTAAAATTGCCCTCTCCTCCTACTTTTCATTCTAGGAAGTTGGGAGATTGATCCTCGTCAGCTTACATTTATCAGAGAACTTGGTAACGGTCAGTTTGGAGTGGTAAAGTATGGGAAATGGCAAGGCCGTCATGACGTGGCCATCAAAATGGTTAAAGAGGGTTCGATGTCAGAGGACGACTTCATTGAAGAGGCAAAGGTCATGATGTAAGTATACACTATTGTTGAAACAAGTATGGAGTCAGTAAGATTTTCTTTCAGCAAGAATTTCACATAAATGCTGATCTTTTGAGCTTTCTGTTCATCACATAGTCTTAAAAAATTGGTTTCCACAAAATTGTGTAGCACAGTTGTTTTCAACATTGATAACGAGAATTAAGAATTATTAGAATGATTTCTGAAGTATCATGTGACACTGAAGACTTTAGTAATGGCTGCTGAAAATTTAGCCTTGCCAGAACAGGAATAAATTCCATTTCAAAGAAAACATTAGATGTGAAATTCACTTTTACATAGTGTTTGCATATGTGCATTAGCAGTGTGTGGACACAACCACCCCACAATGTTAAAAATCCATTGACTCTTTGATTTTTGAGTTTATATTGCAATTCTGACTTTATTTCTCACAACTGTGAGTTTATATCACCCAATTCAGAGAAAAAAAGGCAGAATTACGAGATACAAACTTGTATTTGTGAGAAAAAAAGTCAGATTTTTGAGATACAAACAACTGTGAGGAAAATTATTTCTCACAATTGCAAGTTTATACCACCCAGTTCTGATAAAAAAGTCAGAATTTAGTTTGTATCATGCAATTCTGGGAAAAAAAGCCAGAATTTTCTGAAAAGAAGTCTTTCGCAAAGAATAGCGAGATACAAAAATTTTAGTTTTATCTCGTGTTTGCACACACGACGTGTTTGTGACGGACATAAAGAGGTGAAAGAAAGAATATGAAATTTCAATGCAAATGTTACATTTCTTTAAGGGAAAGGCAATATTTTTGTGTGCAAACACTTTCTAGATAGAACGAATGCAATTCTTTTGTGAGATAATTTTTCTTCATATAGCTTAAGAAAAAAAATTTGTTTACATCCCGCATTTCTAACTGAGATCCTGACTTCTGACTATTTTGTAGTAACAAGTATGCTTCGGGGAAATGTAAAAGTATACATTTATTTAGAAAATGTGGTGAAGTAAAAGTAAAAGTAGGCTGAAAAATAAAAACTCAAGTAAAGTACAGATACTCCCAAAAAATACTTACTGTGAAGTACTGTATCAAAGTATTATTACTTCGTTCCATTACACCACTGTGTGTAATGGACAATATCTTACTGACCACCTTGTTATCTTTATTCAATCTGTATTGTCCCACAAAAGACCAATACAAAGATTTGAAGTAAAATATATTAAAACAGCATACAGTTATATAAATTTTAGTAATATTACTTTGTATTTTGAATGTGTTTCAATCATAATTATGACTTTAACACTAGGAAACTGTGTCACGAAAACCTGGTGCAGCTCTATGGCGTCTGCACAAAACAACGACCCATCTACATAGTCACAGAATATCTCGCCAATGGATGTCTGCTGAGTTACTTACGGGATGTTCTGCAGCACCCCACGAGTATTCTACTCCTTGAGATGTGTAAAGATGTCAGCGAGGGCATGGCCTACTTAGAGGCCAATCAGTACATCCACAGAGACCTGGTATGTTTCTTGCCAACTGGAAGATATGTTTGACCATCAAAATTTCTAAAATGTTTTTTTTCATTTTCTCTTAGGCTGCCAGGAACTGTTTAGTAGACACAAATGGAACCATTAAAGTGACTGATTTTGGATTGTCCAGGTAATTTTATACATGATGGCCCAGAACACTATTAGAGTGAAATTTTCCATAACTTTCTACATTAAAATCACTGCTGTTATTTCAGGTATGTTCTGGATGATGAATACACCAGCTCTGTAGGTTCAAAGTTTCCAGTGCGCTGGTCGCCTCCTGAAGTCCTACTTTACTGCAAGTTCAGCAGCAAGTCAGATATCTGGGCATTTGGTGCGTCTCCACTGCATTTCTGGCAGAGCTTTACATTCTGTCAAAATGATGGTTTCATTTTCTCTTATATTATTTGTCTGACAGGTGTTTTGATGTGGGAGGTGCACACTTTGGGCAGAATGCCATACGATCGGTGGAACAACACAGAGATAGTAGAGAAAATTACTACAGGTCATCGGCTTTATCGCCCACAGTTGGCCAATGACAAAGTTTATGCCATTATGAACAACTGTTGGCATGAGGTACAAAAGTCAAAACATTTTGTGAATGAAAACAATTATCTTCAAATGCAAATATAACAATTAAAGAGTTTGCCTTCTCTCTCTCTCTTTGGTTTGTAGAGACCAGATGAGCGGCCCACATTTGTGGATCTTGTCACGACTATCAAGGATTTGCTTTTCAATATGTAATAGACACAACTACTGTGCACCCTTGGATATTAAGTATACAGTCCATCATATGCAATAGTCTTGTGTATGGCATAGCAGGAATCATTATTATTATAAGCCTTGAATAACCTCCTTAATTTCTTTCATCTAAGAAACCCAATAATGTGAATACAGAGTTAGACACTTCTTGGATAAATTAGTATGAGTTTAAAATGTTAAGAAAAAAGGAGACTGGAATGTGATTTCTCATGTGACACTGCAGTCTTTCCTTACAGCTTTGATATATTATGAAATTAACAAACCAAACAAATAAAAGCTACAACAAAATAAATAATAAATTCATGACTGTAATGTACGTGTACATATGAATAATGGCAGTGTGGTGATTTTTATTGATTTGGCTGTGTATTTATATACAGAAATATATATATAAATAAGTAAACCTGTATAACAAAGTGCGCTCTAGAATTAATCTTCCAGTCTTGATGTGTAAATATTGTTTTTTTTTCACCTTCTCTTCTGTGGTTGAAATCTGATGGCTATTTAAGTAAAGACGTCTTTTTCATCAGGCTGTGTATTGAATAAAATGAGAGCAGTTTCCAATATTCCTCAGGCGCCAATGATTTTTGTCACACACTTTTAAAATTGCATGCATTCATCACCATTAATGTCAGTGAACACTTGTTTGATGAACTGTGATGGTTCTATAATGAACCAGCATAATTTGGAAATAAAAGTTCTCTACTTTAAGTCTAAAAAGGTTTCCTCTAGTCTCCTGGCCTGGTCCAAACTAATCTTGAGTTTACATATACCTTGCAGAATCTGCAAAATGGGGTCGTACATAAAGCATGTTGTTTGCTTACTGATGTTTTAGAAGAAGAAAAAAACCCGATGCATTAAGTGCCAGGGGGTGAAACCTTTTTGAATTTGAAGATCAGGTTAAAATTAACTTATTTTGTCTTCTGGGGAACATTTACGTATCTTCTGTAGCTTCTGAAGGGCAGTGCTAAATAAAATAAAAAAATATATGATATTTAGACAAAATAAGAAAAATTAACAAATCTTCATTTACACCCCTGGCTCTCAATGCATCGTTTTTTCTTTCTGAATCATCAGTGAACATTTTGAACCTTCTGTAATAGTTCCACATGAATCCCTCAGTGTGAAAAGACTGATCTCAAAATCAAACAGTCATTGTTGGAAATGGTTCAAATACATAAAAACGACCTAAAACCTGAAAAAAAAAAAAAAATAGTGGGACCTAAAGGATTTTTCAGAAAAACAGTGGGCAGTTTAACTGTTCAGGACAAACAAGGGACTCATGAATAACTATCATTAAAATAAATAAGCAATAAATAAGCTTTCTATTGATATGGTTTGTTAGGATAGGACAATATTTGACTGAGATACATCTATTTGAAATCAGAAATCTGAGGATGCAAAAAAAATCAAAAAGACTGAGAAAATCACCTTTAAAGTTGTCCAAATTAGGTTCTTAACAATGCATATTACAAATCAAAAATTACATTTTGATATATTTACAGTAGGAATTTTACAAAAAACCTTAATGGAACATGAACTTTACTTAATTTCTTAATGATTTTTGGCATAAAAGAAAAATCAAAATTTTTGACCCATGCAATGTATTTTTGGCTATTGCTACAAATATACCCCAGCGACTTAAGACTGGTTTTGTGGTCCAGGGTCACATATGTAAACGTCTTTTATGTGAAATCTTATTCAGGTCAGTACTAAATTAAAAATAACATGCATTTTGTATGACCCTCTCATTTTGGTAAAATAATTAATATTTTGCAGATTCTGCAAGGTGTATGTAAACTTTTGACCTAAACTGTATTTCCATGTTACACAAATGTATTTAGGCTACTTATATTTCATCATCACATAAACTGTTTTTGTTCAAAATACAACCCTGCAGATTTTAAATAGTGGAACATATCAAAAGTATTAATGTGTACATACCTGAGGGGTTTCAAAGCAGAAATTCGCACAATTCCACTTAATTCAGTTTAGGTTTAAAATAAATGTACCCAAAATGTCCACACAGACAAGGAACTGACAATGTTTGAAGTTAATCAAGAGTATCTGGCAACCCGCGTTACAGTCACTTTACCAGGAAGTTTATTCACACGAGACTAAAACGTCACCGATGGACGATACGAATGCGAGGTTTGTCAGTTTAACAATTGTTTATATTTCTATAGCATTTCAAATGTAGTCTTAAATATTAATATAAATAAGTGTTTATACATGAAACATCACTGTTTGCTAGACAGGGTCAAATGCATAATGCTTAATAGTGAGCCAATCAAAGTTGATATAAATAATTCTAAAACGTAGCTTTCGTTGTTTAAAAATGCTATGGTTGTGCATTCCCTGTAGTTATAAATGCATACTCAAGAAAGACAAATAGTCTACAATAAAATTTAATGTTTTATTGTTCTGAAGAACTGGCGATGTGAAAAGCAGGCGTGAATCACATGATCTGACTCGCTTCCTTTTCTAGTCTGTGGCTGTGTTAAATCATATCATGCTGCCTATCTAGACATCATGTTGGGGCATTAAACTTACGCAGCTGATGCCCCAAAATGCCGTCTATATAGGTAGCTCACTAGGTTTTTTAGACATAACCATTTCTGTAACTTTAATCTGTATTTGGATACAGATGGATGCTGCAAACCGCTCTGACTTTTACATTGGTTTGGCACTTGCTGTAAGCTCGACTATTTTCATCGGTGGCAGTTTCATATTGAAAAAGAAAGGTCTCTTACGACTGGCCAAAAATGGCTCTACTAGAGCAGGTGGGTCAATGAAATTTGCAGAGTAGCCTACCATTGCACAATACATTATTATGCAGTATTTGAATTGCATAGATTTTTTATGCCTTTCACATTGTGACTAAATTTTTCTTGTGCTGTCTAACCAGGTCAAGGAGGATATGCATACCTGAAAGAATGGTTGTGGTGGGCTGGGCTTATAACAAGTATGACTTTATCATTTTATGTAGTTATTTGTCATTAGCTAAGTAAATAGAATAAACCAGAATATGTAAACATGCACAGTGTATAGTAATGGACCTTCGTAATACACATTCAAATGTCAATATGGACACTTTAATTACAATCTTTTGTCTTGTCATGTATTTTATTTTAGTGGGAACTGGCGAGATAGCAAATTTCGCAGCATATGCATTTGCTCCTGCCACCTTAGTAACACCTCTGGGAGCGCTGAGCGTTTTGGTCAGGTAAATTTATTCAATGTACAACACCACTTAAAGGCTGTATCAGCGATTTCTAGCCTAAAACATAAAGTGTCAATTTCAGCTTACCTTTCTTCACGATCCGCTCGCTGCCTGCCCCATAAATTGTCTGTGAAAAAAACGCGTCTCTCTGGTCAGCCTAGGGTCCGAGATATGCCAAAAAAACAATCGGCACTACCAACCTTTCCACACAAAAACAAACAGTGTTCTAACCAATCAGCGTCAGGGGTTTGGTGTTGTGGACTTTCGCTCCGCCTCCCTCACATCCCTGCACCAGTAGGAAAGTCCACAACACCAAACCCCTGACGCTGATTGGTTGGAACACTGTTTGGTTATCTGTGTTGTGTTGATAGCACCGATTGTTTTTTTTGGCATATCTCGGACCCTAGACTGACCAGAGAGACGCGGTTTTTTCACAGACAATTTATGGGGCAGGCAGCGAGCGGATCGTGAATAAAGGTAAGCTGAAATCGACACTTTATGTTTTAGGCTAGAAATCGCTGATACAACCTTTAAAAGTTTGCAATCTCTTATTTGATGAAAAATACAATTGTGAAATATTAGAATTTATTTCTGTGATAATGCATGATCCTTTAGAAATCATTTGAATATGATGATTTGGTGCTTAAGAAATATTTCTTATTGTTATCCATGTTGAAATGTAATATTTTTGTGGAAAATGTCTTTTGTTTAAGTTCAAAAGAACAGTGTTTGTTTGAAATTGAAACCTTTTGTAACATTATAAATGTCTTTGCTTTTACTGTCACTTTTGATCAAATACTCTACAAATCAAAAGTTTTTGAACAGTAAGATTTTTTATATTTTTAAAGAATTATCTTCTGCTCACCAAGCCTGCATTTATTTCATCCAAAATACAGCGAAAGCAGTAATATTGTGATATATTTTTTACTATTTAAAACAACTGGTTTCTATTTGAATATATTTTAAAATTTAATTTATTCCTGTGATCAAAGCTAAATTGTCAGCATCATTACTTCAGTCTTCAGTGTCACATAATCCTTCAGAAATCATTCTAATATGCTGATTTGCTGTTCAAAAAAATATATATATATTATTATCAATATTTAAAACAGTTGGGTACGTTTTTTAAGGATTCTTTGATGAATAGAAAGATCCATTCATCAGAATTTATCTGAAATAAAAAGCTTTTGTAGCATTATAAACTACACTTTTTGGGGGGTAAGAAATAATAAAAATGAATAAGATTGCTTTGAATTGATCAAAAGTGATCAGAACTACATTTCGGATAAAGACTGTTCTTCTGAACTTTCTATTCATCAAAGAAACCTGAAAAAAATCTACCTAGCTGTTTTTAACATAATAATAATAAATGTTTTTTGAGCAGCAAATCAGAATATTAGAATGATTTCTGAAGGATCATGTGACTGGAGAAATGATGCTAGAAATTCAGCTTTGAAAGCACAGGAATAAATGACATTTTAAAATATATTCAAAAAGAAAATAGTTATTTTAAATAGTAAAAATATTTTAAAATTGTACTGTTTTAGCTGTGCTTCGGATTAAATAAATGCAGGCTTGGTGAGCAGAGGAGACTTCTTTAATAAACATGAAAAATCCTACTGTTCAAAAACTTTTGACTGATAGTGTAAATGAATCCTTTCTAAATAAAAGTGTAAATTTCTTTAAAAAAAAAAAAAAAACACTCCAAACTTTTTGTCATTAGTGCTGTGCTTTCATCATACTTCCTGAGTGAGCGGCTGAATATCCATGGGAAACTTGGCTGCTTGCTGTGTATCTTCGGTTCCACAGTTATGGTTCTCCATGCTCCACAAGAGGAAGAGGTTGCTTCTTTAACTGCGATGGCAGAGAAACTCAAAGATCCAGGTATTCCTCTGCTTAATTCACAAACACACTAAGTATCCTGTGAACTTTGTGCTGTTTTTCATTATACTCATCTCTCTTGCAATTATCACAGGATTCATCGCATTTGCTGTCTGCATTGTCGTCGTCAGCCTGGTTCTGATCTTCTTTGTCGCACCTCGCTATGGTCAGAAGAATGTGCTGGTGTACATCCTCATCTGCTCTGTGATTGGTGCGTTGTCTGTGTCCTGTGTGAAAGGCCTTGGCATTGGGATCAAGGAGCTGTTCGCTGGAACGGCTGTCCTGAAAGAGCCGCTATTCTGGGCCCTTCTCATATGCCTTGTGATTTGTATCAGTATCCAGATAAGCTACCTTAATAAGGCCCTTGATATCTTTAACACTTCTATTGTTACTCCTATTTATTATGTTTTCTTCACCACATCTGTCATGGCTTGTTCAGCCATTTTGTTCAAAGAGTGGCTTAAGATGTCCCACGATGGAGCTGTTGGGACTGTTAGTGGCTTTCTCACTATTATCATTGGCATTTTTCTTCTTCATGCGTTTAAGGACATCCAGTTTAGATTGGACTCTCTACCTTTGTATCTGCACCTTGGGCCTCAAGACAGAACATGGAACCAATCGTACATTGCTTTGCCAACCGATGAGAGATCTACTATGGATGAAAGCAGTCTGACTAAAGAAAGAAATGCAAAGAGCTTCTTTCCTGAGAGTTCAGAGAAGAGGAGTAACGGTGCATTTATTACCTAGCATGTCAGTTAAAAACGGTTAATGCTTGTGAGCGACTACTAAAAAACTGCTTTACTATTTTGCTACTGTACAAGCACACTTTACAAAACATTCATACTGTGAGAGTAGTTTAATATTTTTTTTTTAGTGTGGAAGGAACTTGAGTTACAGATTTTCTATCGACAGTTGAAGTCAAAGGTTTACATACACATTGCAGAATCTGCAAAATGTTAATTATTTTACCAAAATTATACAAAATGCAATGTTATTTTTTTTATTTAGTACTGACCTGAATAAGACATTTCACATTTAAGATGTTCACATATAGTCCACAAGAGAAAATAATAGTAAAAATGTATGAAAATTACCCTGTTCAAAAGTTTACATACACTTGATTCTTAACTGTTTAACTTAACTTAACTGTTACTTGAATGATCCACACCTGTTTTTTTTTTTTTTTTTGTCTGTTTGTTTGTTTAGTGATAATTGTTGATCCCTTGTTTGTCCTGAACAGTTAAACTGCCCGCTGTTTCTCAGAAAAGTCTTTCAGGTTCCACAGATACTTTGGTTTTTCAGCATTTTTGTGTGTTTGAACCATTTCCAGTAATGACTGTATGCTTCTGAGATCCATCTTTTTACACTGAGGACAACTGAGGGACTCATATGCAACTATTACAAAAGGTTCAAACGCTCACTGATGGTTCAGAAGGGAAAAAATGATGCATTAAGAGCCAGGGGGTAAAAACTTTTGAACTAAATGGGGATATATACATTTTTCTTATTTTGCCTAAATATCATATTTGTTTCATTTAGTACTGCTCTTCAGAAGGTACAGAAGACACTTAAATGTTCCCCAGAAGACAAAATAAGTTAAATAAAAAAAATTTCACCCCCTGGCTTCTAATGCATCGTTTTTCCTTCTGAAGCATCAGTGAGCGTTTGAACCTTCTGTAATAGTTGCATATGAGTCCCTCAGTTGTCCTCAGTGTAAAAAGATGGATCTCAGAAACATACAGTCATTACTGGAAATGGTTCAAACACACAAAAATGTATGTATGTATACAAAAACGGTGTATGTAAACTTTTGACTTCAACTGTATTTCTATTTCCATCTTGCCATTTTTGTACATTTTTATACAGTTTTTCATGCTAACAATGATGTACCCAATCATTTGTAAATATAAAAATCATGAAGTAGCAGCATAGGGTTTAAAAATCTGCTGGACAACATCTTATTAAATGTTACATTATTTATTCTATGACCAAACCAGCCGTGTTTAAGATATACTAAGGATTACATTCATATGAAGCACCTTAAATGTATCAAATTAACATTTAAATCTTTATCTGTTCAATAAAAGCATTCAGATTTTTAATACAGTGTGCTTGACTACTTATACTCCACCACTTAAAAGTTTAGGGTCTGTAAGATCAATGTCGAAATTGTAATATTGTGAAATATTACTGCAAATTAATATAACTGTTTTGTATTTTAGTATAGTTTAAAATGTCATTTATTCCTGTGAAAGCAAAACTGATTTTCAGAAGCCATTAATCAAGTCTTCAGTGTCACATGAGAAATCATTCTAATATGCTGATTTGATGCTCAAGAAACATTTCTTATCAAATTTGAAAACAGTTGTGCTACTTAATATTTTTGTGGAAACAATATGTTTTTCAAGATTCTTTGAAAACATAAAAAGTTCAAAAGAACAGCAAAAGTCACTTTTGATCAATTTAATGAATCCTACTTTTTAAATAAATAGCACACTGAAGACATCTCATTAGTACTTAAGGAATTTGAGTTATCTAACATTAACTCTGCTTTCAGACATCATACATCTGAAATGAATAACTGCAGCAGGTATTTTATTTGTTTATTTCAAGTCCACATTTCAACACACTGAATAAGCCACAGATCTTGAAGCGTTCCCATTAAGACATGGAGTGCTGACTTGGTATGTAGGTTGAAGAGAAAATGAAAGCAGAGCCTTCTTCTCAATTCCAGATAAGATTGGTACAAAGAAACCATTCAGCTGACGTTCCATGATGTTTCCTGGATTTCATTCCAAAGTCTTAGCACTGGGAAATATCAACATCGACGGTGACAATAAACAGGCTATGGGACTGGGACATGCATCCATTTGATTTTGAATATATGGCCTTCACAATAATAAAAAGAACAGATTGAGGCACTTTGTCTTTGAGAAATGAACTGAATCCTGTTGATAGCTGTTGCCCCACAGTTCTTACGTTGGCAATTGGCATGCCAAAGCCTCAGTAAACGGCTGATGTGGTTTTGTCATTGAATGTGGTTTTACTAGTCTGTCATGGTCTCAGAGAAGCTTCCTCTACTTCTCTGAGTTTGCTCTAGTCTGTTGAGGATGAACTGACTTGTATCGATAAATCGCTCCACGCAGTTTACAAAACACACCTCTGTCCTGGAGTCAAGCTTCGGGCCAGGCTTATCCATACACTTCTCCTGCAAAGACAAACACACTATAAGCTGCAAAGAAACCCACAAACTATGCATAATATTTTTCTGTTTTGACATCCATTTTGGATTGAGGTACACAACTGGATACAATATCACACGACACACACACACACACACACACACACACATATAGAGTACGGCAAAAACAGTACAATTTTGAAATATTTTTACTATTTAAAATAACTGTTTTCTTTTTGAATATATTTTAAAATGTAATTTATTTCTGTGATCAAAGCTACATTTTCAGCATCATTGCTCTAGTCTTCAGTGTCACATGATCCTTCAGAAATCATTCTAATATGCTGATTTGCTGTTCAAGAAACATTTTTTATTATTATTATTATTATCAATGTTTAAAACAGTTAACTACATTTTTTTCAGGATTCTTTAGTTAATAAAAAAGAGCCAAAGATCAGCATTTACCTGAAATAAAAGCTTTTGTAACATCATACACTATACTGTTCAAAAGTAAATATATTTTTTTAGGGAAAGAATGATAGAAATTATTACTTTTATTTAGCAATGATGCTTTAAATAATAATAAAGACATTTATAATGTTACAAAAGATTTCTATTTCAGATAAATGCTGTTCTTCTAAACGTTCTATTCATCAAAGAAATCTGAACAAATTCTATTCAGCTGTTTTCAACATAATATTAATACTAAATGTTTTTGAGCAGCAAATCAGAATATGTGACCCTGGACCACAAAACCTGTCATAAATGGCACAGGTAAATTTGTAAAATTGCCAGCAATACATTGTATGGGTCAAAATGATAGATTTTTTATGCCAAAAATCATTAGGATATTGAGTAAAAAAAAAATCATGTTCCATGAAGAAATTTTGTAAATTTCCTACTGTAAATATAACTAAACTTAATTTTTGATTAGTAATAGTCATTGCTAACTTCATTTGGACAACTTTAAAGGTGATTTTTCCCAATATTTTGATTCCCTCAGATTCCAGATTTTCAAAAATTCAAAACATGAATGGAAATCTTATTTATTGAGCTTTCAAAAAAATTGCCCCTTATCACTGATTTTGTGGTATAGATATTAGAATGATTTCTGAAGGATCATGTGACTGGAATAATGTTGCTAAAAATTCAACTTTGAAGTCAAAGGAATAAATTACACTTTAAAATATATTTCACTAGAAATCAGTTATTTTAAATAGTAAAAATATTTCTAAATGTTATTGTTTTTGCTGTGATTTGGATCAAATAAATGCAGGCTTGGTGAAAAGAAGAGACTTTTTAATAAACATTAAAAATCTTACTGTTCAAAAACTTTTGACTGGTAGTGTAGCTATTTTAACAAGTCATTAATATAAAAACCTCTATGTTTAAATGTTTTATATAAAAAGGGTCACGAGCTCCACGACAAAAGAGGGCAGCACATTTAACGTATTACTTAAACTACATACAGAAACATCTTTAGATCATAAACTTGCGAACAACTCAAGTGATCAGACAGTATATACTCTGCAATGCAGAGTCAGTCTTCTAACATGTCTTCTACATGAAGTGATGCATTATGCAGCCCAGTAGGACAGAAACACACACACACACACACACACACACACACACACACACACACACACACACACACACACTCACCCAGCAGACTTCTGTCATCTGATGAACCAGCTGCTGAAACCTCTGCTTTTGAGACTCGATCTCGATAAACTGCTGCAGTTGAGGGTCTGCCGTGACTCCTTGATTATCCATTAGGGACAATAATGGCAAACGCTGATGATGATCACTTAATGGTGATGCTTGACCACTGTATACACTGTTCCAGCGATAAACTGACCTTCACGTGTCTCGATAGCCAGGAAACAGTCGAGCGGAGCGCCAATGAGAAAGCGTGAAAGCAAGAGGAAACGGATGTGACTTCAGGTTGCACACGGAAGTTGAAGAATTCGTAGCACGACAAGGGTGTCAAAGAGCAGTGAGGTTGGTGAGGAGAAAATCTTTCTTTCTTTTGTTGTGTTGTGTATTTTTATGTTTTTTTTTACTGTGGTGAGGTAAACATTGCGACATTATGTTAATTTAGCAATTGCATGTTTGTGAAATATAGATGTATGTGTAAAAAGAAAAAATGCGATAGAGATGAATGTCAAACAAGGTCTTACAGAAAGTTACTAGCCTAGCCACGTAACGTTAACGCTATTTATAAATGTGACTAACTTAAACGGGTTTTGTCTAATGTTACACACCCTTTATCCTAATGCTAAGAAAATGTAGGTTTTTACAAATAGATGGATATGATTTTTAAGTAACCGTATTCATTCATATTTGCCAGATGATGTACAAGTTACGCTTGAGTCGTGTTTATCACTATACGATTCCTATAGTGAAATGTGTAGACATTTCTAATATGTAACATTTGATATATTTTACAATATTATAAGCCTAAGCCTGTTTTTTCAATGTACAGCAGCTGTACATGAATATATTCAAATTGATTTAGTTAATTATTGAATGTATGCAACAGAATAAACTATACAAATTATTACATTAGATGCGGTATTCTTTTTTGTAATTTATTCCTGTGAGTTTATACAGCTGTTTTTAACATTGTAGAATTATTTAAATTTATTGATTCAGTTATTGACTGTTAAATGTTATGGTTATTCTCAAAACCATTCTATATATATGTAGCAATAGCCAAAAATACATTGCATGGGTCAAAATGATCAATTTTTCTACAATGCCAAAAATCTTAAGGATATTGAATAAAGACCATGTTCCATTGAGATATTTCGTAAGTTTCCTGACGCAAATATATCAAAACTTAATTTTTGATTAGTAATATGCATTGCTAAAAACTTCATTTTGGACAACTTTAAAAGCAATTTTCTTAATATGTAGATTTGTCAGATTCCAGATTTTCAAATAGTTGTATCTCAGCCAAATAAAACCATGCATACATCAATACAAAGCTTATTTATTCAGCTTTCAGATGTTGTATAAATCTCAATTTGTAAAAAAAAAAAATGTTCACATATGACTGGTTTTGTGGTCCAGGGTCACATTTTTATTTGAAACATGACTAAAGTGAACCTTGAATTTAATTTCTCTTAGATCAGCTTTCTTGGCATAATGGGTCGCCACTTTGGAGATTTGGCCAAGATACGGCATGTGGTCACCTACAGTATTTCTCCCTTTGAGCAGAGGGCCTTCCCAAACTACTTTGCTAAGGGAATCCCAAATGTGTGGAGACGCTTCAAAACATCTGTATTCAAGGTTGCACCACGTAAGTCATGTTTGTAAAAAAAATAATGAATTGTATACATCATCTATAATATTCTAGCTGTTAATTGAAGCATGCATTGTGTGTGACTAAACTGCATCTTTATTTACAGCTATGATTCTGATGTACCTGACCTACACATGGGGCAATAGTGTTCATGAGCAGACCAAAAGAAAGAACCCTGCAGACTATGAGAATGACAAGTGAAAGCGTTTCGCTGAAGATGTGTCCTTGTGTAACTTCTCACTTCTGTTCAATAAAGAAAATATTTATGTGAAAATGGATTTGAGTTGTTGTCACTTAATCACTTTATTAAACAACTAAACTGAATCAAAGTAACTTAATATGAGGCATTACTCTCATTTGTAGTTTTTATTTTGCTCTAACTACTACACACCATGGTACATGTGAAGGCAAGTTTTGTTGTGTTTATAGAGATTTATTTTTCTGTTTTAATACACTACCAGTCAAAAGTTTTTGAACAGTAAGATTTTTAATGTTTTTTTTTTTTTTTAAACAAAAATCTTCTTCTCACCAAGCCTGCATTTATTTGATCCAAATTACAGCAAAATACATTTTGAAAATATTTTACTATTTACAATAACTTTTCTATTGGAATAGATTTTAAAATGTAATTTATTCCTGTGATTTCAAAGCTGAGTTTTTAGCATCATTACTGCAGCCACATGATCCTTCAGAAATCTTTGTAATATGCTGATTTACTGTTCATAAAATATGTATTATGTTAAAAACAGAGTAAAAATATTTTAGGTGTCTTTGATGAATAGACAGTTCAAAAGCACAGCATTTGTCTGAAATAGTAATCTTTTGTAGCAGTATAAATGACTTTGTCTAAACTTTAGATAAATGTAAAGCATCCTTGATCATTAAAGTATTACAAAAAAATAAAAATTATACTGACGCCAGCTTTTGAATGCTAGTATATAATGTTACAAAAGCTGTTTATTTTTTATATAAATGCTGATCTTTGATTCTTTCTATTCATCAAATACTCCAGAAAAAAATTACTCAACTGTTTTAAATATTGATAATTTAAAAAATGTTTCTTGAACAGCATATTAGAAGGATTTCTAAAGGATCATGTGACACTGAAGACTGGAGTAATGATGATGAAAATTCAGCTTTGATCACAAGAATAAATAAAATGTTAAAATATATTCCAATTGAAAACAGTTATTTTAAATAGTAAAAATATTTTTAAAAATTTACTGTTTTTGCAGAATGTATTGCTGAAAGACTTATCACGTTTAACTAATTTCATTTTTATTTAATTTTTTTCCTGTATGTGCCCTTTAAAGAGTTAACAACAATGCCACTATTGTTCAAATGTTTGGGTTGGTAAGATTTGTTAATGTTAATCTAAAAAAAAGTCTTATATCTTTACCAATGCTGCATTTATTTAATAAGAAATACAGTAACAAAAGTAATAATTAAATAATGTGATTTATTCCTGAGACAGCATAGTTAATACAGTTTGTGTCTCACGGTCCTTCAGAAAGCATTCTAATATGCTGGTTTGCTGCTCAAGAAATATTTCTTAATAGCATATTATCAATATTTAAAGCAGTTTTTCAGTGTTCTTTGATGAATAGAAAGTTCAAGAGAACAACATTTTTACATCTCAAATGTATTTCCTGTCACATTTGATACATTTATTGCGTCCCTGCCGAGTATAAAACGTGTTATATTTGAAAACAATCAAACTGGCCGCAAATGTCTGAAAGGTAGGCTATAATTATATGTATTTTTCATTCCCTCCAGTGTATTAATATAATGCCGCCTCATGATGCGTTTCTTTTCAGTGGCTCGGAAAGTTGAAACGCGCATGCTCAGTTTACCTCAGCGTGTAGTGCTTTTATTCTGACTTCACACCGTTTACATCGACACATTCCGTTATAAACACCGTATGAATTCGAAGATGCGCAGCATCTATACACGAAAGAGTTCATAACTCAGCACCTCTAAGTAACCACGCTTCATTAATTATATATAATGTTTACGATGTACAGCAGAAGGATTTCCGCTACAGGTATTTTTGTAACGGCTGCACTTCATCGGTGAGTTTGTGTTCACTGAACTGAACTATTTCCATAATCAATTAAAGCAGTATGTTTCAACATGGCTAGGTGCAAAGTGAGTTCAAAGTTAGTTCAGCTCCCTGGATGTTGGGGATGGGATTGACAGTGAAGGACTTTAATAAGCATGGGTAACTATGTAACTATTGTCCAAATCTGCTTCTGGGATTTACACACTATTGTGTCAATTCACAATGACTAAGCACAGGCTTTCACGTCCCTCCCATTAGTTGAACTACTGCGTTGGCCGGGGTGTTGGCTTCCTGCTTATGGAGATATTAAGGCCAGTGGTTCGACTGCGAGCGTCTTTTCTTACTCTTGGACGTTCGCTGTCATCTTCTCGTAGACTCTTCGGTCGCAGCATGGCCTCTGAATCCGTCACGCGTTTTGATTTTTTGGTGATTGGCGGAGGATCCGGAGGGCTGGCCGGTGCGCGGCGGGCGGCTGAACTCGGTGCCACTGCAGCCGTGATCGAGAGTCACAAACTCGGAGGTACCTGCGTGAGTAAATCCATCCTACTCCTGCAACACCACATTTCCCACAGAGCCATGTTTAGACGAGTTATGTAGACTAATTGGTAGTTGCAGTTGTCTCATGAACAGAGGTGCTTTGGGAAGCCTTCCAGATCCAGCGCTTTTTGTGGGATGTTTTTGTGTGTAATGGTTTGCTCCAGCACCTATGCATTTTTGTTTGGTGATATTATTGACTTGGTTTTCCCTTCTGCTGCAGGTGAATGTTGGTTGTGTTCCTAAAAAGGTATTTTTTCCATTTTATCCTTGAATTGATTAGGTGCATATTGTGAGCTGTGCTGTCAAATATAAATACTTATAAAGTTGTCCTTTTGCATGCTACCAGGTTATGTGGAATGCATCCACCCATGCAGAGTTTCTTCATGATCATGAAGACTATGGATTTCAGGGAGCAAAAGCACATTTCAACTGGCAGTAAGTAAGATAACACTTTCTTGGGGGTTTTCTTCTGGGTTGTTTGGTTTGGTTTTTGTGGATAGTAATGTGGAATGTTTAGGATTATGGCAAGCCATCGCAACATTAAGTCTAGAAAAATGGACTTATTTATTTGCTTCGAGTGTCTGTTTAACTACTAATATAGAAATGTAATAGTGACTAGTATATTTTTTTTCAATATTTCTGTTATTGCAGCAAAATAGTTTTCTATATAGTTTTCTAAAAATGTGCATACACTTGATTCTTAATACTGTGTTGTTGTTGTTGTTGTTGTTTTTTATATATAGTTGTCCCTTGTTTGTCCTGAACAGTTAAACTGCCTGCTGCCTGCTGAAAAATCCTTCGGGTCCTACAAATTTTTTTTTTTTTTTTTTTTCAGCATTTTTTGTGTATTTGAACCATTTCCAACAATGACTGTATGATTTTGAGATGCATCTTGTCACACTGAGGACAACTGAGGGACTCATATGCAACTATTACGGAAAGTTAAAATGCTCACTAATGCTCCAGAAGGAAAAACGATGCATTAATTGCCAGGGGTGTAAACTTGTGAACAGAATGAATATGTGTACATTTTTCTTATTTGACCTAAATATCTTCTTTTTTTTTCATTTAGTACTGCCCTTTAGAAGGTACAAGAGATACTTACATGTTTCCCAGAAGACAAAATTAAAATTAAATTTACCCTGATCTTCAAATTCAAAAAGTTTTTACCCCCTATTTCTTAATGCATTGAGTTTTCTTTTGATGTGTCAGTCTTTTGTAATAGTATACATCCCTCAGTTGTAAAAAGATGGATTTCAAAATCATACAATCATTGCTGGAAAGGGTTCAAATACACAAAAATGCTGAAAAACCAAAGAATTTTTAGGACATGAATGATTTTTCTGAAGAAGAGTGGGCAGTTTAACAAAAAAAAAAAAAAAACAGCTGTGTATCATTAATGTAACAACACCGTATTAAGAATTAAGCTTATGTAAACTTTTGATCAGGGTCATTTTAATAAATTCAACTATTATTTTTTCTTGTTGACTATTTGTAAACATCTTTTATGTGAAATATCTTATTCAGATCAGTACTAAATAAAAAAAATAACATTTTGTATGATCTTTCTTATTTTGGTAAAATAATTGATATTTTGCAGATTCTGCAAGGTGTATGTATACTTTTGATCTTAACTGTATGTGATTGACATGGCAGAATTTGGCAGTCTCCAGTTACACTTAGAAAACAATGTATTCAAAAAAAATTTTACACTTCTCGCACAGTGTGCGACCCTATTGTTGTTGGAGGACATAATTTATGAATCATAACCAGCCAAATTGGCAAATGAGTTTATATCTTACCCATCACAGTAGATTTGCACTCACATTTGGTGGGTTAGCTGGTTTTAATTTCAAATCCTGTTCAGAACATAGTACTTAGTATTCTGTTATTACTGGAAAATTGTATTTGCCATTGTATTCCATGGAACCTCATGGTCCTATTACTATTCTACTAATTCTACTAGTGGTTAATAGTAATTAGTTTACAGTAATTAAGAATGAGTATTAGTAACATCACTAATGATATTAGTTTTTAAGAGATACATGTAATGGCAGCTTGCCATAGAGACATTATTTCTGTAAGAAGATGTGGTAATTTGTTTTACAAAAAGGATTACTTGTCCTTTACTCTTGTGAAAGATTAGTCAAGTTCCCGCACGCTCTGATTCATTACAGCTTTCAGTATTTGTTTTGCTTCCCTTTTGTGGTATATATTACCAGTACTGTGTTAAGTGGATGTTTCTGTCAGACACAAAGGCATGAGGTGGAGTAGTTTGTTTGAGGAGAGGTGAGTTATGGTGTAGAGAGTTCAGCTTTCAGGATTTCAGTTTCATGACAAAGCTAAATTAATGGAATAGAGGTCACTCTTTGGGTATTTGTGTTTTCAGACTCATTAAACGCAAGAGGGATGCTTACGTTAGTCGCCTGAATCAAATTTACCGGAATAACCTTGACAAGGTAGGCTGCAATAACCTAATACCTTTTTTTTTATACCAAAATGAGCATGGATTTAAGGGGTCATATGATATCTACAATGAAAGTTTTTGTTTTAGTCATATGTGACCCTGGACCCCAAAACCAGTCTTAAGTAGAACGGGTATATTTGTAGCCAAAAAGACATTGTATGGGTCAAAATGATCGATTTTATGCCAAAAATCATTAGGATATTAAGTAAATATCATGTTCCATGAAGACATTTTCAATCAATGTCTTTCCTACTGTAGTCAATTTCCTACTGTAAATATATCATAACCTTTTTGATTAGTAATATGCATTGCTAACAACTTCATTTGCACAACTTTAAAGGTGATTTTCTCAATATTTAGATTTTTTTTTGCACTCTCAGATTCCAGATTTTCAAATAGTTGTATCTCATCCAAATCAAATCTCAGCACCAGAAGCATGTTGCTAACTGACTATGCTAAGTGGACCTTAAGGGAAAACGTAAAATGCATAATGAAAATGAATGGTATGACCTCTTAAAACCTTGAGAACTGGTTGTGATGTGAAGACTGAGAAGTTGTTTGTGGTTGTAAACAGGGCAAAATTGAGTCCATTCATGGCTACGCAAGGTTCACAGATGATGCTGAACCCACTGTCGAAGTTAATGGAAAGAAATACACAGCTCCTCATATCTTAATCGCCACTGGCGGCCACCCGTCCACTGTCAGTGAGGATGATATTCCAGGTGATCTTATGTTTGTTACAAAAACCGTACCTCATTCTGCTTCCTTATTTTTCACAGCATTGCTAAAAACTTTTTTTATAAACTTCAATGTTATTGCAGGAGCCAGTTTGGGTATTACTAGTGATGGATTCTTTGAACTCGAGTCTTGCCCTAAGTAAGTGATTGATTGCTGATTTCTACTTATATTATTGGGTTTTCTTAGCTTATCCTCAAATAACCGATCACTGTATCCGTCTAGACGTAGCGTGATAGTTGGGGCAGGATATATTGCTGTGGAGATGGCTGGGATCCTTTCCACTCTAGGGTCCAAAACGTCCATCATTATACGACAAGGAGGGGTAAGAGCCAAATGTATTGTCACCTGGCTAAATCCTACTGTCATGTATATCCTAAAGTAAGCAATGTCTGTGTTCTTTCTTTCCAAGGTACTGAGAAACTTCGATGCCTTGATAAGCTCAAATTGCACCAAAGAATTGCAAAATCATGGTATTGACTTACGGAAAAACACTCAGGTAAATAGTAGTGAGTATCATAAGGTAAGGTGTTATGTAGCTGGCCTATCTTTCCAGTGTGATATATCAGTTTGTTTGACAGATTTCCAGTTACGATCTCCCAAAATGTCTTTTATATCAGTATATCCAAATATTCTGGTATTATCACAGGTGAAGTCAGTGCAGAAGACTGACAAAGGCGTTTCTGTTACGCTGGTGACAAAAGACCCTGACGACAAAGACGCACAGGAGAAGAGCGACACCATCCATGAGGTGGATTGTCTGCTCTGGGCTATTGGCAGGGAACCCAACACCGCTGGACTTAATCTCAGTTCAATAGTAAGAATGACTTTCAATTTGATTAATATTATTTTTTTAATAGAAACTGACACTACTTCTGTTGCGTCACAGCTTTGAAAATGACAGAAGTTAAAGGGATAGTTCACACAAAAATGAAAATCCTGTCATTATTTACTCACCCTCATGTCGTTTCAAACCTGTAAAACCTCTTGGGAACACAAATTAAGATTTTTTTTATGAAATCCGAGAGCTTCCTGACCCTGCGTAGACACCAATGCAACAACTACGTTCAAAGGTAGTAAGGACTTTGATAAAATAGTTTGTGTGTGTAGTCCATCAGTGGTTTAACCTTAATTTTATGAAGCTACGAGAATACTTTTGTTTGCACAGAAAACTAAAATAACAACTTTGTTCAACAATTTATTAGTTGTGTTGCTGTCTAAGCTCTCAGATTTCATCAAAAATATCTTAATTTGTGTACTGAAGATGAATGAAGGTCTTATGGGTTTGGAACAATATGAGGTGGTGAATAATTGACTGATTTTTTTTTTTTTTTGCGTGAACTTCTCAACCATGTCTGTGCACATTTTTGCTGACAGGAATTATGTTGCTCATGCACAACTAGATGTTTATCCATCTAAAACTGAATGGAAATGTAGACATCCCCTTTTGTACAGAAAAATTTATGCTTTATGAAAAAAGTAGGCTTTAACAAACACACAAGCTATACATCTCTGCTTTTAAACCCTCTGGAATGCATTGTGTACACAGTGTATTTTTGCTTTTTACAAACTGAGGGATTAGTGAAAGATGTCCCAGATGCTGTTGATAAAGTTCAACTGAACACATTCTTTTAAACCGCAGAAGTTACACAAGATATTATTGTATGATTTATCTTTGCACTGTATCAGTTGGCGATAAAGTAAGAATAACAGTTGGATGTATTGTTATATAGGGTGTGAAGCTTGATGAAAAGGGACATATCGTGGTGGATGAGTTCCAGAACACTACACGTGCAGGTGTCTATGCAGTTGGAGATGTTTGTGGGAGAGCTCTTCTTACACCTGGTATGGTTTCAGGATCACATTCTTATGGAGAATTTGCTCTTACATGGATTAAAATCTCCTAGGTGCTTTGTTTGAATACATAAAATAAAACCGCTCGTTTTTATACACTGTGCTCTTGTTTCGGCATAGTATTCAGTAACTTAGAAACCAATTTAATGGATTGTTAACCCAAAAATGTAAATTCTGTCTTTATTTACACACCCTCATGTTGTTTCAAAGCTGTAAGACCTTCGTTTACCTTCGGAACACAAGTTAAGATATTTTTGATAAAATCCGAGAGCTTTCTGACCCTGCATAGGCAGCAATGCAACTGACACGTTCAAAGCCAAAAAAAGGTAGTAAGGACATTGATAAAATACTGACTGAAGAGAAGAGAAGAAATATTTGAATAAAGTCATTATTTTTGTTTTCTTTGCGCTCAAAAGGTATTCTCATAGTTCGCATAGAACCACTGATGTAATATGGACTTTTTTAATGATGTCCTTACTACCTTTCGGGGCATTGAACTTGTCAGTTGCATTGCTGTTTATCCAGGGTCAGAAAGCTCTTGGATTTCATCAAAAAATATCTAAATTTGTGTTCTGGAGATGAACAAAGGTCTTAAGAAGTTTGGAACAACATGAGGGTGAGTAATTAGTGTCAGAATTTTCATTTTTGTGTGAACTATCTCTTTAAAAGTTCAGTCTTCCTGTGATTCAGTTGGTTTATGTAGATTGCACTTTTCACATTGTTTAAAACAACAGACCCTCTCTACATAAGGAAGTTGATTTTGTGCAGTGTCAATTTTTTGTTACTCTAGCGCCATCAACTGGTCAGAGGAGATTGGACATGGTTACCATTCATCACACTTTTTTAATTCGTTAATCATCTGTTTGATGGTAATGTATATTCATTTGTTTCTGATAAGCTGTTTTTGTGTTCTGTTTTTGTTTGCATGGATAGTTGCTATTGCTGCTGGCAGAAAGCTTGCTCATCGGCTGTTTGAAGGCAAAGCAGACTCCAAAATCGATTATAATAACATCCCTACCGTTGTGTTCAGCCACCCACCTATTGGTACAGTGGGACTAACTGAAGGTAAGCTTACATACAAATAATGCTTCTATCTATCTATCTATCTATCTATCTATCTATCTATCTATCTATCTATCTATCTATCTATCTATCTATCTATCTATCTATCTATCTATCTATCTATCTATCTATCTATCTATCTATCTATCTATCTATCTATCTATCTATCTATCTATCTATCTATCTATCTAAATATTCCATATTATGTATATAAATTGTTACATGGAGTTGCAAAAACATTTTAGATTAAAAAATGTCTTAGATATCTCTTTGATAATGAAATAATTAATTAATAGTTCTTTTGTTAAAGCAATATGGGACAGATTTACAGAAAAAAAAATTCCTGATAATTTACTCACCTCTATGTCATCCAAGATGTTCTTCAGTCAAAAAGAAATGAAGGTTTTTGAGGAAAACATTAACAGATTTTTCTCCATATAGTGGACTTCAATGGGGATCAACGAGTTGAAGGTCCAAACTGCAGTTTCGAAATGATCTGTCATTCTTATTAAAAAAAAAAAAAGCATTTATGTTTTTGTATTTGTATTTTATTTAATTTTTTTAAAATGAGACCCTTATTCCTCGGCTGGGATCTTGTAGAGCCCCTTGAAGCTGCATTGAAACTGCAATTTGGACCTTTAAACTGTTGGCTGTTTTTTAATTTGCACACTGTCATTAGATCATCATCAAACCTTTCCTATATGCACTTTATGGGATTGCGGACACTATTTTTTTTCACGTTTTTTTTTTGTTTTTGTAAATTCAGCCATTTAGCATGTCTTAATGTGTGTTCAGTATACTGTCTGATTGACATCTTAACTAATGGTTTGCAGCACCCTTAGAAAAAATATATTAAAAATGTCATGTTTTGCAGATGAAGCAATCAAGACATGGGGAAAGGACAATGTGAAGGTTTATACCACTTCTTTCACTCCCATGTATTATGCCATGACCACTAAAAAGAGTCAGTGCATCATGAAGTTGGTGTGTGCTGGCCAAAATGAGAAGGTAAGGTCAAAATCAGTCCATCAATCATAAATATCAAGAAGGATTTGGAGTAAAATTAATTTTTATTTTAAAGATTTGAACATTAAAGGCTTAGTTCACCCAAATCGAAAATTATCCCATTATTTACTCATCCTCAAGCCATCCTAGGCATATATGACTTTCTTCTTTCAGACGAATCCAATCAGAGTTATACTTAAAAATGTCCTGGCTTTTTCAAGCTTTATCATGGCAAAAGGCGGGTGTTTCTCTTCAACAGGTCAAAACAAGTCTAATAAAGCACATCCATCCATAATAAAAATGGCTCACACGGCTCCGGGGGGTGAATAAAGGCCTCCTGTAGTGAATCAATGCGTTTTTGTAAGAAAAATATCCATATTTAAAACATAATAATCACTTTAATCTAGCTTGCGCTCACTGTTGTACATGGAAGCCTTCCTGGGCGGATGGCGTAGGACAGTGGTTTTCAATCCTGATCTTGGGGACCCACTGCTCTGCACATTTTGTGTGTCTCTCTTATTTAACACACCTGATACAGATCATCAGCTCATTAGGAGAGAGATCCATGTACTTAATGGAGTGTGTCAGATAAGGGATACATACAAAATGTGCAGAGCAGTGGGTCCCCAGGACCAGGATTGAAAACCAACGTTTGTTTGCAGGAGCAAAGGAAACCCAGTCTCCTCTCGGCTTAAATCAAAATACTCTCATTCTTCTTTACAAATCCTTGTTTTGTACATCTAATTCTTGAGCGTTGTTTTGTTTTGATCTACTGACCTGTGCGTCCGCATTTGTCACTTCTGCAATGCCGGCATCCTACGTCAACCGCCCAGATCTCCTTCTGTGTACAACAGTGAGCGCAAACTAGATTAAAGTGATTATTAGAGTTTAAATATGGATTATTTTCTTACAAAAATGCATTGAATCACTACAGGAGGCCTTTATTCAAAACCCAGAGGAGGCACTTTATTTATTATGGATGGATGAGCTTTATTTGGACTTGTTTTAACCTGTTGAAGAGAAACACTCACCTATTGCCATGATAAAGCTTGAAAGAGCCAGGACATTTTTAATATAACTTCTATTGGATTCGTCTGAAAGACAAAGTCATACACGCCTATGATGGCTTGATGGTGAGTAAATAATGGGCTAATTTTCATTTTTGGGTGAACTACCCCTGTAAGTCATTTTTCAATAAGTCACTTTTCTTTTTTAGGTGGTTGGTCTTCATATGCAGGGTTTTGGCTGTGATGAAATGCTTCAGGGTTTTGCTGTGGCCGTTAACATGGGAGCTACTAAAGAAGACTTTGACAGGACCATCGCCATCCACCCGACATCCTCAGAGGAGCTAGTAACACTGCGCTAATCAAGTGTTCATATTCCAATGGTACTCTTCACAATAGCTTTGTTCCAATCTAAACAATAAAAAATATAATTTCATTGACTATTCTCCCAACATTAGTATCTTGTAAAGAAAAGAAGGATATATTTGGTTTGTTATATCTCAGGGGTCATGTATTATTGCCAGTGATTAGGAAAGACACATTACAACGGTTCATCAGGCTGTCTCTCTTGTGCATTGCATTGTTGTACCCCACCACTCCGATTTTTCACGGGTGTTATTGTTGGATTGAACAGGGTCAGATTAAGGCTTGAAGATTTTTTACAGCTAAAAATCAAATTAAATCTGTTTATAGTCAAACACTGTTGCTTTACCTTCACATTTTTGAAAAGTTGGATTCAGAGTGTTGCTTTCAGTAGTAATGGGTAGTAAAAGTAGTGCTTACTCAATATATGTTAAATAAATTTGTGGATATGCACAGTTCAGCATTTGGGCATAGACCCTTAATAATTGATCTTTTCTTAATTTCTGTATTGGCATTGTCAATATACTTTTAATAAACTTGTCACTTTTCATAAACAGTTATATTGACATTTTTTAATTCTTCCCAGGCTTAAAGTGTGTTGAATTTTTACAAGGCACTAAGGTTGTTTTATTAATATTCAGATGTAAATTAACATTTGAAATGTTCTAATGTTGGTATTAGCAAATAATATTTTTTTGCTTAACGTTTACTCAGATGCTTCCATTTAACATTGTTTCACTCAGAAATTATAGAAGAATTTCAGTCACACTTTTAATCTGCATCTTCCTTTATCTATAGGGGTTCAAATAAAAGCAGGTTGAGGTTTTATATCAATGTAAGGCTGTCAGCTAAGCTTAGTCTCTAAATACTATATTTTTAAAAGATGTGATGGTGATTCAAAAGCATTCTATATTAATCAGCTGATGTTATGAGGCATTGTCGGAAAAATTATGTCCATTTCGAATACATTTAATTTGCAATGAAGTTGTCATTCACGCAGCATAACACGTAAAAAACTCTGTTAACCATTGTTGAAGTCAAAAGTTTATAAACATGTTGCAGAATCTGCAGTGTTATTTTACCAAAATAAGAGGGATCATATAAAACGCATTTCACTTACTTAGTACTGACCTGAATAGAGTATTTCACATAAAAGCTATTTACAGTCTACAAGAGAAAATAGTTGAAATTATTTCCCCATTTAAATGTTTACATATACACTTGACTCTTAATACCATTTTGTTCTTGAATGTTCCACCGTGGTCTCCCATCCTTCAGGTCTCCCATTTTTTGTTGGTGTTTATTTGAACCCTTTCCAACAAAAACTGTGATTCCAAGATCTATCTTTTCACACTGAGTAACTCAGTGAGCTCATCTCTGATGCGCCAAAAAGAAACACAAGCATTAAGCCAGGGGTGAAAAAAAAAAAAAAAATTTGAACAGCATGAAAAGGTGTATATTTTTCTTATTTTGCCTAAATACTTTAGTACTGCCCTTCAGAAGCTACTTAAACATGTTTCCCAGAAGACAAACCAAGTTAAACCCAGATTTTCAAATTCAAGAAGTTTTAATGCATTGCATTTTATTAAAATGCCATGTTTGTGCATTTTTCAGGATTCTTTGAGTGCAAGTATATTATGGTTTCTACACATTGCATATTTGTGATTACATGCATCAAAATAAGGGAATGTTTGCCCAAGAGCTTAAAGACACCTCAAAGCATTATGGGAAGATCATAAAACATTTGAAACAATGGTTAGCATTGAGAACAAAAAGGACCACACAAAATGAGTTTATGAAAAAGAATTTGTTTAATGGTTAAAAGGCTTATATGGCCACTGTTGGATCAAATTAAATATACTTAAAAACAGTTTTACAATAGGAACGGTGTAACACCATTAAAACAAATTAAGTTACATTTAAAAAAAACAAAAAGGAGGTCATGAAGTGAAACAATGAGCTGCTTGATTTCATTACCCCTGAGTTTCATCTCAAACGATGGACAGGCAATAAACCTAAAACAGATCATACAGAAGCCTACGAGGTTTCACCAGGCTTGACTTGCGTAAACATGACCACTTCAATCTAAACAAAGAAAAACGCAACGCGTGTCTGCTGGTACTGGTAATGAATGGCACAAAACAATTCTCTCATTTAAACCCAATACCAAACAATTAGTTTTGAAAGTCCAGTGTCCAAATATTTTGCTTTAAAAAAAAAATAAGAAAAGAAAACGACGTACAGCTTATAGAGTCACATTAGTGCTTCTAATATCCACCATAGGCTCCTCTTCCTCCATATCCACCACTACCACCGCCTCCGCCTCCGCGTGGGTAGGGCCCACTGCTCCTGCCGGAATAGTAGCCGGCTTTCATAGCGCCATAACCAGAAGCCTGCTGTCCATAACCCTCGCCGAAGTCACTGTAGCCGTTCCCGTTGCCGTATCCACTGGACATCTGGTCGCTGTAGCCGCCTCCGTAGCTACTTTGGCTTTCGTAGTTGCCATCGTTACCGTATCCGCCGTTCTGGTAGCCGTAATCGCTATAGTAACCGCCCCTTCCGCCGCCATAGCCGCCGCTGCCCCGGCCCATTCCTCGGCCTCCCCTGCCGCCGCGACCGCCGGTAGCTTGCATCTCTTGTTTGGTGAGCGCCTTCTTCACCTCCACCTTGTGTCCGCTGATCATGTGGAACTTCATCACGACGGCTTTATCGGCGGAGTCGTTGTCTTCGAAGTAAACAAAACCGAAGCCTCGCTTTTTCCCAGTGTCTTTGTCGGTGATGACCTGAGCCTTTTCGATGGAGCCGAACTGGGAGAAATAATCTTGGAGGTGTTCGTCCTCGATGTCGTCTTTCAGTCCCCCGACAAATATTTTCTTGACTTTAGCTAGCGCTTCTGGCTTACCGGCGTCTTCCCGGGCCACCGCTCGCTTCAGATCCACGTTGTTGCCGTCCACGACATGAGGCCTAGCCGCCATGGCGGCGTCCGCTTCCTCAGTGCTCGAGTACGTTACAAAGCCGAAACACCGGGAGCGCTGCAGTGGCTGGTTCATCACCACTACGCAGTCGGTTAGCTGTCCGTATTGTTCGAAATGTGCCCGCAAGCCTTCATCGGTAGTTTGGACGTTCAGGCCGCCAACAAACAGTTTACAAAGCTGGTTAGTCATTTTCTTACAATGGACGAACTGACTGAGATCACGCGCAACGGAAGAAAGAAATCAATGCGTTTGAAACGCGGAGGCGGTGCCTTTTGTGCGCGTCAACGTGCACGTAGCGTGCTCTGATTGGCTACAAAGTAAAGCACTTAGCTCAAACCCATCCTCAATTAGCAACGCGCATTGGGGGCTGAGATGTATCAAAGCTAATTTGTGAATCTATTCGCTTTGGATTAAAAACAAACTAATTTTTGGAAAGATTAAACTTTTATGTGAACTTGACAGCAGCTACGTTTTTGTTGCAAATGCCGTTCTATTCTGAATCCAGGAAATAGCCTTTAAAAAAAGTCTGATTTTCTAGAGTAGACCATGACCATTTCTATAGTAAAATATACTTTATTGTTCAAAGTATTGTAGTATTAAATAATCTTTGAGTGCAATTTCTTTAAAATATATATTTTTTTAAATCACAGGAAGTGACCAGTGGTAAATTTCTAAAAAAAAAAAAAAAAAAAAAAATCAGGTGAAACAGACACAAATAGATGTATGAACTTTTAAATCCCCTTACAAAGTTAAATCCTGGGATAACACTGGAATAAAGACATTTACAGGTTTATAGCAAGGTTACCATACTAGGATGGTGATTCATAAGCATCTTGGTGAGCCAAACTACTATACACTAAGCACAAGTGTGTTTCAGTGATATTAAAAAGTATATATATTTTTTGTAGAATAGCCTGGAAACATAAACAAACTCTAGACCTGTATAGGCCTACACTTGGTCTTTATGTCTTACACTAATCACGTTGTGGCACAGTTAAAAATGATATATGTGTTTGAAAGTAGGCCAAACTAGGACAGTGCAACTTGATGATTATTCACTCCATCAGTGATTATATGCACACCGGTTTTATGAAAAACATATTCCCCTGGTTTCATAGACAAGGCTTAAATCTAGTCCCACACTAAAAAGTCTGAGCTGTTTCAAGTGAAAGAAACTTGCACTGATTGATCTTAGAATTTTTTTTGTTTATCTTGAGACAAAACAAAGGCATTGATATATTTTAAGGCATGTTTATAAAAATTACTTAAATGTCCTAATTGAGCTATGGCCTAATCCTGACTTAGTCTAAACCCTGCTTTCGAAACCAGGCCTATGATTTTTAAAAAGATGAAACGTATATGTGAACTTGAAAGAAGCAAATTTTTTGTTCTATTCTGAATCCAGGAAAAGCAGGGGATTTAAAAGGTTTGATTTTAGTACATAGTAAAATACACTTTCTTGTTACACTCAGTATTGTAGCACTCAATCATCTTTCAGTGCAATTTCTTTAAAATACATTTTTAAAATCCCAGGAAGTGTCCAGTGGTACATTTTCAAAATCTAAAAAATCAGGCAAAACACACAATAGAATTATGAACTTTAAACCCTCTTACAAAGGTAAATCCTGTCTTAGCCTTAGTTTTAAAACACTGGAATAAAGACATTTTACAGGTTTATGGCCAGTTTATACACATCTTGATGAGCTACTGTCTACTGTACACAAGGGTAAATACGTATCATATTCATACATGCAAATAGAAGAAATGTAATCAATTTTTTAATAATTTTCTTTGTGTATGTACTTCTATTGATTCTTGCTCCATGTGTGTTTCCCCCCTCACTGTAGCTATTATTGATGTGAGTGTAAGTATTTTTATTTGTTTTATTTGTTGATTATTCTTTTTATTTATGGTGGATGTGCCTTATGTTGTTAAATGGTCCCTGTCTCGTGTACAATTTGCAATAAAAAAGTTTTTTTTTTTTTCACTGAAGTGTGTTTCAGTGATTCCAAAAGTATATTTTGATTAAGAAAATTGTATATTTTTTGTAGAATAGCCTGAAAACACTATGAGCAAATTCTAGGCTTGTATAGGCCTCAACTTGGTTGACATATTTGACCCTGGATCACAAAACCAGTCCTAAGCAGCAGTATGTGTCAAAATGATTGATTTTTCTTTTATGCCAAAAAACATCAGGATATTAAGTAAAGATCACGTTCTATGGATTTATTTTGTAAATTTAATTTTTGATTAGTAATATGCATTGCTAAGAACTTAATTTGGACAACCTTAAAGGTTTTTTTTTTTTTTTTGCACCCTCAGATTCCTGAATTTTTAAAAAGTTTTATCTTGGTCATATATATATTGTCCTATCATAACCATGCATCAATGGAAAACGTATTTATTCAACTTTCAGATGATGTATACATTTTTTTTTTTTTTTTTTTAAATTGACGCTTATGACAAGGCAACCACGTTCCTGGAGGCCCCCCCAATACTGCACATTTTGCATCACTCTTTTGTCTGACCCTTTTCAGGTCTTGGAGTCTCTACTAATGAGCTGATCCTCTGAATCAGGTTATCCTTTGATAAAGGAGACATGGAAAACATGCAGTGTTTGGGGACCTCCAGGACCATGGTTGGGAACCAATGGTCCAGGGTCACTTATTTTTGAAAGTAAGCCAAACTAGGACAGCGCAATTTTATCATTCACTCAAGTGTTTATATGCACACCTGTTGTATGAAGATATAACTTTTAATTTAAAGTGTTTTTTTTTTTTATTATTCAAAGGATGCCATCATTTAGACAAGCTAGCAAATAATGAGGTGAGTATGTTAGACAGTCTTAAATTAGTTAAAACTACTACCCAAGCTTAAGCATATATGGTACATATAAAATGAAGAGATTGGACAAAAGATCACATACACTACCAGTCAACTATTTGAACAGTAATGTTCTTATCTGTCTCTTCTGCTCACCAAGTCTGCGTTTATTTGACCCAAAACACAGCAAAAGCAGTAATATTATGAAATATTTTATGCTTTTTTGAACACATTTTAAAATGTAATTTATTCCCGTGATCAAAATCACATTTTCAGCATCATTACTTGTCTTCAGTGTCGCATCCTTCTGAAATCATTCTAATATGTTGATTTGCTGCTCAAACATTATCAATATTTGCAGGTGAGTACATTTTTTCAAGATTCATTGATAAATAGAAAGCAGCAAAGATCAGGAGTTATCTAGAAAATGAAAAGCTTTTGTAACTTTATACACTACATCATTCATAAACTATTTTTTGTAGCATGTCTCTCTTTTGATAAATTTTGATACCATTAAAATTCAAATAAATGCTGTTCTTTTAAACTTCCTA
The DNA here is from genome assembly GCF_049309525.1 of Garra rufa. Classification (NCBI taxonomy): domain Eukaryota; kingdom Metazoa; phylum Chordata; class Actinopteri; order Cypriniformes; family Cyprinidae; genus Garra; species Garra rufa. Next base: position 27,872,580 of record NC_133376.1, read on the forward strand.
CTCAAAGAAACCTGAAAATCTTTTCAACAAATGTTTGAGCAGAAAATCTAAATATTAGATTTAAGAAGTGTCATGACTAAAGTAATGAAGGTTCAGCTTTGAAATCACAGGATTCAGTTACATTAAAATATTCAAATAGAAAAGTTATTTAAATAGTAAACATATTAAAAGTCACATATCCCTATTGCTTGTAAAATTACATGTAATTGTTTTACATTTAGAAATCCTGCCTAATCTATTGGACCACCTGTCTGTGCACATGTGCACAAATCCATCTCCAATTAATCCTCACTCCCTCTCCATCCCTACATATCGCACATGAGTCACAGGAAAAAACAAAACAAAAAATAGTTTCAATTTTTTATTATAAAAATGTAAACACTTATAAAATATCAGATTTAAAAAAGACATTAAAAATTCCACATCATAACCACTTCACCAGTCCTTCATTATTAAAACCTTAATTACTCTGTGGATCATGTAGATAACCAAACTCCATGGCCACAGTTGATGTGGGTAGAGTCCGGCACCCAAGGTTGCCTGGGATGGAAGACAGGAAAAAGAGAACACATTAGTCATGCAAGATAAAACAAAAATTTGCTTTAAGAACAAAATAAAAAAAATCCTTTAAGTCAAGGCCCTAATAAGCCGCGGTGTTACAAACCCAAATTCCATCGCACCAGTTCACAAGTCCACTTATGGAGACTAATTAAAAACTTAAGGAATAAATATAATCCATTTAAGAAAAATAGTAATACTTGACCAACACGTAGTGAAGACAGGTTGATTACATACCTAGATCGCAGGATGATATCCTAATGAGATATTTCAGTCCTATCACAATCGAACCCAGGTACTGAACAGGTTCCCTGTACAAACAAACTGCTACAGCTATTTTGAAGTACTGGAATAACTGAAAGAACACCTATATTTGGGAATCAAGAGTAAATATAAACCATAAACACTATATATAAATATATACTTAGACCACTGAATGTGGGGCAGTGTTAAGTAGTAATGCAACTACATGTATATGCTTTAATGACGATCTGAAGTGTGGTGGAAAACCCTCATTTAAAGTCTATCAGCCAAAACGCCGTCTGAAAGGATAATTAAGCTGTGAAACTTTTATTTAAAAAGTAACATACAATTGCATATCAATGTTTAACAATACTGGATTGATCTGAAGACATAATATACAATACACAAGAGAATGTTGGAAGTAATGATGCTTATACAGCGTTGAACTGAACTCCACGAGTGGGTTTCTGCGCTGGTTTACAAAATAAAAGACGTACTCTAATCTATCCCATCATGATAAACTAGTTTGGAAAAAACTCGTGGTGGGTTTTATACAGACGAACACAAACTCAAAACTGCATGCGTTAATCCCCCATGACAAAGCTAGGCAACAGTTTATATAGAAAACAGGTCTACTGAGAATGCATTTTGACAACAAATCGCCAGTGTTAAACAGAACTGAATTTTAAAACGAATGGGTTACGAACAATTCGCATCTTAAAAAAAGAAAAAGAAAAGAAAGCAAGCAATCAGGGCCAACTTTGCTGCACGCCCTAAAACGTGGAAAATAAATGATATAATATATTTAATAGAACATGTCCTACAACTAAAGCTGGTCGAGCAAGTCAGGTTTCTGGGAAGAGATCTTCTTCCTACCTGTTAAGAATTGAGGTCTTTAAGGTATGCTTTCACAGTGTCCGCCATCTCTTGCATGGCCGGGTGAATGAGCCCAATGTGGAAACCGAGAGAACCTAGGGGGACAGCTTTCCGAGTCTTTTCCCAACCAGCTTTAGTAGCTTCCATAGCCACCTCTGCCGTAACCAGCTCCGCTGCTGCCGCCGCCGCCGCCGCCACGGGGGTAAGGGGCTCCGCTTCTGCCGGCATACGCGTTAGCTCCTTTCATGGGGCCGTAGCCGGAGGACTGCTGGCCGTATCCGCTGCCAAAGTCACTGTAACCGTTACCACCGCCATAGCTTCCCATCTGGTCGCCGTAGCCTCCTCCGTATCCACCCCCGTAGCCTCCTCCGTAGCCACCGCTTCCATAGCCGCCGCCGTAGCCGCCATCACTGCTGCCGTAGCCTCCGCCATAACCACCCCCGTAGCCGCCGTAGCCTCCTCTCCCGCCGCCGAAGCCATTTTGATTACGGCCCATACCTCTTCCTCCTCCTCTCCCCCTGCCGCCCCGAGCTCCACCGGCGGCCTGGATCTCTTGCTTCGTGAGCGCTTTCTTGACCTCCACTTTGTGTCCGTTGATCATGTGGAACTTGAGCACGACGGCTTTGTCGGCTGAGTCATTGTCTTCGAAGTGAACAAAGCCGAACCCACGTTTCTTGCCGGTGTCTTTGTCGGTGATGACTTCGGATTTCTCAATCATGCCGAACTGCGAGAAATACTCGGTGAGGGTGTTTTCCTCGATGTCTTCTTTTAGACCCCCGACGAATATCTTCTTGACTTTGGCAAGAGCTTCGGGCTTCCCGGCGTCTTCTCGAGCCACGGCTCTCTTCAGCTCCACGGTTTTACCGTCTACCACATGTGGCCTGGCGGCCATTGCTGCATCAGCCTCCTCTGAGGTGGAGTAGGTTACGAAGCCGAAACAACGAGACCGCTGAAGTTGGTCGTTTTGGACCACCACGCAGTCCGTTAGTTTACCGTACTGTTCAAAATGAGCGCGTAGGCCATCGTTAGTTGTTTGGACGTTCAGGCCGCCAACGAAAAGTTTGCAAAGCTGCTCCATTCCTGACATATCACTCCGTTAGACCGCTGTAACGACTCAACAGTGAAGAAAGGGCCTTTTTTAAAATGACTGCGGTCGTGACGCAATGTTCTCTCCTGCAGTAAGACCCGCCCCTTTTCCTGGAAAAAGGCGGGCATTGTGGAATTGTGTTACAGCATTACAACATTTTTTCTAACATATAGCCTAACATATAAAATATAAAAGTTTGACCATTTGTAATTTATGTAATAGCACAAAATGTTAAAGTCACTTTAGATAATGCTAACCACAGACGTTTTTACTCATATGTCCAAAACTTAAATTTTAAAAACCCTTAGGCTATAGATTTTTTCTATAAAAATGCTAATACTCTACAGGGTTATAGAACTAGAACCTGAACAGCTCTATTATTTCCACATTCAACAATCACCTCTGAGAAAATCAATACAGATATCTAAAACTAAAAAGGTAGATGCAATTAAAAATTATGAAACAGATTGCTGGCAATAGACAGAAAGATTCACTATGATTCACTACATTTTACTGTTTCTGGGGCATTTGTGTCACTCTTTGTGGCCTAAATAATTTTCTGACACTGACTATCATCCACATCATCATAAATAATTAATGATGGCAACTTTATTTGTCTAAGAAAATTAATAGGTGAGGTAGTTTTATCGATTACAGTAGTAACATGAAATAGTTAAACAAACAATTTTTTTTTTTACATCATTTATATTCACTGATGTAGGCTATAGGCCTATGTGCACACTAACATACATACAAAAAATATACATGGGCCACCATTCTACAGAATTGTTCCAAAGTCAGAGTTGGAAACTTCCTGAAACAAAAGTGTCTTATTCCAAAAAATGTGTACGTTTGTAAATTGTATAATATCCAAGGTACACATTTTTAGTAATTGTGCAGTTAATTCTCATATTGTATTTTCAGAAAGTTTTGGAATATTTGTCCTCTCCCCAAATTTGTCAGTACTGAAACACATAATAACAATTTAATTGGAAGAGTTATACTGACCTATGAAGATTTAGCTTACATTTACATTGTAAATATATTTGTTCGCTATTTTATTAACATTTTTTATAATAACAATTGCATTTTTAACAATATTTCAAGTGTACTTTATGAGATTTATTGTAATCTGAATCCAAATTCGTTGTAAAAGGCAAAAAGTTGATCATACTGATTTCAAAGTTAAGGATTCATTAATTTGAACATCTAACCATAGCATCTTAGTTGATAATTCAGCATAATTTATTTTTGAATAAACATCACGTTTCATTTGTGACTGCACATTTTCGGTAGTGACAGTAATGCTTTGAGAGCGAATACATCACATAAGAGAATTTTAACCCACATACTAAAACACTTATAAAACATACTAAAATACAAATAAAATTGCATAACTGTACTAACATTTTTTAATTCCCCAAAATATGAGTATTATGTGTCCTTTTTGTCACTGTTGAAACAATAATGACATGTTTTGGTGGTGACTGTTTCAGTAGTAACAAATTTATGAGTTAACACCCAAAAAGATCAATGATCCCACTACTGAAACTCCACCAAATGTTTCGGTATAGTGACAATTTTAGATACTTCTGAGCCCAGTTCAAAGATGCTAGCACAGTTCTAAACAGTGATATATGATAACACATAAAAACTAAATATTATGGAAAAACTCCTAAAAAAAGTGTGCTTAATTGCAGAAAAAAAGTGAAAAAAATCATTTAATATCATTCATATCATTCAATATTCAAGTTGAAATTTAGGGATTAGGGTAAAAAAAGTAAAAGTACCCACAAAATGATGATTCCATAAGCTTACTGATACTTTAAATATTATTGTGAGTTTCAATAGATAATAGAATGATCTTAGTAAACATTTATGGTTTGGATCTTTTTAAATGTGTTCTTTGTTTGTGGGACAACAGTTTGCACCAATTCTGGGCAATGACCCATATTTTTCTTGCAAGACAAAACTGAATTTTCTTTGCAAATTTGCTGAGTTTCATTCATTGAGGGAACAAATGCATGAGTTATCCCCTCAGCATGAGCAATAGGAACTGATAGTCGAGATTTCCATAACAGTTGAAGTGTCTGGAGCCAGCACTTTACAGATATTTGGTGACACTTAATGCTGATGGGTGGAGATTATGTCTTTGTATGAGACTGCTCTCCCCTTTTTATATGCAAAACACACTCATCGTCTAAGTGCGAGGGTGAGGTTTCAAGCTGTTATGGCTGCATTTTTTGAATTGACCTAAAGACTTTAGATATGCAATATTCTAAGTATAATTTAATACACTAAGATAGAAATGCATTACTTATAGCCAAAGGACACAAGAAGTATGAGGATGTGACTCATAGCTTCTGTTTTCATCTGGTATTTAACATTTAAAAATCTGTTCAGTGCTTGTGATCAGGTCACCCATGAGGGATGTTATTACCAGGTGTAAATAGGGCAATGTTGTCTGCCAACTCAATCTCAAAGCTCCCCAGGAACCCCATGAATGCCGATTGATGTGTAACTCCCTCCAACCTTACACTTCCTGAAGTCAATAACCAATCTTCTTTTTCAATGTGCTATAGTTGATGTAATTCCAAATATCTCATTCCTATATGCTGATTCATAACCGTTGTTTATTACAATTTCCTTCATACCAAGGGCAGTACTGAAACAAACCCTCACAAATAGTTGTTCTTTTGAATTCTCTGTTCATCAAAGAATCCTCATGAAACACTTTATTGAAAACACAAAACAATCTTATCAACTGTACACCTTTGAACGGTATTGTATCTGGTATATACCATCCAATCACTACATAAAACCATCATAACAGTTTTGTGTTTTATTCTTAAATGTTAGATGTGTTGCTGAAGAAAGGTATGCTCAATTGTCTGTTGATTTTCCATATGATCTGTTAAATGTTCAGCTTTTACTCAATTACTCAATTTTCAAGGCAAAGATACTTGCTTATAAATGTGACCCTGGACCACAAAACCAGTCATAAGGTTAAATTTGACAAAACTGAGATGTATACATCATCTGAAAGCTCAATAATTAAGCTTTCCATGGATGTATGGTTTGTCAGGATAGGACGATATTTGACCGAGATACAACTATTTGAAAATCTGGAATCTGAGGGTGCAAAAAAATCAAAATACTGAGAAAATCACCTTTAAAGTTGTCCAAATTAAGTTCTTAACAATGCATATTACTAATCAAAATTACATTTTGATATATTTACAGTAGGAATCTTCATGGAATATGATTTTTACATAATTTCCTAATGATTTTTGGCATAAAAGAAAAATCAATAATTTTGACCCATACAAAGTATTTTTGGCTATTGCTACAAATATACCCCAGCGACTTAAGATTGGTTTTGGGTCACAAATAATTGCTTATAGACTTTTACTGCTTATAATTTCATTTAGATCTCCAAATATATTTTTGCATGTCACCATGACTAAAGAGACT